>NC_061513.1:132404221-132431186 GCF_022539505.1 Lolium rigidum
CGCCTCACTACGACGAGCGGTTTCCAGCCAGATTGTATCTTCCTGTCCCCTCTCCAAATTAGGATGGTACATACTACCTCTGGACTTAAAAAATTGACGCGCCCACCAGCCAAAAACATGCATGCACATACCTCCCTTCGCGTCGATTAAATCCGATCGGAGGGAGTAGTACCCTAGCACCGGTTAGTCTTAGAGAGTGCCTCATTTAAAAGTAGAAATAAAATAATTTCGACATCCTCACATTCTAAAAGTAGAAAGTTCTAATCCCACACTTTCCTCTTTTCCGCGTGAGCTAAATACATTCGGGTCCAGAACTTGTCTTCCATGTGCTAACTAGTCCCACATCTTTAAAAATGTGAAACCGCCGTCCCAAATCTTGTCATGCGGATTGTTATTGGTCAAGATTAGCTGTAGAGCCTACACGTGTGGCAAGAGGCACCCACCAGCTTCTGTAATCTTGCAGATAACCCCCTGTGCGGCTGTGCAACAGGATCATGATTCCCAATCCTAGTGACGACGCGGGCGGGTGTAGTTTTCCTGCAGTGACGGCGCAGGCGGGGGCTTCCTCGTCGCTGGAAGCGTGGCCTCAGGTGTCATCGGCGGTGGAAGCGGTTCGGATGACGGTGAGAGCTGGAAGGAGACGGGGACTGCGACTACATGGAAGTCGACGGGAACTACGACTGCGAAATCAAAGGTCTGGTCGACATTCTCTGTAGCTGATGAAAATTTTGACATGTTGATTCAAGCTTGCTCAATTTTGCTGATCCAGTTCACTAATACTGCTGCAAATTTGCAGAGCAATGATGTTGATGCAAGCTAAAACTAAATGCTACAAAATGGATTCAACCTGACATTGCATAGATAGCATGCAAGAACTGAGCCATTATAGATAGTATAGTACTGAAATTAAATGCTACAACATAGATTCAACCTGACATTATATAGATCGCAAATTATTTAAAGAGGAGAACTATCTAAATACTGGAACAACCTCACAGTATAGTATTTAGTTCAAACTCACATTACAGTTTAAACTTGACCAGGAACAACCTCCACAATACTGGAACTTAATTACATCAAGAAATATGCATTATTCAAAGGGGAGAACTATCTAAATTTCTTCAGTAGCCTCAGCATTCAAATCTAGTACCACTCTTCGGTTGCCTTGTTGTTCATGTGGTTCAGCTGCTTTGCTCTTCTTCCCTTTTCCCCTGCCTCTGTTAGACTTCTCCTCTGGGGCTTGCCCATTTGTAGCAGTCCTTCCTCTTGCTATTCCCCTAGAAGCTTCTGTTTGTGGCTCTTCCTCCCGTATTGTTGGTGTAGTTGCAGTAGACCTTTCTCTTCCTCTTCCTCTTCCTCTTCCTCTTCCTCTTCCCCTTGTTGTTGTTGTAGTTATCCTAACTCTAGCCCGTGGTATGCTCTCTCTAGCATCATCCACAAATGCACTTTGTGGTAGAGGGCCATGATACCTGCTCATTGGCACATTTTCTTGTGCATGCAAACATTATGATAATGAGTGGTTAGTAAGATAATATGAGCACTTAGGATTGAATAAAATCATGGACCTAATTGGTAAATAAGTAGCAAACTTCCTGCTCAAGGTTGTAAACCAGGCTGTTCAACTGATGTAAAGGATCCAAAGTTGGATTTCGTGGTTGTACATGTAAATGCTGCACATGTAGAAATAATATAAACTGTAAGAAAATGAGATAATGTTCTAGTTCATGGTGTCAATAATACATGTAGTAAAATAATGTTCTAACCTGCATGTAATCCATCTCAGCAGCTTCCACTTGTACATGTTCTGGTTGTTGCTGTTCTAGTTGGCTCTCCACATATTTGGCATGGCCCTTTTTATTGTGATTAGCTGCCCCACAAATGGAGCAGTGAATTGTTACCCCAGACTTGGTAAATCTCTTGACACCATTTATGATTTTCTCCTCTGGTGCCTTTCTTCTATTTTTTTAGGCCTCTATGCCTGAGACTTGTGAGGACCACGGTTGAAATTCTTGGTAGTAAGAAGGGCTCGGTTGCAAAATTAATGAGCCAGCATGTCACGCTTCGGACTATTAACAGCCGACTGTCAAGGTATAACAAAATCTGGGACGGTGGTTTCACATTTTTAAAGATGTGGGACTAGTTAGCACTTGGAAGACAAGTTTTGTGACCCCTGGTGTATTTAGCTCTTTCCGCATGGCATGGCCCGTTGCAAATCAGCGACTTATCATTTTGCGCGTCCGTCCCAAGTTTCTGACAAGGAAAAAGATATGAGATTCGATTGTGTAAAAATAAATACATCACGTGGTCGCACATTCACGCAAAAAAAACATATGTCATCTATTTCTTTTCTACCTCAAGTTCAGAACAAGTATTGGCATGTAAACAAATTGGAATTTAACTAGACAAAAGTACATCCCAGAAAATTTAGTAGTGTTTTTAATTCCAATCGACAATGTAAAAAAACAGTAGTGGATGTAGAAAAAAAATTACATCCAACAAAATATGGGGGAACCTATTATTATTACATACATCCAGATCAGGGAAAATGCTATTTCAACATCATGGATGTAAATAAAAGTCGAAAAGTACATCCAGCTCCAAAAAATGCGACCAGAAACGAAAGAAACCTAATTTTGTTACATCCTTCGATGTTTCTGGATATAGAACTAGGGAGGCAGGGGAATAAGAGTGGATCCATGGAATAGAGGGCCTCAGAGCGCGGCGGGGGCAAGGCCCTCCCCGGCGACGCGCTACGGAGGCGGGGCCTTCAACACGCGCTGGATGTGGGCCTCCGCCGCACCGCCCTTAGCCTCGAGAGCGCGGGGGACGTGCTTCAACCTCGCCTCACACCCCCGAGCCGCCACCAACTCCATGGCCGCCACCTGATACGTCCAAAACGTATCTACTTTCCCGAACACTTTTGTTGTTGTGTTTTCCTCTAATTTGTGTACTTTTTTAATACAATTAACACAGATTAACACAATTTTCAGCAGAATTGCTCTGGTGTCTCGTTTTTGTGCAGAAATCCAACTTTCAGGAAAATCCCCGGAAATTATCGCAAAGTCCCTATTTTACCCGAAGACTCACGGAGCCAGAAGACGAGACGGAGAAGAGCCACGGGGGGCCCACACCATGCCTAGGCGCGGGCCACCCCCTGGCCGCGCCTAGGGGTGGTGTGGCCGCCTCGGGCACCTCCACGACCCCTCCTACTAGCTATATAAGCCTCAGACCTAAAAACAGAGGGAGGTTCGACGTTTTTCTAGAAAGAGTTTCGCTGCTCCGCCGCCACCGAAAACCCCAATTCGGGAACCAGAAAATCCGTTCTGGCACCCTGCCGGGACAGGGAATTGGAGGAGATAAACTGCATCATCATCACCGACGCCTCTCCATCAACCATCCATGATTCTCACATCCATGTGTGAGTAATTCCCCCATTGCAGGTTGTAGGAGATGTTAGGGATTGGATGAGATCATTCATGTAGTAGCTATAAGATTGTTAGGGGCATGGTGCCTAGTATTCGTTATTAGTACTTTTAACATTGTTGCAACTTGTTATGCTTAATGCTTGTCACTTTGGGCCCGAGTGTCATGATCTCAGATCTGAACATGTTATTAATTCATGAGGATAATTATTGTTTTTTATCTTACTGCAAGTTATGTACACATATCATTGTCCGGAACCCGAGGCCCCAAAGTGACAGCAATTGGCCGGGATAACGTGTGTTCACGGAGTGTTCATGATTTGCTCCGGTGCTCTATTAAAAGGAGTACCTTAATTACTCCCTTCAGGACCCGCTGCAAACGGGATGGTAGGACAAAAGATGTGGTGCAAGTTTCTTCTTGCGAGCACGTATGAACACATGCCTATGGTTACTTAGTACTTGGATGCTTTTATCATTGTTACCTGCAAATGCCCATGTCTTGATTATTATATGAATTATCTTACGCATGCAGCGCCCGTTCATCCATCCCTATGCCTACAATATTTTAATTATGTTGTCTACTGCAATCACTGCTGCTATTTTTATTTCATTACTGATGTTACTTCACTACTGCTACTGCTATAAAATTGTTACTACTGATAAACTGTTGCAAACAAGTCTATTTCCAGGTGTAGCTGAACTGACAACTCATGTATTAAGACTTATAAATATACTTTGGCTTCCCTTGTGTCGAATCAATAGATTTGGGTTTTACTTCCCTCGAAAATTGTTACGATCCCGTATACTTGTAGGTCATCACCGCCCGTTTGCCATGGGAGCGCGAGCGCCTCCCCAACCACCATAACCGTCGCCCGTCAACACCAGAGCGTGGTCGTTGTTCGATCCGCGCCACTAGAGCCTCTCTTTTCTCCTCCGGCGGCGCCATGATCCTCTTGATGGGAGCTGGTCGTGGACGAGTACGTGGGGGGGGGAGATAAGAAACGATTGGATGAGCTTGTGGGGAAGATACAGATGGAAACAAGGATTCTGGAAAGGAGGATCCCGTGTATCCTTAATATCCCCCGAATGAACCGCACGATGGACATCTAATGGTGAGGAGATGGGAGCACTCCAGAAGACACCACGGTGCCCTGGCACCTAATAGAAATTGGGTCCAAATTAATTGGCGCATCCTAATTTGGGGTACTTCCTACATCCCACCCCACTTATCGAAAATTTATCTAAATTCGAATGTAGTGACTAGATACATTCAAATTTAGATAAACTTCTAACATGTTTGGTGGGACGGAGGGAGTGTTTTATTTTGGGCAGTGCTCGGAGTTTCTTCGGACCTGGGTCACGATCCTAAATCCCGCTTTTACTATAATAATGTATTAAAGTAGAAAAAATGTTTTGTTTGCAGCAAAATTTATTCCCACCTACAATCTCACTTTTATTTCCATAATAACCCTAGTATAGCAAAACTAATCCGACTCTAGCAAAAAAAAAAGGTTAACCATAAGATACAGAAACTTCACCGGAGATCTCACCGCTGGAGATCTCGTTGGAGACCATATAGAAAAAACATTGTGATATTGTAGCAAAGAAAAATTCTACTATTATAGCAACGCTGACCTCATAAAAGATCTCATTGGAGACCTGAGCGGAAATCTTGTAGAAAGATGTTTAAAAAATCAGCCAGCGATACTGATTTATCGGCCGATTTATCGTGAATCGGGTGCTAACCGATAAGATTTTGGCATATCGGTTGATTTATCATCGACACCAATATTGCTTCCAGTTTTCAATTTGATAGCCGATATTTCACCCGATTTTCAGTCCGAAAGCCAATATTGCGCCCGATTTTAAGAGAAATTTCACCGAAATTCAATCTTGCGGTCGATATTTTCCTCCTATAGTCTTGTAGAAATGTGCATTAGCTCAAATTTTCCATTTATATTGATTCAAATGCAAGGAATCAAGGTAATACATCTTTTCAATGCTCCAATATTATTTTTACATAGTATGTCATAGAATAGAAAATTTAGTGCCAAAAAATTAGGATTTACAAAAAAATAAGCCGATAAATGACCGACCGATAAAATCGATTAATCGGCTGATAAACGATTAATCTCCATTTTGAAGTCGCTCGATAAGTTAACGATTAATGTTTTCTTGAACATTGAAGTAATTTATACTAGTGTAGCAAAAGTGAAGAACAAATGTAGCAAAGCCTAATTTCCCGGGAAACCAGCCTGAGTAGTTGTAGCAAAAAAATTAAAATATTGTATTAAAACCGCATAACAAATATATCAAAACATTTTTCGCTGAAGACATGGTGGCCACGACGTTGTCGGCGCCGTTCTCCTTCTTGACAGCAACATCGAGTTTTATTCCCTTCCTACCTGACCTACCTATCTCAGGTGAAAACCCAAAGATTCGGTTTGGACAGTGGCGGCGCTCTGGCACTGTTCCCTCGTTTCACTATTTCTTTTATAGGATGCTATATAATGCTATATTGCTATGGCTGGCTTCTCTATTTTTTTTTTTCTGTCGCCTGAGGCCTGAGCTAGGAGCATGCACCATCCAGGCATCCACGAAATAATCTGGTAGACTATAGAGTACACGAACATATTAATCTCATGGCAACACCCATATAATCGTATTCATGTTGTACGTACAGAAGCATGCGGTGGTCTGGCTGGAAAGATGATCGGCAACTCTAATGGCCTAACCGAAATGGTCCTACTCGTGAGTCCTAGCAGACAGCTTACTTTGGTTTCTTCGGGGGAAAGAAAGCTAGGTAGGAGGTAGTACGTGACTAGAAGGTGGGAGGTGCTAGCTGATTATCTGACAGCCTCGTTAATTATCTGAAGCTTCTCTTGCTAGTTCCCCCTTTTTATACCAAAGTCAATGCCACGGCTCGCCCTTGGGTCGTCGCCTCACCGGGACGCCGGGTTGATTTCTTAGAGATCGATATAGGAATTGAACTTCCTTCACAAAATAAAAAGGAATTGAGCTCCGATGGAAAGATCGAACGACAGAACTGAGGAACAGAGGAAGGGTGGCTACTCCCTTTCAGCCAGCGGACTTGAATGTGAGGCGCTGGCGTCCAGTAGTTGGCGGGACACAACACATCGTCAAGAAGAAGTAGAAGCGCGGGAGTTGGTGGATCAAATGAGCAAGTATGGCCCGATGAATTGATCCACCAGATTTTATTATACCCTTGTTGCTAGCTGATGTAACTCGATGGTTTCAGATAAACAAAGATGTTTACGTTGTTCAAGAACACTTTCAATGTAGGTTAAACGAGATCGACCGACACCGACCGTCCATGCTACCACTTTTTTAAACACACTAATGAACTAGTGAGTACTTCTTTTTCATAGAACATGACACCAGCGCAAACAAAGGTGGCCCTGGTACTCTTGTCAAGAAGAATTTGCCCCTGGGGAAGACAAATGGGTTACTAGACTACTGCACCGACCTCTCACCTCACGTCTAGCCTCCACCAGACCTTAGACGTGGTATCGATGAAAGGCCACACCTATTTCTACTAAATATTGTTGATGTCCTGTCAATAACTGTTGAAGAAGGGCACGCAAAATGTTTCAACATGGACTACCAAGTGACGACAGCTTCCGGTGTCGCCTATATGACATGTACTAGGGTACTTAAAGTGGCGGAGGCATTTCATGAACCCTCAAATTAGAATTAGTTCCCAATCAGGCTCACTACCACGTGCTAGATAGATGTAAAAAAACATTTCGCTAGTAGTTTGGTTCTCTGCGTGGAAGTTGTTGGGCTTTTGTAGGTTGTATGGGCTTGGTTCTTGGTTAGAGCTGCATTTTTTTAAGTGAGATGTGATTTGGCCCATGAAAATATTTGGGCCTTTGTTGCATGTGGGCCTCACTTGGAGGGATGAGTATTAAGTGAGGCTAAATTTGTATCTCAAAAAAATAGTGAGGCTAAATTTAACTCAAAAAAAATTAAGTGAGGCTAAATGTCAGACTCACAACCCACAAATTCCATTAAGTTGTTAGCTCGACATTCGGTTGCCTCTCGTGCATACTAATAGACGTTGACATGGTGATATGTGTATTTTACATTCATCTTTCATAAGTTCAACATTGATATTTATATTTTCCGTCCCTATAATTTTTAACTAATAGCTAACTAATTGCATGCAAAATTCCATCTTTTGGTATGTTGTTGTAGGTTTAATGTCATTGGGGAGAAAATGATTAATAGCCATCAAATACTTCACAAATGGAGCATTTTCATAGGTGGAAAGCAACCCCAGGTAGACGCAAGACATGCGGTGGAAAGAATGACCACCATCACACAATGCACTGAGGAGACGAGGATAGAAATAACCGCGATGGTGGAGGCGGGGAGATAATTCCCGAAGTTCCTTCCTTTGAGAGAAGTACGTCTTCTTTGGAGAGGTATGGCAGCACAAAGCCCACCAAGCGCCATAAAAATCTCACCTTATTCAGTTCATGTTCTCGCACAATGCAAGGTGCCAAGATCAATTAAGCGGTGCCCTTGAAGGCGGTGACAAAAAGCGTAGGGAAATCCCCACAACATAATTGAAGGCTACCAACACAACCACAAAGCTTTACACCCACCAAGATTGAGCTTCATGGATCACCTCTTCCGACTAGAGTGCTCAAACTCCCAAGAGTAACAAGGGAGAGATTCAAATACTTTTGGTGAGCCTGTAGATCTAGGTCTTCTCACCCCAAAGCCTAGAGGGCCATGAATTTTTGTTGGCTTGGATGCAGATCTAGTGATATGGAGCTCAGCTTTAATCGAAGAGAGGGAGAGGGTGGAAAGAAGCAACCTCCACTTCAGAAAGAAGGGGGCATTTTATAATTCCCCCAATTTTCTAGCCGTTGGGCACTTTCGGGGGATCAAAATATCTAGGAAACTTCCTCCATATCTTTAGTTGTTGGGACGATTAACACGTTTCTATCCCCAAAGGCCACAATAAACTTGATAAACATCATTGCAATAGGACTTTAATTGCAAAGCAAAAAAAAAAACCACTTGTATTAGGAGAGGCTTTGCTTCTTCTTGGGCTTGTTGGTTTCATCATCGTGTTTCTTCTGAGCCTTGTTTCTCCTAGGCCTTGTTCCACTTCCTTGCAAACTTTCACATGAATTTTGCAGGACTTTACTTTTCAGGTGTCGAACACGGATGAAGCACATGCAAGAGAATTTTGTTGTTTGTTTTGCCAATTTATTGTCAGACAAAAAAATTTCACAGTGCATCGCCTCTTAGTGTATTATCGTAGGTAGCTATGCATGTCAAGGGGCAACTACCACAATGCATTGTTTGTTAGTGGTGTATCTAAGTTTTTAAAAAATGACTTTGGGCTGGAATTGTGCTGGTAATGTATTTTGCCTATGATCGTGTGCAAGTGTCATACTACCCCCATTTTCAATAAAGAAGTTTTTTTTGGAAAATTCAAACTATATAAAGTTTGACCAAGTTCTTATAATAAACTATGTACAATACAAAATCAATATTGTTAGATACACGAGGAAGTATAACTACATTTCATGATACCACGCTAAGAGACTAGCATTAGAGAAGGCCCTCTCTATAAGAACTGATAATTATTGTTGATGATTAATGATAGATCGGAGAACTTGCGTTTACAGCACGCTGTGCTTACAACTGTTAGATCTAGGGGCCGCTCCTTTCCCTCGGGTCGCTCCCCCATGAGCGACTCCAGGGCAAAAAAAACCCTAACCCCCCGTCCCTCCACCTCCACCCTCCCCTCGCTGCCGCCGCCGGGCAAAGCCCGGGCGGTGCCGGCGGCGGTGGCTCTTCCTCTACCCGGCGCAGGTCCTCCCCAGGCGGGGCTGGCGGTCAGGCGGCGGTGCACGGTGGATCTCACCCTCGGTGGCGGTGCTGCGTGGCGGCTGGCTGCGGAGGCGGCGGGCGATGCGCGGTGTGGCAGGTTCGTCTCGCGTCGGCGCAGGAGCGGCGGGGTGTTGCAGTGCAGTGGCGGCGGCCGGGTTCCACCGGCCCAGATCTGGGCCCTGCGGGGCCCTTCTGGGCTTGGTCGGGCCAGGCTGCTCCCGCTGGCGACGTCACCTGGAGCGGATGCGGTAGCACGGGGAGGAGCAGGACGGCAGCGACGGCGGCGGCCTACGTGCAGCAACGTGGAGGCGGGGACTTTACGGGCCCAGCCTGGGCTCGGCCGGGCCTGAGGGGCCTGGTGTGTCCTTGCCACCGCGTCCGGTCGGCACCCGCTGGCGGCGGTGGAGGACGCCCTCCAGGTGGCTATGCTGTTGCTGCCATCCGGATCCAAACCGTCTACCTCCATTGGCTCTCAGGCCACGCGATGGACCTGGTGACACCGGCAGAGCTCGCGGATGTCGGGGCAGCGGCCCCGGAAGGTGGACTGCACGGGCGGCTCGGCGGCGGGCAACGTGGCAGTGGTGATGGCCGTCTCTTCGGGCCACGAGGGTGGCGAGGGGTGGGCGTCGGGAGCTCCTGGTGCTGGCCACACCTTGGTGTGATCAGTGCCCAGATCGCGCGGTAGAAGCTCGGCTCGGGGGTGGCTGGTAGGCTTAGGGACCAGTTGCGGTGAGGGTTGTTCCGGGCGAAAGCCCAGCGCTTCGGCGCCATCGACGGCGACGCTTGCGGGTGTCGTGACCCTCTTGGGGGCGTCGATGTGGCTATCCTCTCCTCATTTGGGCTCCGGGTGAAAATCCTAGACCATTGTGGTCTTGGCAACGGCGACGGCAGTGGCGTCGTTACCTTCTTGGGGGCGTTGTCGTGGAGCCCGGGTCTCCTTAGTCTCGTTTCATCTTTGGTGGCAAGCTCGGTGCTTCTTAGTTTTCTAGTTTATCTTTGATCTGCTTGTAAGAGGAATTCCTCATCACTTTATATGGTTTGGCCATTTGGCTTTATTTATAAAGCGGGGCGAAAGCCTATTTCGAGGAGGTGCTTACAACTGTTATTACGAATGCAAACTCTTACAACCAGACACGAGAGAGAAATACAACGCAGGAGTACCATATATATTCTTCATTTCTTATACATAACACATTAACACAGATCGACAGACGATGAAACTAGAAAAGATAAGTGTGCTTCCCCCCTAGGGTTGCTTCTCCCCAATCCAGAATGGAATCACTAGTAAAACAAGGTGCTACGAGACCGGTTCTGCTCGATGCAAATATGCAACTCCCGTAATCCGCCGGCGCCACGGGGTCCCAAAAAAACGAAGGACAGTTCGCCACATTCGTAGGAAAGGCCCCTGAGCGGCGGCGGAAACAAGCGAGAGATGCAGCAACGCATCGGCTAGCAGCCGGCCAACGTACACAACAAACACAAATGATCATACGCGCGTGAACGTAGCTAGGGTAGAGACGGCTTTAGGAGTAGGAGATTTATCAGTCGCGGTAGCGCACGAGCAGGGCGACGCAGCGACAGATGATGCGGAGCCTCGTCTTGTGCTCCCGCACCACCCTGCCCAGGCCTCGGCCTCCCGCCGCCGCCGCCGCGCGCTTCGTCCCGTGGCTCATGACGGCCATCTCCATCTCCGGCTCCTCGTCTGATCTGCCGCAACGGCGAAAAACTGGTGTGCTTGATGCGTAACCCGAACTGGAGCTGTTGGATGATCCTAGGCTAAGGTCAAAACAGGAGTGGCGGATGCCGGGGTGCCAATGCCAAACCCTTTGGGCTCCGGCGCCCTTTATACTGCACTGCACGCGCAAGGAACTGGGAAGTTCAATGTACCTGTCGCGCTGCGTAGCTGTAGGTACGGCGTACGTGGGGTTTGACCGCGGTAGCAGCTCGCATAGAGTAATCCCGTGCAGATACATCAATCCCCTTTTCTCCTCACACCGTCCGTCCGGCCGGCCGGATCCATCCCCCCAACTGGATAGTCCGATCTTTATCGTTCTCCGCACTCGAGGCGGCTCGACCGACGTCGACCGCGCGTCGCCGGATTAATTACTGTACGTATATCTTTGTTTGATCGCGTTGCATTCTGGCCGACTTGTGTATCCCCCCGGATCAGATGGCCGCACGGTATGCATGGCGCGCCGGCCTTCGCCGCCGTGTTACTTGGTCGTCCCCGCCACGCCAGATCCTTGTATCGCGGGCTACCGGCTTTTCTTCGCACATTTGCAAAGAGCAAATACTTCCTGTCTGCTTGGGGTACCTTGACTGAGGAGCAAGAATCTTTCTTTCACTCCATCGCACGCTAGCTAGACAACCATCCATCCCAGGGCTGTATATCATCAGCTGGAATACATTGCTCATTTTCCCTGTGAAAAGTTGTGACGCGTCGTGCTAGCTTCGGGGTTGATCCATCCGGTCCCGACTTTTCGGACACCGATTTGTTCAGGTACGGGGTATTTGGACAGCTGATGAAGCCAGCCGGCTTTTGCTTGGCTGGCGTCTGCGGTTTAACTTAGATAGGAGTAGTTGATCAAGCACCGGGCCGGGTTTACTCCTCCACGCGACACATCTGCTATCTTGGCGCACAATTCAGTTGACTGAAAAACCTTGGATGCCACAAATGTTAACGTTGGCAGAACAATGGCACATGTAGGTGGTGTTGTTGGTCACAGAAAAGCTAGCTTAATCTCAGTGCAATCAGAGCGATCAAACAGAACCTACGTACCCAAACTCCTCAGCGCCAAAACCTCGTTTAAACTTGACAGCAGAGGGAGAGACAAATACACAGTTACATTCCTTTTCTTCTTCTTCTTAGAACCCACAGTAACAACGATCTCCTCTGAGTTTTCAATTTGGTAGTATTTGATATGCCTGATATTCTGATACGAATGCGGTCGATGCTATTTCTAGTCAGGTGGTGTCCCAGGCATTATCCACCACGAGTGGTCACAAAATTGTGAATCTCGTTCCCTTTCTTTAATCAAAAGATGTGTAATGCATGGAGCTTGAGCTGATACCATTAAGCAAAACGCAATCCACTGTGATATACACATGTCTGCACAACTCGATACAAATCACAACACAATGAGATCATTAATGACTGCAACTTAGCATTGGGACCATTCTTTAAGGGAATCTTACGATCTCAACTCACCATGATCTCTAGAATTCAGAACAGATTCTAAGATATGTACCCACTTGCCCAGGGCTAGACAGACAGAAACCAACTGGTGTCAAACAAGTAGGAATGTTTAGCAGCCATACACTTGTCTAATCAAATCACAGACGGAGATACTCTATCTCCATAGAATCAGAACGGTTCACGAGGCACTATGGTCCACAGATTTCTCAGCCGCTATTCCCTAGATCCTGCGTCAAAGTTCGTGCAGTTACGTACGTTGGCAAGTGCTACTGCCATGTGCACTTGCGCTTGATTCTGGAGTGGCAGCTGCCGACTTCACAGAAAGGGCTTTTCATTACAGTATCGAAAATTCGAAAATGGAGTATGTTGTTGCAAGCTACAGCTAGGCAAGGTAGCTGTGATTTGGCAGGTTGGGGCTTCTCCTCTATATAAAGCACACAAAACTCTGTGGGAGTAAGCACACTAAACATAAGCACCTGACAACTCAATTACTGATCTCTTTTTTCAGATCAGAAACCCCTTAATTGCTCAACCAGGATGAAGAAGCCAAGCTGCGAAGGCAAGCCCAGAGGAGGCCTTGGCAGAATGATGAGAGAGCACAAGGCAAGGCTCTACATCATCCGGCGATGCATCGTCATGCTTCTTTGTCACCACGACTGATCAGTGATCAGTGCGCTTTGTTTGAGTAAACAGACCCCAGTTTTGTTCTGGTCTCTGTTTCAGAATTAAAAGAGTGTAGGTCTTACAATCCTTCGATGTGTATACTTTTTTTTGGAAAATGGAGGGAATGTGCCCAGTCTTTGATGTGTATACCGAGATCTTTCATAGGTTTCAGTTTTTTTGTGTGAGAAATGCTGATATTCTTGTTGCGCATTTGATATATTATAATGAATTTTCTAGACATTATTCTAGTGGTGCTCACTTTTACCTTTTTTTTGCGAATGGTGCTCACTTTTACTTGCACACTGGATGAGTGGATGCTATTGAGTCACATGTGTATCTAACTGAACATAATAGTTGCCGAGGCTTCTAACTGGATGAGTGGATGCTATTGAGTCACATCTTCGAATTATGTTATTTAAGTCTTGACAATATCTTCCTGTCTTGTCTGAGAAAAAAAATCTGCTGTTGTTTTCATTCCTGAAAAATATAGGGGTGTTGTCTTCAGGAGGATAGATGATATTGATCATTATATACTTAAATGGGATAAAGGAATATGAGAAATAAACGAGATGAGTGTGTGCTCTTTTTCTTAATGAGTGCCAAATACAAGGTTTTGCCACAAAAATCTGGAATATTTCATGACAAAGAGTGCAGAGCATACAATGCAGATATTTGCTACGGAGATATGGTATGTAACAGAACCCTTAAGTGGTGGATATGTCGGTTATTTAGTTGTCACCGAGGCTTCATCTTTGTCTTCGATGAGATCTAGGAGTCCTACTCCGGTGCTCCCCCCTAACACAAGTTAAAAGGTTATATTCTTTTTTTTTGTTTTCCAACCTTAGGCCCGCTGACCCATATCCAGCCCATGTTTGTCCGTCTATATACATACGGTATTTCCGTTCCTGATTTGGTGGGGTGACGTACGCGGAGACGTCTACGACCATTTTTTATATGTCCTGCCTATTCGGTACACGCACGTCATCGTAGTAGTACACTATACTTACATAAAATAATCGTACAAGATAACGCGGGCCATACGGGCCTCTAGAGGGTCGTACGTACATATCAGATTTTTAAATTTTACGATCATATCCCCGCTTACGAAGGGGTATTAGAAGATCTCAACCATTATTGTCTATGACACAGCCTGAAATTTGCCAAGGGGGGAGCACCGGAGTAGAAGTGGAGATCTAGGCTCCTCACAACGTTAGTTCATTAAATTAGCTTTTGTAGAACTTATTCCTATTAGTAAGATGAAATACTACTATTAGTCGTTGAAATATTTTTCACCTTGATCTTGTCCCTAAACTTCAATACCACATAAACTTTGCCCGTCAACTATTGAAGTTACTCTAGTTGTTAACCAGTTGTAAAAATTGCTAAACGTCAAGGTTTTATTAATTTAAAGTCGGGCACCTTGTGCCTTTTATCTAAAAAATAGTTACTTTGTTCTTTTTTTAAAAAAAATGGAGGTTGTTCCGAGCCTCTGCATCAAAAGCACACAACATTTTTTTATATCATTCAATAGAGCCTTACAAAAAAAACAAAGATCAACCTAAAACCACCTCACTAGCTGCATATGTCGCAATACTTGCAAGCTTGATGAAGGGGGTAGCCATGTCGGAGCCATGTGCCCTGACATGGATCAACACATTAACCTTGTGAGCCTATCATCGACGCCACCATGGCCCCATACACTATATTTCATTTTGTTGCTTAGAATTCCATGGTGGTGGCGTTTACACAGGATGTAATCAATTTAGCATACTCAGCAAACTAATTTGTAAGACGTCACTGCATGCGAAGAGGAGCATATGCTTCTGATTTTTGAAATGCGTTTTAAATGCATCTTGAAATGTTAAAAAAATTCAACAAAAAATGCCGCATGTGCATCTTAATGTTCTATATGCTCCCAAATTTGTTTTCACAAAACACCGAATTGTTTTGTGTCATATGTAAAAAGACAAAATCTGGTGCTAAAAACAGCTCTTCACGAGACATTTCTTTATCTTTTTACACATGAGACCGAAAAAGTCGAATTTCCAGATACTTGGCGTGCACACAATTCTTAAGGTTTTATTTGAGTTTTTTGACATTTTAAAATGTGTTTTCCCGTGATAGGAGCATATACACATGGGATCGACCAAAAGTGCATTTCCGAAAGTAAGATAATTTTAGAAGAAACAAATCAAGGATATTGGGCAACGAGAATTCTTTAACTCTTGAAAACAGAAAATTTAGAAACGAAAGGCAGTTAAAGAACAATTAACATCAGGATTTTATATCATCAGGTGGAATACATTGCTCATTTTCCTTCAAAAAAAACATTGCTCATTTTTCTGTGAAAAGTTGTGACGCATCGTGCTAGTTTGTGGTTGATCCATACATTTCCAACTTTTCGGAGGCTGAATTTAGCAGGTACGTGGTATGTGGGCAGTTGATGAGGCCGGCCGGCTAGCTTGGCTGGCGTCTGCTGTTTAACTTAGTACTTGATCAAGCATCGGGCAGGGTTTACTCGTCCACGCGACACATTTACTATCTTGGCGCACAAAAAGTTGACTGAAAAACCTTGGACGCCACAAATGTTAACGTTGGCAGAACAAAGGCACATCAAGGGCACATATACGTGTTGTTGGTCAAAGAAAAGCTAGCTTAATCCTGATGCGATCAAAATGTCAAACATAACCTGCCCAAACTCGTCAGCGCCAGAGACTCGTTTAAACTTGACATTTAACCAATAGGCATAGTACACTTTTTTTTTTGTCTTGGAGAGACCCAATTTTCAATATTTGATATGCCTGATGAGAGAATGCGATGCTATTTCTAGTCAGGTGGCCGGATACTCGCAGGCATCATCCACCAGACCACCACAAGTGGTCACAACATTTGGAATCTCTTCCTTTTCTTTAAACGCAAAATGTGAAATGCATGGAGCTTGAGCTGATTGCATTAATTAAGCAAAACGCAATCCACTGTGATATACACATGTCTGCAAAACTCAGTACAAATCAGAACATGATGAGATCATTAATGAGTGCAACTTAGCATTGAGACCAGTCTTTAAGGGAATTTTAACATCGCAATTCATCAGGATCTCTAGGATTGAGAACAGAAACGAAGATATGTATGCTCAGGGCTAGACAGAAAGAAACCATTTGATGTCAAACAAGTAGGAATGTTAGCAGCCCCATACACTTGTGTAATCAAATCACACAGGGGGATATCTGTATCTCCATAGAATCAGAACGGTTCACGAGGCACTATGGTCCACAGATTTCTCAGCCGCTATTCCCTAGATCCTGCGTCAAAGTTCGCACAGTTAGGTACGTTGGCAAGTGCTGCTGCCATGTGCACTTGTGCTTGATTGTGGAGTGGCAGCTGCCGACTTCACAGAAAGGGCTTTTCATTACGGTATCAAAATGGAATATGTTGTTGCAAGCTACAGGTAGGTAAGGTCGGCTTATCCACGAAGGGGTTGTTTCCCTGCAAGAGATAGTCCACGAGACTAAAGCCAAGAAACTTGGGGAAGTTTTCTTGAAGCTTGACTTCGAAAAGGCCTATGATAGGGTCAACTGGTGCTTCCTCCGCGAGGTTCTAACCCACAAAGGATTTGACCCCGGCTGGATCCATCGGGCGATGAGTCTGGTCAAGGGAGGCCAAACGGCTATCACCATCAACGGAGAAGTTGGCAACTTCTTCCGTAACGGACGGGGAGTCCGCCAGGGAGGCCCCCCCTCTCGCCCTTACTCTTTGACTATGTCGTCGAAGCTCTAGCGGCCATTCTTGACTAAGCTAAGGAGGCGGGACACAATCACGGGGTCATCCCACACATTATCCCAGGGGGGGTAACGCACCTACAATACGCCGATGACACGATCATCATGGTGCAGACGGACGATCTAGACATTGCCAACCTCAAGTTTCTCTTGCTCTGCTTCGAGAGCATGTCTGGCCTCCGTATTAACTTCCACAAAAGTGAGGTCATGGTTCTGGGGACTACGGACTTCGAGAGCCAGCGTATTGCCAATATGCTGAACTGTAAACGGGGTTCCTTTCCCTTTACCTACCTTGGTCTCCCGATTAGTGACCGGGTGCTCTCTGCTCGGGACTGGCAACCCCTTACCGCCAAGGTGGAAAAGCGTGCGGACCCCTGGATGGGTAAGTTTATGTCCTCCGCCGCTAGACTCACGCTTATCAACGCTTGTCTTTCTAGCCTTCCTATGCATGCTATGGGTGTCTGTCTCTTGGGCAAAGGGATCCATAAGCAGTTTGATAGACACCGTTCCCGCTTCTACTGGAACGCTAACGGGAGTCGCAACAAATACCACAGGGTGCGGTGGTCGGCCATGTGTAAGCCGAAGATCTTGGGGGGTCTAGGCATCATTGACACGAACCTCATGAACACTTGTCTCATGGCCAGATGGGTTTGGAGACTCTACGGGGGTGAGAATGGTCTTTGGGCGGACATTATACGCGGGAAATACCTCCACGACAGAGATATCTGGGTCGACCCCCCTAGCCCAGGCTCTCAATTCTGGAAAGCTCTCCAAAAGATCAAGTCGTTGTTACGCTTGGGGGCGAAACACCGTGTCGGAAATGGGTCCTCAACCCATTTCTGGCTGGATTGGTGGGTGGGATCTGGTAAGCTACAAGATCGCTTCCCCAACCTTTTGCCATTCCGGAGGCTCGGGAGGCCTCCGTGGCTAGCCTCTGGACCGACACAGGCTGGTCCATCCCCTTTTGACGGGTGTTGGGACTTATAGAAAGAGTGGAGTGGGTCAACCTTATGCGGGAAATTGAAACCCTTCGGCCGGCGGCTACCCCTGACTGCATGACATGGGTCCTTGAACCCTCGGGGAGGTTCACAGTCCGCTCGCTATACCGCAAACTCTGTGATGGTAACCCCTCCAAGTTCTTTGGTGCCATCTGGCATCTTGCGATCCCCTCTCGGATCCGCATTTTTCTTTGGCAACTGGCGCGGAAACGCCTTCCGACTAATGCCAATATTCGGCAACGTCGAGGCCCCTCCACACGGGTAGATGTGCCCTTTGTGGAGAGCTTGAGGACACTAACCACATCTTCTTTGAGTGTGGGCTGGCCAAATTCTTGTGGAGCGCAGTTAGGGAACTGCTATCCTGTTCGTGGAATCCCTCTTGCTTTGCGGATGTTTGTAGAACCTTACAAAACCAATCTACAAAGATGAAGCGTGTCCTGGGGATCTGCTGTGCAGCCCTTTGTTGGACTTTGTGGAATTTGAGGAACAAGTTCACAATAGAGGGGATCTTCCCTTCCCAGCCGGCTGATTGCCTCTACAAATTGTCTATGTACCTCCAGGTGTGGAAACCAGTGGCTAGAAGGACGGACCGGGAAGACATCCAGAGGGCGATTGTGAAGATCCGGACCCTTCATGCGGCGACACGGGATGTTGTGGAGGACATGCTGGTTTGAGTCTCCTTCTTCGCCGACATGTGTGTGTTCCTAGTTTTTCTTCCAGACTTGATGTGTGTTCCCAGCCTTCGTTTTGCTGGCGGTCTGTGTGAGACTCTTGGTGTGTGCCCAGCCTTCGAGCTGCGGGTTGTGTGAGACTCTTGGTGTGTGCCCAGCCTTCGAGCTGCGGGCTGTGTATCGATGTGTTGTGGTGCCGTTGTGAACCTTGTTGGCCGTGGGGCTTTATTAATTTAAAGCCAGGCTCTGCTCGAGCCTTCTGTCTAAGGTAAGGTAGCTGTGATTTGGCAGTTTGGGGGTTGTTCCCTATATAAAGCACACCAAACTCTGTGGGAATAAGCACACTAAAGAGAAGCACCTGACAACTCCATTAGTCGTCTCTTTTTTCTGATCATAAACCCCTTAATTGTTCAACGAGGATGAAGAAGCTAAGCTGCCAGGGCAAGCCCAGAGGAGGCATTGGCAGAATGATGAGAGAGCACAAGTCCAGGCTCTACATCATCCGGCGATGCATCGTCATGCTTCTTTGTCACCACGACTGATTATTGATCAGTGCGCTTTGTTCGAGCAAACGGACCCCAGTTTTGTTCTGATCTCCGTTTCAGAATTCAGAGAGTGTAGGTCTTGACAATTCTTTGATGTGTATTCAGTTTTTTAGAAAAAAATAGAGGGAACGTGCCCGCTCTTTGATGTGTATAGTGAGATCTTTGATATGTTTTAGCATTCTTGTTTATTTGTGAGAAATGCTGACACTCTTGTTGTGCAATTGAATTATAATGAATTATCTGGATATTACTCAAGTGGTACTCACTTTTTCTTGCACATTGGATGTGTGAATGCAATTGATTTTTTTGAGGCAAATCAGTGGGTATTATTATAATTTTCAAAAAGTTATATGATACAAAGGGTTGTTGCTAGAGGATAGCAACAAGAAACTATCTAAAATACCATAGGCCTAAAAAAGAGGGAAAAGAAAACAGATCTACCAGATTATCTTTTTCGATAAAGAGCATGTATTAATATCGCGAAGATACCAATTACACCCAGTCTCTGCAACAATATCATGAGATCCATAACTTGAAACAGCAACACTGACACCACCAAGACAACACCTGAAACTCAGCCTCTTCATAAGCGACGCCTCCAAGAAGGAAACAGTGCATAAACCAGATTATCTAAATCTCTCAACCCAATTTTTGAGCCATGCATAAGACTTCCTAGAAGCCTTATGAACAAGAAAAGCCAGCTCTTCCTTGAATCTTTTCATGCATCTATAAAGATTGGGGGTGCTGCCCTTGAAAATAAAATCATTTCTGGTCATCCAAACAGCCCATGCAGTCAACATAATCAATTCCATCTTGAATATCTTTGTACGGAGATGAGACAGAGCAGTGCAAATAAATGATCCGGGGGCAAAATTCTATTTTTATTCTATTATAGTTGCAAGGTTAAAAAAATATTGGATTATATCTTAAATATCTTTGCAACTCAGAACAACCCATTCTATAGGTTGCGATATTGATTGAAGAACAAAAGGAATCAAGCACAGTACAATCAACTTTTAATGTACCTTCCAAGAAAAAAAGTAAGATAAAAATTGTATGTATCCAAGTGTCAAAGATCTTGATATACCTTTCAAAACCAATCTCAAAGAGCAGTTCCAAAGTAAGATAAAAATTGTATGTACTCTCTCTAGCCGTGTGATATTACTTGACAACATATTTAGGCCGCACTGTATGATGATTTTCCTGCAAAACATACGAATAGAAAATATTTGAAATCAATTATCATCCTTGATTGCGAGACAGAGACAGGTACACTCTGCTATGATATCTACTATGATATCTAGTAAGTATTTATTCTAATTTAAAATGTGTTGTTCTAATTGCATAAGCTGCTGCCGAACTTCAATAGGATTTACTGGAAGAAGCAGCATGGAGCATGAAACCAGATAATTAGTATGGCTGGTCTATGGTGAGGAAGTATTGCCGTTGTAATGGCTTGTCTGACATTGACACCAGAGTATTCACCTATATGTAATGGATTTTTTGGCCAAATAGATCTTCGGTTATTTTCTAGTGGTAGCTACATCAGCAAAACACTTTCCTTACCCAATAAATGTCCCAGTTCAAAGTAGTAACTGATTGGCCATTTTCTTCCAAAGAGGTGGGTGGGGTATCTCAGACTCAGAGTGTAATCCAGGGTCACTTGGTGAAGAGGTGTAATCAACAAATCATAATTGTTCATGCTCATAGAAGCATATGCCATAAAATGCTGCTATGTCCATTAATTCACGTGATAATGTACTTCACAGTAAACTGCAGGAGCCTATCAGTTTGCCAAGTTATTGTTTCCATATACCATATAGTGGACACTACTTCTGGTATCCAGGTTTATTTTCTGCAAATAAGATGGAAAGAGCACATAAAAGTATAAACAACAGTTGCCTAAAATTCCATGTAGTTGAACGGTGTCACCTTCAAGCGCTATGTATTATCACCTCCTTCTCTGTCGCTGCAGCCTAACAGCGAGCTAGGAGCGCCACCAAGAAGAGGAAGACTAGCGAGTAGAACATATGGTCAAAGTCAGGCTGCTAGGGCCAGGTTGAGGATCCACCTCCACGGGAGTATGTCAAGGCAGTCTCATCCTACCTGCAAGTGCAATTGGAGAATTGTAATACATGCATGAAATTATATAATCCACTACCTCCTGATCCATTCATAGCAATATCAGCACTATCGTGATTCACAACTAACCGTACCCAGGGAGGTTGGATAGGACTGACAACACCTGCTTGGTCATGTGCCTCAACATTCGCAACGCTGCACCCTTCTTCTTCACCGCCATCTTCCCTTCTCGCTATTATGTTGCGGAGAGTCCACCCGCACGCCGGTGTCGGTATACTTGTGCGACTACTCCGGAGGCCAGCATCGCTCGGGAGAAAAGTGAGACAGCGATACTCTGGTCGGCCAGCGGCAACGACAGTCACTGTTGGAGATATGCCCAAGAGGCAATAATAAAATGGTTATTATAATATATCTTTGTGTTTATGATAATGTTTGCATACCATGCTAAAATTGTATTAACCGAAACATTGATACATGTGTGTTATGTAAACAACAAGGAGTCCCTAGTAAGCCTCTTGTATAACTAGCTTGTTCATTAATAGATGATCATGGTTTCGTGATCATGAATATTGGATGTTATTAATAACAAGGTTATGTCATTGAGTGAATGATATAATGGACACACACCCAAATAAGCGTAGCATAAGATCACGTCATTAAGTTCAACTTGCTATTTGCTTTCGATACATAGTTACCTAGTCCTTCGACCATGAGATCATGTAAATCACTTATACCGGAAGGGTACTTTGATTACATCAAACGCCACTGCGTAAATGGGTGGTTATAAAGGTGGGATTAAGTATTCGGAAAGTATGAGTTGAGGCATATGGATCAAGAGTGGGATTTGTCCATCCCGATGACGGATAGATATACTCTGGGCCCTCTCGGTGGAATGTCGTCTGATTAGTTTGCAAGCATATGAATGGTTCATAAGGTATGACATACCACGGTACGAGTAAATAGTACTTGTCGGAGACGAGGTTGAAAAGGTATAGAGATACCGATGATCAAACCTCGGACAAGTAAAATATCGCGTGACAAAAGGAATCGGTATCGTATGTAAATGGTTCAATCGATCACTAAGTCATCGTTGAATATGTGGGAGCCATTATGGATCTCCATATCCCGCTATTGGTTATTTTTCGGAGAGAAGTCTCAACCATGTCTGCATAGTTCACGAACCGTAGGGTGACACACTTAAGGTTTGATGTCGTTTTAGTAGATATGGAATATGGAATGGAGTTCGAAGTTTTGTTCGGAGTCTCGGATTGGATCCAGGACATCACGAGGAGGTCCGGAATGGTCCGGAGAATAAAATTCATATATAGGAAGTCACTTTCCAACTTTGGGAATGGTCCATTTATGGAAGGTGGTTTCTAGAATTATCCGGAATAAATCACTATGCAAGGAGGAGTCCCGGAGGGACTCCACCAACCCTAACCAGCCAACCAAGTGGGAGGGTGGAGTCCATGGTGGACTCCACCTCCTTGGCCGGCCAAGCAAGGGGGGAAGGGGAGAGTCCCTGTCCCTCTACGTTTCGTCCATATGGCAGTTTTTGAATTGGGGTCTTATTCGAAGACTTTGGGCAAACCCTAGGGATTCCACCTATATAAAGAGGAGGAGAGGGGAGCTGGCCGGCCACTTCAACCACAAGTTGGCCGCACCCCTCAAGGCTGCCCAAGCAAGCGTCCCCTTGATACGTCTCAAACGTATCTATAATTTCTTATGTTCCATGCTAGTTTTATGACAATACTCACATGTTTTATATACACTTTACATCATTTTGATGCATTTTCCGGTACTAACCTATTAACAAGATGCCGAAGCGCCAGCTCTCGTTTTCTCGCTGTTTTTGGTTTCGAAATCCTACACAGAAATATTCTCGGAATTGGACCAAACAAAAGCCCATGGTCTTATTTTCCACGGAGCCTTCCGAACACCGAAGAGGAGACGAAGAGAGGCCACGAGGCGGCCACACCATAGGGGCGCGGCCCCACCCCCGGCCGCGCCGCCATATGGGGTGGGCCCCTCGAGCGTCCCCCCGACTCTGCCCCTTCGCCTATATAATCCTTCCGTCGCGAAAACCCTAGTACCGAGAGCCACGATACAAGAAAAGTTCCAGAGACGCCGCCGCCGTCAACCCTACCTCGGGGGGTTCTGAAGATCGCCTCCGGCACCCTTCCGGAGAGGGGAATCATCACCGGAGGGCTCTACATCACCATGCCCGCCTCCGGACTGATGCGTGAGTAGTTCATCCTTGGACTATGGGTCCATAGCAGTAGCTAGATGGTTGTATTCTCCTCTTGTGCTATCATGTTTAGATCTTGTGAGCTGCCTATCATGATCAAGATCATCTATTTGTAATGCTACATGTTGTGTTTGTTGGGATCCGATGAATATGGAATACTATGTCAAGTTGATTATCGATCTATCATATATGTGTTGTTTATGATCTTGCATGGTCTCCGTTGCTAGTAGAGGCTCTGGCCAAGTTGATACTTGTGACTCCAAGAGGGAGTATTTATGCTCGATAGTGGGTTCATGCCTCCATTGAATCTGGGACAGTGACAAAAAGTTCTAAGGTTGTGGATGTGCTGTTGCCACTAAGAATAAAACATCAATGCTTTGTCTAAGGATATTTGTATTGTTTACATTACGCACGCATACTTAATGCAATTGTCTGTTGTTTGCAACTTAATACTGGAAGGGGTGCGGATGCTAACCCGAAGGTGGACTTTTTAGGCATAGATGCATGCTGGATAGCGGTCTATGTTCTTTGTCGTAACGCCCTAAGTAAATCTCATAGTAGTCATCATGATATGTATGTGCATTGTTATGCCCTCTCTATTTGTCAATTGCCCAACCGTAATTTGTTCACCCAACATGTTATTTATCTTATTGGAGAGACACCACTAGTGAACTGTGGACCCCGGTCCATTCTTTTACATCCGAAATACAACCTATCGCAATCATTGTTCTCTCGTTGTTCTTTGCAAGCAAACATCATTCTCCACACCATACGTTTAATCCTTTGTTTACAGCAAGCCGGTGAGATTGACAACCTCACTGTTAAGTTGGGGCAAAGTATTTTGATTGTGTTGTGCAGGTTCCACGTTGGCGTCGGAATCCCTGGTGTTGTGCCGCACTACACTCCTTCACCAACAACCTTCACGTGGCCTTCATCTCCTACAGGTTCGATAACCTTGGTTTCTTACCGAGGGAAAACTTGCTGTTGTACGCATCACACCTTCCTCTTGGGGTTCCCAACGGACGTGTGCTTCACGCGCCATCAAGCATATTTTCTGGCGCCGTTGCCGGGGAGATCAAGACACGCTGCAAGGGGAGTCTCTCACATCCAATCTCTTTACTTTGTTTATTGTCTTGCTTTATTTTGTTTTCTGTTTTGTTTGCTTTCTTTATATCAAAAACACACAAAAATTAGTTACTTGTTTTACTTTATTTCATTCGGTTTGCTTTATTACTGTTAAAATGAATACTCCTGAGAACATTAAGTTGTGTGACTTCACTAGTTAGGCTTAATGGAAAACAACAAAAAAATTAGAGATCTTTATGAACTTTATATTGAATTAGGACATGATGTGTTTGAAGAGAAAATTAAAAAACCCATGAAACTTTGTTTGCAAAATAGTTGTAGCAATGTTTTTAGCATGAATTCTTTGAACACTATTATTTTTAATGCTATGGAAAAGTCTAAGCTTGGGGAAGCTGGTTGTGATATTTTTAGTCCCCCAAGCATGGAGGAGAAAATTTACTTTGATGATACTTTACCTCCTATATATGATGATTACAATGATGACTATCATATTTTCAGTCCACCTACTATTGAGGAGAAAATTAATTATGATTACAATATGCCTCCTATATATGATGATTATGGTGATGAGAATAATAATGATAGCTATCTTATTGAATTTGCTCCCACTACAATTAATAGTAATGACTATGCTTATGTGGAGAGTAATAATTTTATTCTTGTAGCTCATGATAAGAATGTTTCATGTGATAGTTATATTGTTGAGTTTTTTCATGATGCTACTGAAAATCTTTATGAGAGAGGACAATATGGTTGTAGGGATTTTCATGTTACTAAAACACCTCTCTTTTTGCTTAAAATCTTGAAGTTGCGCTTGTCTTGTTTTCCTATGCTTATTGCATTATGCTTACATGACTTGTTTATTTACAAGATTCCTTTTCATAGGAAGTGGGTTAGACTTAAAAGTATTTCTTATTTGCTTTTGATGCTCTCTTTTGCTTCAACTCTTATTTCTTGCGAGAGCATCATTAAAATTATTGAGCCCATCTTAATGGCTATAAAGAAAGCACTTCTTGAGAGATAACCCATGTTTTTATTTTGCTACTGTTTTGTTGTGTCTTGGAAGTTGTTACTACTGTAGCAACCTCTCCTTATCATGTTTATTTCTTTTTTGTACCAAGTTAAGTCTTTGATAGAAAAGTTGATACTAGATTTGGATTCCTGCGCAGAAACAGATTTTTAGCTGTCACGAATTTGAGTTCATCTCTCTGTAGGGAACTCGTAAAATCCTGAAAAAATTCATGCGTGATCCTCAGATATGTACGCAACTTTCGTTCAACTGGAGCTTTTCCATCTGAGCCTGTTAAGTGCCTCGAAAAAATTCATCTTTACGGACTGTTCTGTTTTGATAGATTCTGCCTTTTATTTCGCATTGCCTCTTTTACTGTGTTGAGTGGATTTCTTTGTTCCATTAACTTTCAGTAGTCTTGGGTAATGTCTAGAAGTGTTGGAAATGATTGTGTCCTTGCTGAACATGTGAAGTTTTGATTATGCACTAACCCTCTAATGAGATTGTTTTGAGTCTGGTGTGAAGGAAGTTTTCAAGGATCAAGAGAGGAGGATGATATAATATGATCAAGAAAAGTGAAAAGTCTAAGCTTGGGGATGCCCCCGTGGTTCATCCCTGCATATTTCAAGAAGACTCAAGCATCTAAACTTGGGGATGCCCAAGGCATCCCCTTCTTCATCAACAACTTATCAGGTCGTCTCTAGTGAACCTATATTTTTATTCCGTCACATCTTATGTGCTTTACTTGGAGCGTCTGTGTGCTTTTATTTTTGTTTATGTTTGAATAAAATCGGATCCTAGCAATCATTGTGTGGGAGAAAGACATGCTCCGCTTTTTTATATTGAACACTGGTGTTCTTAGTTTTACTTTTAATGTTCATGGCGAAAGTTGAAAGCCGCTTCATTTATTGCTGTTTGGTTGGAAACAGAAAATGCTTCATGTGGTAATTGGTATATTGTCTTGAATAATTTGATACTTGGCAATTATTTTGAGCTCTCAAGTAGATCATGTTTAAGCTCTTGCATCATGTGGTTTAAACATATTAGTGGAGAACTACCGTAGAGCTTGTTGAAATTTGGTTTGCATGATTGATCTCTTTAAAGTCTAGATATTTTTTGGTAAAAGTGTTTGAGCAACAAGGAAGACAGTGTAGAGTCTTATAATGCTTGCAATATGTTCTTATGTAAGTTTTGCTGTACCGGTTTATACTTGTATTTGCTTCAAACAACCTTGCTAGCCAAAGCCTTGTACTGAGAGGGAATACTTCTCGTGCATCCAAAACCTTGAGCCAAAACTTATGCCATTTGTGTCCACCATAACTACCCTACCGTGTGGTATTTTTCTGCACATTCCAAAGTAAATTGCTTGCGTGCTACCTTTAAAAATTCATT
>NC_061513.1:132431286-132463163 GCF_022539505.1 Lolium rigidum
CGCACAACAAGCAACTTAATAAGAGATAAAGTGCATAAGTACATATTCAATACCACAATAGTTTTTAAGCTATTTGTCCCATGAGCTATATATTGCAAAGGTGAATGATGGAATTTTAAAGGTAGCACTCAAGCAATTTACTTTGGAATGGCGGAAAATACCATGTAGTAGGTAGGTATGGTGGACACAAATGGCATAGTGGTTGGCTCAAGTATTTTGGATGCATGAGAAGTATTCCCTCTCGATACAAGGTTTAGGCTAGCAAGGCTTATTTGAAACAAACACAAGGATGAACCGGTGCAGCAAAACTCACATAAAAGACATATTGTAAACATTATAAGACTCTACACCGTCTTCCTTGTTGTTCAAACTCAATACTAGAAATTATCTAGACCTTAGAGAAACCAAATATGCAAACCAAATTTTAGCATGCTCTATGTATTTCTTCATTAATGGGTGCAAAGCATATGATGCAAGAGCTTAAACATGAGCACAACAATTGCCAAGTATCACATTACCCAAGACATTATAGCAATTTACTACATGTATCATTTTCCAATTCCAACCATATAACAATTTAACGAAGAAGAAACTTCGCCATGAATACTATAGAAGCTAAGAACACATGTGTTCATACGAACCAGCGGAGCGTGTCTCTCTCCCACACAAGCATTTATTCAAACAAAAACAAAACAAAAAAACAACAGACGCTCCAAGTAAAGTACATAAGATGTGACCGAATAAAAATATAGTTTCAAGAGAAGGAACACGATAATTTGTCGATGAAGAAGGGGATGCCTTGGGCATCCCCAAGCTTAGATGCTTGAGTCTTCTTAGAATATGCAGGGGTGAACCACGGGGCATCCCCAAGCTTAGAGCTTTTCACTCTTCTTGATCATAGTATATCATCCTCCTCTCTTGACCCTTGAAAACTTCCTTTACACCAAACTTCTCATAAACTTCATTAGAGGGGTTAGTACATAATCAAAAACTCACATGTTCAGAGGTGACACAATCATTCTTAATACTTCTGGACATTGCTCAAAGCTCTTGGAAGGTAATGGAACAAAGAAATCCACCCAACACAGCGAAAGAAGCAATGCGAAATAAAAGGCAGAATCTGTCAAAACAGAACAGTCCGTAAAGACAAATTTTTAATAAATACTTCCGTTGCTCAAATCAGAAAACTCAAAACTAATGAAAGTTGCGTACATATCTGAGGAACACGCACGTAAATTGGCATATTTGTCTGATTTTTCTACAGAGAAAACAGCCCAGATTCGTGACAGATAGAAATCTGTTTCTGCGCAGAAATCCAAATCTAGTATCAACCTTCGATTAGAGGCTTCACTTGGCACAACAAAACACAAAACTAAGATAAGGAGAGGTTGCTACAGTAGTAAACAACTTCCAAGACACAAATATAAAACAAAGTACTGTAGCAAAATAACACATGGGTTATCTCCCAAGAAGTTCTTTCTTTATAGCCATTAAGATGGGCTCGGCGAGTTTTAATGATGCACTCGCAAGAAATAGTATTTGAAGCAAAAGAGAGCATCAAGAGGCAAATTCAAAACACATTTAAGTCTAACATGCTTACTATGCAAAGGAATCTTGTAAATAAACAAGTTCATGAAGCATAATGCAACAAGCATAGAAAGATAAAACAAGTGTAGCTTCAAAAATTTCAGCACATAGAGAGGTGTTTTAGTAACATGAAAATTTCTACAACCATATTTTCCTCTCTCATAATAACTTTCAGTAGTGTCATGAGCAAACTCAACAATATAACTATCACATAAAGCATTCTTATCATGAGTCTCATGCATAAAATTATTACTCTCCACATAAGCATAATCAATTTTATTAGTAATAGTGGGAGCAAATTCAACAAAGTAACTATCATCAAATATAGGAGGCATATTGTAATCATAATCAAATTTATCCTCCATAACAGGTGGTACCTAAAGACTACTATCATTATAATCATCATAAATAGGAGGCAAAGTATCATCAAAGAAAATTTTCTCCTCAATTCTTGGGGGACTAAAAATATCATGCTCATCAAAGCCAGCTTCCCCAAGCTTAGAATTTTCCATATCATTAGCAACAATAGTATTCAATGTGTTCATGCTAATATGTTCCATGGGTTTTTTAATTTTCGGATCAAACCATCCATGTCTTAAATCAGGAAATAGAATAAGAAGCTCATTGTTGTCCATTATGCCAAACTAGTGTAAACAAGAAACAAAAAGATGCAATTGCAGGATCTAAAGGAAATAGCTTCGAGTACTTACAACGGCGCCGGAAAATAGCTTAGTAGCCGAGATCCGGAGTGTGAGTACCTTTTACCTTTCCTCCCGACAACGGCGCCGAGAAAATAGCTTGATGTCTACTTCCCCCTCCTTTTCCTGTAGGCAGTGTTGGGCCTCCAAGAGCAGAGGTTTGTAGAACAGCAGCAAGTTTTCCCTTAAGTGGATCACCCAAGGTTTATCGAACTCAGGGAGGAAGAGGTCAAAGATATCCTTCTCATGCAACCCTGCAACCACAAAGCAAGAAGTCTCTTGTGTCCCCAACACACCTAATAGGTGCACTAGTTCGGCGAAGAGATAGTGAAATACGGGTGGTATGAATATATATGAGCAGTAGCAACGGTGCCGGAAAATAGCTTGCTGGCGTGTAGTTGATGGTGGTAGTATTGCGGCGGTAGTAACGCGAGTAAAACGAGTAAACAAGCGGCGATAGCGATATTTAGGAACAAGGCCTAGGGATTAGACTTTCACTAGTGGACACTCTCAACATTGATCACATAACGAGAATAGATAAATGCATACTCTACACTCTTGTTGGATGATGAACACATTGCGTAGGATTACACGAACCCTCAATGCCGGAGTTAACAAGCTCCACAATTCAATGTTCATATTTAAGTAACCTTAGAGTGTAAGATAGATCAATACGACTAAACCAAGTACTAACATAGCATGCACACTTGTCACCTTCATGCATATGTAGGAGGAATAGATCACATCAATACTATCATAGCAATAGTTAACTTCGCAATCTACAAGAGATCATGATCATAGCATAAACCAAGTACTAACACGGATGCACACCACTGTCACCATTACATCGTGCGGGAGGAATAAAACTACTTTAATAACATTGCTAGAGTAGCACATAGATAAATTGTGATACAAATACATTGCAATCATAAAGAGATATAAATAAGCACTTCACTATGCCATTCATAACGAGTGAATAAGTATTCGTGAAATATAGCCTAAGAGACCCACACGGTGCACACACTGTCACCTTTACACACGTGGGACAAGGAGTCTCCGGAGATCACATAAGTAAAACTCACTTGACTAGCATAACGACATCTAGATTACAAGCATCATCATATGAATCTCAATCATGTAAGGCAGCTCATGAGATTATTGTATTGAAGTACATAGGAGAGAGATGAACCACATAGCTACCGGTACAGCCCCGAGCCTCGATGGAGAACTACTCCCTCCTCATGGGAGCAGCAGCGGTGATGAAGATGGCGGTGGAGATGGCAGCGGTGTCGATGGAGGAGCCTTCCGGGGCACTTCCCCGTTCCGGCGGCGTGCTGGAACAGAGACTCCTGTCCCCGGATCTTGGCGTCGCGATGGCGGCGGCTCTGGAAGGTTTTCTCTGGTTTCGTCGAACGTATCAGGGTTTTCGTGACGGAGGCTTTAAATAGGCGAAGAGGCGGCGCCAGAGGGTCGAAGGGGTGCCCACACCATAGGGTGGCGCGGGCCCCCCTGGCCGCGCCGGCCTAGGGTTTGGTGGGCTCGTGCCCCCTCCCCGGTGGCTCTTGGGTGTCTGGATGCTTCCGGGTAAAATAGGAACCCGGGCGTTGATTTCGTCCAATTCCGAGAATATTTCGTTACTAGGATTTCGAAACCAAAAATAGCGAGAAAACGAGAGCGGCACTTCGGCATCTTGTTAATAGGTTAGTTCCAGAAAATGCACGAATATGACATAAAGTGTGCATAAAACATGTAGATATCATCAATAATGTGGCATGGAACACAAGAAATTATCGATACGTCGGAGACGTATCAGGACGCCATCAACTCTTTTACCTTTGTTGAATATCATGTGAGTTGCTATGCATGTTCGTCTTGTCTGAAGTAAGGGCGGTTTTCACAATCAAATGGTTTGAGTATGCATACTGTTAGAGAAGAACATTGGGCCGCTAACTAAAGCCATGATTCATGGTGGAAGTTTCGAGTTTGGACAATCAATCCTCAATCTCTTATGAGAAAATTAATTGTTGTTAAATGCTTATGCATTAAAGAGGAGTCCATTATCTGTTGTCTATGTTGTCCCGGTATGGATGTCTAAGTTGAGAATAATCAAAAGCGAGAAATCCAATGCGAGCTTTCTCCTTAGACCTTTGTACGAGCGGCATAGAGGTACCCCTTTGTGACACTTGGATGAAACATATGCTATGCAATGATAATCCGTGTTAACCCAAGCTAATTAGGACAAGGTGCGAGCACTATTAGTATACTATGCATGAGGCTTGCAACTTATAAGATGTCTTATACATAACTCATATGCTTTATTACTACCGTTGACAAAATTGTTTCTTGTTTTCAAAATGAAAAGCTCTAGCACAAACATAGTAATCAATACTTCCTCTGCCGAAGGGCCTATCTTTTACTTTATTGTTGAGTCGGTTTGCCTATTCTTTCTATCCCGGAAGCAAACACTTGTGTCAACTCGTGTGCATTGATTCTTACATGTTTACTTATTGCACTTGTTATATTACTTTGTGTTGACAATTATCCATGAGATATACATGTTGAAGTTGAAAGCAACTGCTGAAACTTTATCTTCCTTTATGTTGCTTCAATACCTTTACTTCGAATTTATTGCTTTATGAGTAACTCTTATGCAAGTCTTATTGATGCTTGTCTTGAAAGCATTATTCATGAAAAGTCTTTGCTATATGATTCAATTGTTTACTCATTGCATTAACATTGCTTTGAATCGCTGCATTCATCTCATATGCTTTACAATAGTATGATCAAGATTATGTTGGTAGCATGTCACTTCAGAAATTATCTTTTATCGTTTACCTACTCGAGGACGAGTAGGAACTAAGCTTGGGGATGCCGATACGTCTCCAACGTATCTATAATTTCCGATGTTCCATGCTTGTTTTATGACAATACCTACATGTTTTGTTCACACTTTATATCGTTTTTATACGTTTTACGGAACTAACCTATTGACGAGATGCCGAAAGGCCAGCCTGTCGTTTTCTGCTTGTTTTTGGTTTCGAAATCCTAGTAAGGAAATATTTTCGGAATCGGACGAAATCAACACCGAAGATCTTATAATTCCCGGAAGCTTCCAGAGCACCGGAGAAAGGCCAGAGGGGAGCCAGGGGGCCCCACCCCACAGGGCGGCGCGGCCCAAGGGGGGGCCCCTAGTGTGTGGGTCCCCTGTGGCCCCTCCGACTCCGCCTCTTCGCCTATTTAGTCGTCCCTGACCTAAAACCTCGACCACGTTCGACGAAACCAGAGAAAACCTTCTAGAGCCGCCGCCATCGCGAAACTCCAATTCGGGGGACAGAAGTCTCTGTTCCGGCGCCCTGCCGGGACGGGGAATTGCCCCCGGAGTCATCTCCACCGCCGTCTCCACCGCCATTTTCACCGCCATCGCTGTTTCCATGATGAGGAGGGAGTAATTCACCCCCGGGGCCGAGGGCTCCGCTGTAGCTATGTGGTTCATCTCTCTCTTTATGTGATCTAGTTGAATATTATCTATGTGCTACTCTAGTGATGTTATTAAAGTAGTTTATTCCTCCTGCACGGTGTAATGGTGACAGTGTGTGCATCGTGTAGTACTTGGCGTAGTCTATGATCATAATCTCTTGTAGGTTATGGAGTTAATTATTACTATGATAGTATTGATGTGATCTATGCCTCCTTCATAGTGTCATGGTGATAGTTTGCATGCTATGTTAGTTCTCAGTGTAATTGTGTTGATCTATCTTGCACTCTAAGGTTATTTAAACATGAATATCGAATATTGTGGAGCTTGTTAACTCCGGCATTGAGGGTTCGTGTAATCCTACACAATTAGTGGTGTTCATCATCTAACAAGAGGGTGTAGAGTGGTTCTATTATGTGATCATTGTTGAGAGTGTCCACTAGTGAAAGCAGGATCCCTGGGCCTTGCTTCCAAGCATCGAATCTCCGTTTGTTTACTTGTTTTGTTGCATGTTTACTCGCTGCCATATTTTATTCAGATTGCTATTACCACTCATATTCATTCATACCACTTGTATTTCACTATCTCTTCGCCGAACTAGTGCACCTATACATCTGACAAGTGTATTTGGTGTGTTGGGGACACAAGAGACTTCTTGCTTTGTGATTGCGGGGTTGCTTGAGAGGGATATCTTTGACCTCTTCCTCCCTGAGTTCGATAAACCTTGGGTGATCCACTTAAGGGAAACTTGCTGCTGTTCTACAAACCTCTGCTCTTGGAGGCCCAACACTGTCTACAAGAATAGAAGCACCCGTAGACATCAAGCTATTTTATGGCGCCGTTGCCGGGGAGGAAAGGTAAAAGGTACCCACACTCCGGATCTCGGCTACTAAGCTATTTTCGCCGTTGTAAGTACTCGAAGCTATTTCCTTTAGATCCTGCAATTGCATCTTTTTGTTTCTTGTTTTACACTAGTAAGGTATAATGGAATACAACTATGAGCTTTTTAATTTATTTCCTAAGTTAAGACATGAATTGTGTGATGCAAAAATTAAAGAACCTATGGAGCCTCAATTGCATGCTAGTAGCAATGTTATTAGTATGAACGCAATCACCTGCTAATGCTATGGATAAGTCTAAGCTTGGGGAAGCTAGTTTTTGTGATCTTTTTAGTTTCCCATCTTTAGGGGAGAAAATTTGTTCGATAATGCTTTATCTCCCATATGCGATAACTCTAATGATGCTTGTTCACCAACCGCAAGTACCTGCTTTCAAGATACCCATGAAAATTATTGAACGTGTTATTGATAACCGCTATGAAGGGGATGGAACTGTCCATCCTGGAGATCATTTACTGTTTTTGCATGGATTATGCGGGTTATTCAAGTGTGCGGTATCTCTATGGATGAAGTGAGGAAGAAGCTATTCTCTTTTTCGCTGTCCGGTAAAGCGGCGCATTGGTATAAATTGTTGAAGAATAGTCATTCTCTTGGTTGGGAGGAAATTGTACCTCTCTTTTATTCTAAATTTTATCCTCCTCATGAAGTGCATATTGATAGGAATTATATTTATAACTTTTATCCTCGTGATGGAGAGAGTATTTCTCAAGCATGGGGGAGATTGAAGTCACTAATACTCAAATGTCCCATTCATGAGCTCCCCCGTAATGTTATTGTTAACAATTTTTATGCGAGGCTTTCAGGACAACACAAGGACTAGCTGGATGCCTGTTCAGAGGGATCTTTCACAAGCAAGGAGGTTGAAGCTAGGTGGGATCTTCTTGATCGGATTGAGGAGAATGCTGAAGGATGGGAGAACAACAAAGGTGAAGAGTCAGGTATAAATTATGATTATGAATGCATTGAAGCTTTTATGGATACCGATAAATTTCAAGATATGAGTGCTACTTATGGTCTTGACTCTCAAGTTGCTGCAAATCTTTATAAAGCCTTTGCTTCTCATTTTGAATTGCCTAAAAAGAATTTTGATAAGTATCATGAACCTTTTAAAGAGGCTTGCATGAAGGATGAAATTGTTGTTAATGATTGCAATAAGCATGCTCAAACTCCTAAGAATGCTATTTCCTATAAGCATGTTAATTTTTGTGGAATGCATAGACCTTGTGGAATTAATCAAATCAAAGATGAATATTGTATCCATCATATTAATGAAAAAACTAGAAAGTGGGCTAGGGCTCTAGATGATCTTGGTAAAAAAGTTTGTGCCCTCTATCCTTTTATTTGTGAAGTTTGCCATGAAGTGGGTCATTTTAATTTTATCAGGAGATCGCCTCCGGCACCCTGCCGGAGAGGGGAATCATCTCCCGGAGGGCTCTTCATCGCCATGATCGCCTCCGGATCGATGTGTGAGTAGTTCACCCCTGGACTATGGGTCCATAGCAGTAGCTAGATGGTTGTCTTCTCCTCATTGTGCTATCATGTTAGATCTTGTGAGCTGCCTATCATGATCAAGATCATCTATTTGTAATGCTACATGTTGTGTTTGTTGGGATCCGATGAATATTGAATACTATGTCAAGTTGTTTATCAATCTATCATATATGTTGTTTATGTTCTTGCATGCTCTCTGTTGCTAGTAGAGGCTCTGGCCAAGTTGATACTTGTAACTCCAAGAGGGAGTATTTATGCTCGATAGTGGGTTCATGCCTCCATTGAATCCGGGACGAGTGACGGAAAGTTCTAAGGTTGTGGATGTGCTTTGTTGCTACTAGGGATAAAACATCGATGCTTTGTCTAAGGATATTTGTGTTGATTACATTACGCACCATACTTAATGCAATTGTCCGTTGTTTACAACTTAATACCGGAAGGGGTTCGGATGATAACCTGAAAGTGGACTATTTAGGCATAGATGCATGCTGGATAGCGGTCTATGTACTTTGTCGTAATGCCCTGATTAAATCTCATAGTACTAATCATGATATATGTATGTGCATTGTTATGCCTTCTTTATTTGTCAATTGCCCAACTGTAATTTGTTCACCCAACATGCTATTTATCTTATGGGAGAGACACCACTAGTGAACTGTGGACCCCGGTCCATTCTTTACATCTGAAATACAATCTACGGCAATTGTTCTTTACTATTCTTCGCAAACAAACATCATCTTCCACACTATACAATTAATCCTTTGTTTACAGCAAGCCGGTGAGATTGACAACCTCACTGTTACGTTGGGGCAAAGTACTTTGATTGTGCTGTGCAGGTTCCACGTTGGAGCCGGAATCCCTGGTGTTGCGCCGCACTACACTTCGCCGCCATCAATCTTCAACGTGCTTCTTGGCTCCTACTGGTTCGATAAACCTTGGTTTCTTACTGAGGGAAAACTTGTTACTGTATGCATCACACCTTCCTCTTGGGGTTCCCAACGGACGTGTGTTAACTGCACGCATCACTTAGCCTGCTGATGTGGTTTACCTCGCATGCATCAAACAGTTTCTCCAGCTCGTTATACATTTCCTTGTACGCCACCATGCTATCATTGACTGCATCACATTGGTTCATGACTTGTTGGGCCACCAATTGTGAGTCGCCAAAGATTTTTAGTCGAGTTGCACCACAAGCCTTCGCCATCTTCATCCCATGTATAAGAGCTTCATATTCTGCCTCGTTGTTAGACGCGTTTTGGAACGTCATCCGTAAGACATACTTTAATTTGTCGCCTTCATGTGATATTAGTATCACGCCTGCTCCAGCTCCTTCTAACCTTTTGGATCCATCAAAGTTCATAGTCCAGGTTCTCGATAAATCTGGGGGTCCTGTATTTTGCAGCTCCATCCACTCTGCGATGAAATCTGGCAGAATTTGCGACTTTATTGCTTTTCTTTTTTCATACGTGATGTCCCGAGGAGAAAGTTCTATTCCCCAAAGGGAGGCACGACCTGTATCTTCTGGATTGTTTAGTATATTGGATAGAGGCGCATCGTTGACCACTATTATCGGATGCGCCGAAAAATAGTGCCGCAATTTTCTTGCGGTTGTAAACACTCCGTATGCTAGTTTCTGCATACTGCGGGTACCGCTGTTTTGAAGGCGATAAAACTTCACTGATGAAGTATACCGGTCTCTGCACTCCATGGAGTTTTCCTTCTTCTTCTCTTTCGACAACTAGCGCCGTGCTGACCACCTGGGGTGTAGCCGCAATGTATAACAGGAGGGGTTCCTTCTCTTTTGGCGCCACCAAGATTGGTGGTGTCGAAATTGTGCGTGTAAGATCCTCGAAGGCTCTATCTGCCTCTTCGTTCCACTGGAACTTCTCTCCTTGTTTGATTAAGGCGTAGAACGGTAGCGCCTTTTCTCCCAGCCTGGCGACGAATCTGCTTAAAGCTGCGACTCGCCCAGTTAATTGTTGTATTTCTTTCAACTTTGTTGGCTTCCTCATTGTTACAATAGCTTGGATTTTTTCGGGATCAGCTTCAATTCCTCTTGCTGAAACTAGGAACCCAAGAAGTTCTCCCGCAGGGACGCCGAAAGAACACTTCGTCGGATTCAGCTTGAGACAAAACTTGTCGAGGTTGTCGAAGGTTTCCTTCAAGTCCTCGATTAATGTTGCCCCCCTTTTTTGATGTTATGACGATATCGTCAATGTATACTTGTACGTTTTTCCCAATCTGTGTTGCTAAGCATTTCTGTATCATCCGCTGATATGTTGCTCCCGCGTTTTTCAAACCAAAAGGCATTGTTCCATAGCAGAATACGCAGTAAGGTGTAATGAACGCTGTTTTGACCTCATCCTCTTCTTTTAATCTGATCTGGTTATAACCAGAGTATGCATCCAAGAAGGAAAGACGTTCACATCCTGCCGTGGAGTCGATAATTTAATCGATCCTAGGGAGGGGAAAATGATCCTTTGGACAGTGTTTGTTGAGACACGTAAAGTCGACACACATGCGAAGGACTTTAGTGTTTTTCTTCGGGACCAACACTGGATTTGCTACCCATGTGGCCTCTGTATGCAGCTCCTTAATGAAACCATCTTCTCTTAGTCAATCAATTTCTGACAGCATAGCTTTACGGTTTGGCTCCGAAAAACGCCTCAGAGGTTGCTTGATTGGTCTCGCTATTGGATCCAAGTTTAGGTGGTGCTCGGCAAGTTCCCTGGGTACTCCTGGCATGTCAGCTGGACACCATGCGAAGATTTTCCAGTGCTCACGGAGGAACTCGACGAGCGCGCTTTCCTATGCGAGGTCCATGTTTCTCGCGATGGACGTCATTTTCTTCGGATCTGTCGGGTGGATCTGCACCTCCTTGGAATCTTTCGTCGTGTTAAAGGGTTGGTTCCTTGTTAAATCTCCCTACATCTGGCAGCACATCATAATCAGTCGTGAGTCTTGACGCCATATACTCTGCTTGCATCCCGAAAGTTTCTGATAGTCGATGAAAATCCTTGTCACATTTATCGGCTAGCGCGAAGCTTCCTTTGACTGTGATTGGTCCCTTAGGTCCAGGTAACCTCCATAGCGAGATACGTGTAATGTGGTACCGCCATAAACCTGGCATATGCTGGTCGCCCCAACAAGGCGTGATATTGTGACGGGAAATCCACAACTTCAAACTCCAACCTTTCTATCCTGTAATTTTCTCGGGTCCCAAACTGAACGTCGAGATTAATCCTTCCCAACGGAAAACTCGGCTTCTCTGGTGTGATTCCATGGAAACGCGTGTCAGTTGGTTTTAGATTTGCCGGGGATATGTTCATCTTCCTCAGTGTATCTGCATACATAAGGTTTAGACTGCTGCCTCCGTCTATGAAAACTCGAGATACGTCGAATCCTGCGATCACCGCTGGTAAGATAAGTGTTGACTGCCCTGGTCGAGGAACTTGCTGCGGGTGATCCACAATTGTGAAGCCGATGTCCTGTCCCGACCAATTTAGGTACTCTATCGTTGGTGGAGGCATCTTCTCGCCATGAACACTTGCCGCGAGATTACCTTCGAGCCCTATTAGATGGCCTAGCTTTCGAATCATCGAAACCGCGCCGTTGGAGTTAGGATCCACATATGGAGGTGGGTGTGGTGCTGCCGCTATTCTGAGCTGGTGTCGATTTTCATCCGTGACCGCGGGAGGAGGTGGTAGGTGGATCTCACTCCTAGGCCCTTGGGGGTTTCGATTTGCTGCTTGAGCATTGGCTATCCCTGCTACTCGCAGCATTGCTTGAAAATTACGGCAGTCCTTCACGAGATGTCTGACTGCCTTCTTCCATTGTTGTCGAGATAAAAATGCGTCTGGCATGGCCCGTTCATCATATCTTCGGGAGTTACGAAAGGTCTCTGAAACCTTGACCCGTTATTTTGCCTGTTATTCCGAGAATCATCTCTGTTGTCGCCTCGCTGCTCATTACTTCTTTGATATTCATCTCTATTGTTTCCTTCGTTGTTTCCCCGAAAACCAGCCGATATTTGGCCAGGAGCATCGTAACTCGAGAATTGCGGAGGAAATTGCCTTCTATTTTGAAAGTTTCGGCTACGGTCCTCCTCTGGTGACCTGTGTCGCTTATTGTGAACAGCATCCTCTCCGTCTACCCACCTGTTTGCTATCTCCATCAATGCTGACACTGTCCTTGGGTTAGTTCTCCCCAAGTCTTCGACAAAATCTCCTCGCCGAATTCACGCTACAAACGCATCTATTGCTCTCTCGTCAGATATATTCTCTGCCGATTTTTTGATGATGTTCCACCTTTGGATGTACTTTCTCATCGATTCATCATGTTTTTGTCGACACGATCTCAACTCTTCTAATGATGCCGGTTTTTTGCAGGTTGATCGGAAATTCTTGATGAACACATCCTCAAAACTGTCCCAGCTGTCGATGGATCCCGGAGGAAGCTTCTTTATCCAGGATCTTGCGGCTCCGCTCAGGTGTATTTGAATACTCTGCATGGCTGTTGCCCTGGTGCCACCTATCAATTTCACCGTCTCTAGGTAATCGACTAGCCAATCCTCAGGATCTTGCAGGCCATCGAATTTCTTGAAACTATCGGGTAACTTGAATCCAGACGGGACTCGAGTTTTTCGAACTCGCCTCGTAAAACACGGGAGTCCACACATATCTTCTTCGGCAACTTCCGGTGAATGCCGATGTTCCCTTCTTTCTTGTCGCACTCTATCCACCCTGGCCTGAGTCGCTGTGTCTCTAACTCCACTTGCTCTCGGTGGATCTTGCACTACTGCGGTAGGTCGCGGACTATTTTGCCTTGCAGTTCCTTTGGGAGGTGTAGCTGCAAACGCTGCTCCCATGGCTCCACATCCTGCCATGGCCATGTTATACAACGCTTCTCTTGGATCTCTGGGAGGTGTCCTGGACTCTAGGATGAAAGCTTGCGTTGCCATGTATCGTGCTTCCGGTGTTTTTGGAATAATATTCCCCCTCGTGTCGATTGACATGAAAGACATATCGAGGTTTTGAATTAAAGTTTCTCTTTCTGCTTCAGGTATATTTTGCAGCCGAGATCTTGCTCTCCTTCGAGCTTCTCTGTGGCTATCTCCCGAAGTTTTTGAATGTTGGCTTAGTTCGGCCCTTCGCCTGCTTGACGCGGAAGCTGCTTCCTGCCTCCTGTCCAACTCGATTTTCTGCTTCTCGAGCTCCCTTCGGTACGTGCGAGCCTATATTGATACGCTTGTAACTCCTCGGGTGTCGCCGTAATGGTCATTGGTTACTGTACCATCGATAGCTCTTGCGACTCGATCCCACACTCACTGCGGAAATCGTACCATCTCTCGTGTTCCTGGTCCGATATATTTTGTTCCCAAACCTCGCGTGAGATCTGCGGGATCGACATATGGATTTCCCGCATCGTCGAAAGCCTCTGACGTCGCTGGTTCTGACCGGCTTGGTTCTCCGATTGAGTAGATTTGATGATATTTTGGATTCTGAACTTTGTCGGGTTTGGTGACACCATCATTGAGATTGGTGAAGACCTTGCCCATAATAGTGGATCTGTCGACGAAGGTGAAGCTGTCGATACTGCTCGAGTCATTGCTTATATCAGAGTCCGCAGATGACTCGAAAGACATGTCGCTGAAGATCTTGGCGAGTTTTTCACTTGCCCTGGTGCTGATGAAGCATGGCGATGAAATCTCTCCTTCGCTTGACTTTGTTGACGATGCTGAGTCCAAAATATCGGGATCGACCGCCGATAATCCCGACGAGATCGGAATTTCGAGACGATATGATCCTTCCTTCTCGATGCGGAAGTGGAACTTTCCAAACGTCATCTCCATGGGCTCCTCCAGATACGCATATGCATCCAAACGGGAGGGCGGGTGAGGAACAAAATCAACGAGACCAGTTTCGATCTATTTACCTCTGTCCATGGTGTTGCTTGCTATCGACGAAGTCGACGATCTTGAACGTGCCATCGAGATCAGCTCCTTGTCGCCTCTAGATCCCACAGACGGCGCCAATTGACAAGGTATTAACTTGTCAATGCCTACGGATTGTAGACTAGGGTTTCGTTGGATATAGAGGGCAAGTAGATCTCGAAGGTTTCAGCCGAAAAGTACTCGACGAATATGAAACTAGGGTTGTGTTGACAGTAAATTCGATCCTCTCTTTATCCCTCGACTCCCCCTTATATAGGAGGTGGAGCCGAGGGTTTCGTAATACACAAGTTTACAGAGTCCGGGAGGGTTTCTGACCCGTCCCGCAAGATTACAAGTTATACTTCCTAATACAACTCTAACTTTCCTTATTAACATCTTGGGCTTCCGAATCTTCTTATCCTTCGGGTCGTGGGCCTTCAGTAAACCCCGGGTACCATCTTCGGCAGACCCATTGGGGATGCCTATGTCACTACCAACTTCAAGAAGAAGGGGAAAACGGAGAAGAAAGATCCTTGCTGGGTGTGTGGAGAGACTGGCCATTGGGCTAATCGCTGTCCACAACGCAAAGGAAAGAAATGTCAGGCTGGACAGAACTCAAATTCTGTAAGCATGGTCATTGGCAACACAGAGGAAGGAACTACAGGGTATGGTAATATGTTACCTACTTGTTCTTTCGGTGTTTCAGCCCACGGAATGGTGGGTTGATACGAGTGCCAATGTTCATGTGTGTGCTTGACATCTCCATGTTTACCTCTTATCGAGCTCGAGGTTCCTCGGTAATGATGGGGAATGGGTTACATGCTACTGTTCGTGGTGTTGGCACGGTAGATCTGAAGTTTACTTCGGGAAAGATCGTGCAACCGAAGAACGTGCTGCATGTCCCTTCTATCAAGAAGAATCTCGTTAGTGGCTCTCGTCTTATGAAAGATGGGTTTAAGTTGGTGTTTGAGTCCAATAAAGTTGTACTGTCTAAGTAAGGAACTTTTGTTGGAAAGGGTTATGAATGTGAGGGAATGCTTCGCTTCTCTCTAGAAGACTTCTGTGATAATGTTGTGAACCATGTAAGCACTAGTGTTAATGAAACTAATGTTTGGCATTCAAGACTTTGTCATGTTAATTTGGGTTGTATGACGCGGCTTGCTGATATGAGTTTAATTCCGAAATTCACCTTTGTCAAAGGCTCTAAGTGCCATGCTTGTGTGCAAGCAAAGCGGCCTCGCAAGCCTCACAAGCCTGCGAAGGAAAGAAACTTGGCACCACTAGAGCTCATACATTCGGATCTATGTGAGATGAATGGTGAGTTGACAAAAGGTGGAAAGAAATATTTCATGACTTTGATTGATGATTCCACTAGGTATTGTTATGTGTATCTCCCGAAAACTAAAGATGAGGCTCTTGATTTCTTTAAAATCTATAAGGCTGAAGTTGAGAACCAACTTGAAAGAAAGATAAAAAGGGTTAGGTCCGATCGTGGTGGAGAGTACTTTTCTAATGAGTTCAATTTATTACGTGCGGAACATGGTATAATCCATGAGAGGACGCCTCCCAATTCCCCACAATCCAATGGGATTGCGGAAAGGAAAAACCATACTCTAACGGATTTGGTTAACGCCATGTTAGATGTTTCGGGTTTATCCAAGGAATGGTGGGGGAGGCTATATTGACTTCGTGTCATGTCCTAAACCGTGTTCCAACCAAGAATAAAGAGATTACCCCTTATGAGGAATGGGAAAAGAAAAGACCAACACTCTCCTACCTACGAACTTGGGGCTGTTTGGCTAAAGTGAATTTGCCAATCACCATAAAGCGAAAGCTTGGACCAAAAACCTTGGATTGTGTCTTTCTTGGCTATGCTGCAAATAGCATTGCTTATAGATTTCTTGTGGCAAAATCTGGAGTGGACGACATGAATGTTGGTACCATCTTTGAATCAAGAGATGCTACATTCTTTGAGGATATATTTCCTATGAGAGATATGCATGGCATGTCTAGTTGGGAATCTGATCCAATACATGAAACTCCTATGGAGTCCGATGACGAATCCGATGATGAGAGTTCAGATTCGATGAAGATGACAATGAAGCTCCCACAAGGAGTAAGAGACAAAGGACTGCAAAGTCTTTTGGTAATGATTTCATTGTGTATCTTGTGGATGATACTCCTACTACCGTTTCAGAAGCTCTCGCATCACCTGATGCAGACTACTGGAAGGAAGCTGTTCAAAGCGAGATGGATTCCATCTTGGATAATGAAACTTGGGAGTTAACTGAGTGTCCTTATGGGTGCAAACCTGTAGGATGTAAATGGGTATTTAAGAAGAAGCTTCGAGATGATGGTACTATTGAGAAGTACAAAGCTCGGCTTGTAGCCAAAGGCTATACCCAAAAGGAAGGCGAAGATTTCTTCGATACCTACTCACCTGTGGCGAGATTGACCACCATTCGTGTACTACTGTCATTGGCTGCCTCGCATGATCTTCTCGTTCATCAAATGGACGTTAAGACGGCTTTCCTAAATGGAGAGTTGGACGAGGAAATTTACATGGAACAGCCTGGTGGTTTCGTACTACACGGTCAAGAAAGAAAGGTGTGTAAATTAAAGAAATCTTTGTATGGCCTTAAACAAGCACCCAAACAATGGCATGAGAAGTTTGAAAGAACTTTGACATCTGTGGGCTTTGTTGTCAATGAAGCCGACAAATGTGTGTACTACCGCCATGGTGGGGGTGAGGGAGTTGTCCTATGCCTGTATGTGGATGACATACTAATTTTTGGGACAAGTCTCAAAGTGATTGAGGAGGTCAAAACCTTCCTATCTCAGTGTTTCGAGATGAAAGATCTTGGAGAAGCTGATGTTATATTGAACATAAAGCTATTGAGAGATGAGAATAATGGGATTACACTTGTGCAATCTCATTATATTGAGAAGGTGTTGAGCAGATTTGGCTATGTTGATTGCAAATCTTCTTTCACACCTTATGATCCTAGTGTCTTGCTTCGAAAGAACGAAAAGGCAACTAAAGATCAATTGAGATACTCTCAAATCATTGGTTCACTCATGTATTTAGCTTGCGCTACGAGGCCTGATATCTCGTTTGCTGTGTGCAAACTTAGCCGGTTTGTGGCCAACCCGGGAGATGATCATTGGCATGCTCTTGAGAGAGTAATGCGCTATCTAAAGGGAACCATGAGTTATGGAATTCATTATATCGGGTGTCCAAGAGGACTTGAAGGGTATAGTGATTCCAATTGGATTTCTGATGCTAAAATGAAGGCCACAAGTGGATATGTTTTCACTCTTGGTGGTGGTGCTGTTTCCTGGAAGTCTTGCAAGCAGACCATCTTAACGAGGTCAACTATGGAAGTAGAAATCACAGCATTAGATACAGCAACTTTCGAAGCGGAATGGCTTCGTGAGCTCTTGATGGACTTGCCTATGGTTGAAAAACCAATACCGGCCATCCTCATGAACTGTGATAATCAAACTGTGATTATCAAAGTGAAAAGTTCTAAGGATAATATGAAAAGTTCCAAACATATCAAGAGGAGATTGAAGTCACGTCGAGAAAACTGAAAAACTCCGGAGTGATAGCATTGGATTATGTCCAAAGTGCTAAAAATCTGGCAGATCCTTTCACAAAAGGACTATCAAGAAACATGATAGACCTTGCATCGAGGGAGATGGGTTTGAGACCCACTTGAGTTGCCGAGTGACATAGGCATCCCCAATGGGCCTGCCGAAGATGGTACCCGGGGTTTACTGAAGGCCCACAAGTTGAAGAATATGAAGTTCGGAAGCCCAGTTAGTATCAAGGAAAGTTAGAGTTGTATTAGGAAATATAGAGATTTGTAATTTTACGGGACGGGTTAGAAACCCTCCCGGACTCTGTAACTTGTGTATTACGAATCCCTCGGCTCCGCCTCCTATATAAGGGGGAGTCGAGGGACAAAGAGAGGATCGAATTCATTGTCAACATAACCCTAGTTTCTTAATCGTCGAGTATTTTTCGGCTGAAACCTTCGAGATCTACTTGCCCTCTACTTCCAACGAAACCCTACTCTACAATACGTAGGCATTGACAAGTTAATACCTTGTCAATTGGCGCCGACCGTGGGGATTAGAGGCGACAAGGAGCTGATCTCGATGGCACGTTCAAGATCGTCGACTTCGTCGGTAGCAAGCAACGCCATGGATCGAGGTAAACGGATCGAAACTGGTCTCGTTGATTTTATTCCTCACCCGCCCTCCCGTTTGGATGCATATGCGTATCTGGAGGAGCCCATGGAGATGACGTTCGGAAAGTTTCGATTCTGTGTCGAGAAAGAAGGATCGTATCGTCTTGAAGTTCCGATTTCGTCGGGATTATCAGCGGTCGATTCCGACTTTCCGTCAGGCGAAGAGGAGATTTCGTCGCCACGCTTCGTCAGCACGAGGGCAAGTGAAAAACTCGCCAAGATCTTCAGCGACATGTCCTTCGAGTCATCTGCGGACTCCTATATAAGCGATGACTCGAGCAACGTCGATAGCTTCAATTCCATCGACAAATCTACTATTGTCGGAGAGGTCTTCACCAATCTCTGTTGTGGTGTCACCAAACCCGACAAAGTTCAGAATCCAAAATATCATCAGATCTATGCAATTGGAGAACCAAGTCGCCTAGGGGAGGAGACGTCAGAAAATTTCGACGATGCGGGGAATCCGTATGTCGATCCTGCAGATCTCACGCGAGGTTTGGGAACAAAATATATCGGACCAGGAACACGAGAGATGGTGCAATTTCCGCGAGCGAGTATGGGATCAAGTCGCAAGAGCTATTGATGGTACAGAACCAATGACCATTACGGCGACACTGCGGAGTTACAAGCGTATCAATATAGGCTTGCACGTACCGAGAGGGAGCTCGAGAAGCGAAAATCGAGTTGGATAGGAGGCGGGAAGCGGCTTCCGCATCAAGCGAGCGAAGGGCGAGCTAAGCCGAAATTCAAGAACTTCGGGAGATAGTCATAGAGAAGCTCGAAGGAGAGCAAGATCTCGGCTGCAAAATATACCTGAAGCAGAAAGAGAGAATTTAATTCAAAACCTCGATATGTCTTTTATGTCAATCGACACGAGGGGGAATATTATTCCCAAAACACCGGAAGCGGGATACATGGCAACGCAAGCTTTCATACTAGCGTCCAGGCCACCTCCCGGAGATCCAAGAGAAGCGTTGTATAACATGGCCATGGCAGGGTGTGGAGCCATGGGAGCAGCATTCGCAACTACACCTCCCGAAGGAGCTGCAAGGCAAAATAGTCCACGACCTACTGTAGTTGTGCAGGATCCCCCGAGAGCAAGCGGGGTCAGAGATACAGCGACTCAGGCCAGGGTGGATAGAGCGCGACAAGATAGAAGAGAACATCGGCATTCACCAGAAGTTGATGAAGAAGATATGTGTGGACTCCCGTGCTTTACGAGACGAGTTCGAAAAACTCGAGTCCCGTCAGGATTTAAGTTACCAGACAATTTCAAGAAATTCGATGGCCTGCAAGATCCCGAGGATTGGCTAGTCGATTACCTGGAGACGGTGAAACTGATAGGTGGAACCAGAGCAATAGCCATGCAGAGCATTCAAGTACACTTGAGTGGAGCCGCAAGATCTTGGATAAAGAAGCTTCCCCCGGGTTCCATCGACAGCTGGGATAGTTTTGAGGATGTATTTGTCAAGAACTTCCGATCAACTTCGCAAAAAACCTGCATCACTAGAAGAGTTGAGATCATGTCGACAAAAGCATGATGAATCAATGAGAAAGTACATCCAAAGGTGGAACATCATTAAAAACTCGGCAGAGAATATATCTAACGAGAGAGCAATAGATGCGTTTGTGGCAGGAATTCGACGAGGAGATTTTGTCGAAGACTTGGGGAGAACCAACCCAAGGACAGTGTCAGCATTGATGGAGATAGCAAACAGATGGGCGGATGGAGAAGATGTTGTTCACAATAAGCGACACAGGTCACCGGAGGAGGACCGTAGTCGAAATTTTCAAAATAGACGACGATTTCCTTGACAATTCTCGAGTTACGATGCTCCTGGCCAAATATCGGCTGGGTTTCGGGGAAACACTGTAGGAAACAATAGAGATGAATATCAAAGGAGTAACGAGCAGCGAGGCGACAATAGAAATGACTCTCGGAATAACAGGCAAAATAGTGGACCAAGGTTTCAGAGACCTTTTGTAACGCCCGAACATATGATGAATGGGCCATGTCAGATGCATTTCTATCTCGACAATAATGGGAAGAGGCAGTCAGGACATCTGCAGAAGGACTGTCGCAATTTTCAAGCAATGTTGAGGGTCGCAGGGCTAGCCAATGCTCAAGCAACAAATAGAAACCCCCAAGGGCCCAGGAGTGAGATCCACCTACCACCTCCTCCCGCAATTACGGACGAAAATCGGCACCAGCTCAGAATAGCGGCAGCACCACACCCACCTCCATATGTGGATCATAACTCCAATGGCGCGGTCTCGATGATTCAGAAAGCTAGGCCGTCTAATAGGGCTTAGAAAGTAATCTCACGACAAGTGTTCATGGCAGAGAAGATGCCTCCACCAACGATTGAGTACCTAAATTGGTCGGGACAGGACATTGGCTTCACAATTGCGGATCACCCGCAGCAAGTTCCTCGACCGGGCGATCGGCACTTATCTTACCAGTAGTGATCGCAGGATTCGACGTATCTCGCGTATTCATAGATGGAGGCAGCAGTTTAAACCTTATGTATGCAGATACATTAAGGAAGATGAACATATCCCTGGCAAATCTAAAACCAACTGACACACGTTTCCATGGAATCACGCTAGAGAAGCCGAGTTATCCATTGGGAAAGATTAATCTCGACGTTCAGTTTGGGACCCGAGAAAACTACACGATAGAAAGGCTGGAGTTTGAAGTTGTGGATTTCCCGTCGCAATATCACGCCTTGTTGGGACGACCATCATATGCCAGGTTTATGGCGGTACCACACTACACGTATCTGTTGTGAGGTTACCTGGACCTAAGGGACCAATTACAGTCAAAGGCAGTTTCGCGTTAGCTGATAAATGCGACAAGGATTTTCATCGATTGCCAGAAACTTTCAGGATGCAAGCAGAATATATGGCGTCAAGGCTCACAACTGATTATGATGTGTTGCCAGATGCAGGAAGGCCACTCAGGGAGCCAACCTTCAACACTACTAAGGATTCCAAGGAGGTGCGGATTCACCCGACGGATCCAAAGAAAACGACGTCCATTGCAACAGACATGGACCTCGCATAGGAAAGCGCGCTCGTCGAGTTCCTCCATGAGCACTGGAAAATCTTCGCATGGTGTCCATCTGACATGCCAGGAGTACCCAGGGAACTTGCCGAGCACCACCTAAACTTGGATCCAATAGCGAGACCAATCAAATAACCTTTGCGGCATTTTTCGGAACCAAACCGCAAAGCCATGCTTCGTCGAGATTGATCGACTCGGAGAAGCTGGTTTTATCAAAGAGCTACATACGAAGCCACGTGGGTAGCTAACCCAGTGCTGGTCCCGAAGAAAAACACGAAAGTCCTTCACATGTGTGTCGACTTTACGTGTCTCAATAAACACTGTCCAAAGGATCACTTTCCCCTCCCAAGGATCGATCAAATCATCAAATCCACGGCAGGATGTGAACGTCTTTCCTTCCTGGACGCATATTCTGGTTATAACCAGATCAGATTAAAAGAAGATGATGAACTCAAGACAACGTTCATAACGCCTTACGGCGTGTTTTGCTACAGAACAATGCCTTTTGGTCTGAAAAACGCGGGAGCAACATATCAGCGGATGATGCAGAAGTGCTTGGCAACACATATTGGGAAAAACGTACAAGTGTACATTGACGATGTCGTCATAACATAAAAAGGGGACAACATTGATCGAAGATTTAAAGGAAACTTTCGACAACCTTGACAAGTTTTGCCTCAAACTGAACCCGACGAAGTGTTCTTTCGGCGTCCCTGCAAGAGAACTTCTCGGGCTCCTAGTCTCAGCAAGAGGAATCGAGGCCAATCCAGAAAAAATACAAGCCATTGTAACAATGAGGAAGCCAACAAAGTTAAAAGAAATACAACAATTAACTGGGCGAGTCGCAGCTTTAAGCAGATTCGTCGCCAGGCTGGGAGAAAAGGCGTTGCCGTTTTATGCTTTGATTAAGCAAGGAGAGAAGTTTCAATGGAACGAAGAAACGGACAAAGCTTTCGAGGATCTCAAACGCACAATCTCGACACCACCAATCTTGGTGGCACCCAAGGAGAAGGAACCCCTCTTACTATACATTGCAGCCACACCTCAGGTGGTCAGCACAACACTTGTAGTCGAAAGGCAGGAAGAAGGAAAACTCCATGGAGTACAGAGGCCAGTATATTTCATCCGTGAAGTATTATCGCCTTCAAAACAGCGGTACCCGCAGTACCAGAAGCTAGCATATGGAGTGTTTACAACAGCAAGAAAGTTGCGACACTATTTTTCGGCGCATCTGATAATAGTGGTAAATGAGGCGCCTTTATCCAATATATTAAATAATCTAGAGGCTACGGGTCGTGTCTCCCTTTGGGGAATAGAGCTTTCCCCTCGGGACATCACGTACAAGAAAAGAAAAGCAATAAAGTCGCAAATTTTACCAGACTTCATCGCAGAGTGGATGGAGTTACAAAATACGGGACCCCCAGATCTATCGAGAACCTGGACTATGAACTTCGACGGGTCCAAGAGATTAGAGAGAGCTGGAGCAGGCGTGATATTAATATCACCTGAAGGCGACAAATTAAAGTATGTCTTACGGATGACGTTTCCAAACGCGTCTAACAATGAGGCAGAATACGAAGCTCTCATACACGGGATGAAGATGGCGAAGGCTTGTGGCGCAACCCGACTAAAAATCTTTGGCGACTCACAATTGGTGGCTCGAGCGGGTCATGAATCAATGTGATGCGGTCAATGAAAGTATGATAGCATACAAGAAAGTGTATAATGAGCTAGAAAAGCTGTTTGATGGATGCGAGGTAAATCACATCAGCAGGTTGAGCAATGATGAAGCCGATGTTCTTGCAAATATCGGGTCGCAGTGTCTCGCGATTCCACCAGACGTGTTTTGGGAGGAAATAGCCGAGAGATCTACAAAGCCGAAGAAACCAAAGAAGGAGAAGGATGAGGAACCCTCGAGGGCTACAAAAGTAGCATTGGAAGAAGAAGAGGAACAAGACCTAGTAATGATGGTGCAAATTCCATGGATGCAGGCGTACATATCATACATCCTAAGGAAAGAAATACCCAACGATCCAGTTGAAGCAAGGCGAGTTATTAGACGTTCTAAAGCCTTTACTGTGGTCAAAGGGGAGTTGTACAAGCGAAGTATTTCGGGAGTGTTACAAAGGTGCGTCACACCCGAAGAGGGACGGCTAATTTTAAAGGATGTACACGAAGGAATATGTGGTCATCATGCAAGCAGTCGAGCTATAGCAGCCAAGGTTTTCAGAGCAGGATTTTATTGGTTGACAGCAATCGAGGATGCAAAAGAAATAGTTCGTACTTGCGATGCGTGCCAGAGATTTGCCGCAAAACCTCACTCCCCGGCAGCAGAATTGATGCCAATACCGTTGTCATGGCGTTTCGCGCAGTGGGGCCTCGATATAGTGGGAAAATTACACAAAGCTTCGCCAGGAGGATACGAGTACATGCTCGTCGCTGTCGACAAATTCACGAAGTGGATAGAAGCAAAGCCGATAAATTCACCAGATGGAGCGTCTGCAATCAAGTTCGTGAAAAGCATTGTCTTTCGGTTTGGAGTACCTCATAGCATCGTCACGGACAATGGTAGCAATTTTAGATCCAAGGAATTCAAGGCATATTGTGCGGAGTTAGGCATCAAACTACACTTTGCATCGGTTGCGCACCCGCAGACCAATGGTCAAGTCGAGAAAGCCAATGGTATCATATGCAATGGTATCAAGAAGCGTTTGCTGGCACCGTTGGAGAAAGCTCGACATACTTGGCCTGATGAGTTGCCTAGTGTGTTGTGGAGTATTCGAACAACACCAAATACAGCGACACAAGAAACTCCGTTTTTCCTGGTCCACGGAGCTGAAGCAGTAATGCCGATAGAAATAGAGCATGATTCTCTGAGAGTAACGGAATATGACGAAGAGGCATCAAGGAAAGCATTAGAGGATGATGTCGACGCACTTGATGAAGCTCGAGACGAAGTGTTATCGCGGGTCGCTAAGTACCGAGCAAGATCCGAAAAACTACCACGGTCGACGATTGAGGCCAAGATCCTTTCAGGTAGGGGACTTAGTTCTTCGGCTCAGACAAAAAAGCCATGAAAAACTCGAGTCACCGTGGCTTGGTCCTTACATCGTCACAGAAGTAATTGAAGGAGGAGCATACAGAATCAAGGACAAGAAGACAGGAGTTGCCGAGCCAAATCCTTGGAACATGGTGTAACTCAGGCGTTTTTACGCCTAGAGTCGAAATATAGTCTTCCTTGTAAAAAATACAATGTACTGAAACGCCCGCGAGTTTTCAGACGCACTCTTTTCCTCTTTCAGGGCACCGAGTGGGGCTGAAAAAGGTTTTTAATGAGGCGGACTCGCGGTGCTGCAATATAATAAAGATAGTGGAGATATACATCTTTTTCTTCGACAGGCTCGGGGGCCTGCGCCCAGAAGTTACAATATATATATACATTGCCGACGATTACAACTTGCAAAAAATATTTCGCCTTGGTGCAAAGCACCTTGCAAAGTAAATGAAGATACAAAATAGTGATCAACAAAAAAGGCTCGGGGGCTAATACCCGCAAATATAGTATACTCAATATAATTTACTTGCCTTGGTTCAACCTCGCATACACAATAAAGAAAATCGCCACCGAAACACTCGGGGGCTACTCCCATCGGGAGCGCTGGTCGCGCACCCGATAGATATGAAAAGTTCGAGAAAGAATGACAATATAGCGGCATAAGGCGTTAAAGTGTTGAGCCTACAACCAAGCACTAGTCCTTGGCTGTAGCCTCGGGGGCTACTCCCATCGGGAACGCTGTTCGCGTGCCCGATGAAATTATAAAAAAAAAAAAGAGAAAGAAGTGAGCATATTTTTGAGTTATACAAATAACTATATACTCTCATCGGGAAGGCAAAATAAGTCATCCGTTGACTCAATAAAATGTGCTATTCCAACAGCCGAAAAAGCACTCGACAATATATTCTCAGAGCGCCAAAGTCGCGAATAATCTCTGAATGCCGCAAAACTTTGCGAAGGTAAGACCCCAGATCCGTTCTGAGCGGCGTGGCACCGTCTCTGACGTCGATTTGCTACTTTTTTCCGTATCAACAGATACGAAGAAAAATCCTAACAGACGCGTTAGGTACCCGATAAAATATGACTGGGACTTGACAGAATGGTAAGACCTTAAGCGGCACCTGTCAAAGTTAACACCAGTATCCCGGGATCATGTCCACGGACGTAATCTTGAAGTAGGTTTTTACGGATTGCCACTAGAGCAGTTAACTAGTACTTGATCCGTCAGATGAACTAGCCCCAACTACCATTATCCCTGTACAATATATAATTGTGTGTCTAAAGATATGCAATAAAATCAACAAAGTTATTGGATGATTGTAAAAGTTGGAAATTTTCCCTGAATCTTCGATTCAAGCAAAATCTCGGGGGCTACTGACATAGGCATCCCCAATTGGCCTGCCGAAGATGGTACCCGGGGTTTACTGAAGGCCCACAAGTCGAAGAATATGAAGTTCGGAAGCCCAGTAAGTATCAAAGAAAGTTAGAGTTGTATTACGAAATATAGAGACTTGTAATTTTACGGGACGGGTTAGAAACCCTCCCGGACTCTATAACTTGTGTATTACGAATCCCTCGGCTCCGCCTCCTATATAAGGGGGAGTCGAGGGACAAAGAGAGGATCGAATTCATTGTCAACATAACCCTAGTTTCTTAATCGTCGAGTATTTTTCGGCTGAAACCTTCGAGATCTACTTGCCCTCTACTTCCAACGAAACCCTAGTCTATAATACGTAGGCATTGACAAGTTAATACCTTGTCACCGAGGGGGTAACCCAACCTATGTAATCAGAAATTCCGTGAACTAGGACCTGGGAAAACAAACCGGAGTAACTGAGCTGAGAGAAAATTTAATACTCCCACTCCGGTGCAGATGCAATTCTCTCATAGCTACTGTAAGGCAGGTTGATAATGTCTTAATGTGTTCTGAGCGGCTCTTGATGAGCGAAGACGCTGTCCTACAGGGCGATCTTTTGAAGAACACACCTATATGAGTGACACTACTGGTCATAGTGTGGGAGATTTAGGTGAATCTCTAGTAAGCTCATGAAAGGCCAAGGAGTATGACTTATAAGCTCCACCCGAGGGGAAGGCTATGGTAACCTAGTACCGTGCCGGTATTGAGCAAAACTTGCTGCACAAAGACTGACAATTCAAGGCATAGTCCATTGTTCAGTTGTAGTCAAGCGTAGCACCTTGCCTAAGTGGAAGTTCAACTTAACAGTCTCCACCGAAGTGCGGGTATATTAAACGGTGAATGGAACTAATGTGTCATCTCGATGTGCATATGAGATCGATGGGGGATTGTTAAATGTAGATGGGCTGCAGCCCAGTAAGGCAGCCCATTTAGTCTACAATTCCTGAAATCTCAAGGCCCATCACGTTGGCAGCTTGGGACAGCCTTGGGGGACAAAGTTTAGTCCCATATTGCTAGTTGGGAGAGAGTTGGAGTGGTATATAAGGGCTGCTGTTCTAGTCATTCCAAGTGAGTGAGAATAGAAGGAGCCCTCGCGCACTCCTCCTCCTCCGCCCGCCCGCTCGGCTCGGCTCGGCTCGGCTCGTCACGCACGTTGCGTTTCGTGACTCGAGTTCGAGTTCGAGACACACTCAAGGAAGCCTAAATTTTTGCTTGGTGCACCAACTATGTTGGGTACGTGTCGACCTGCATGTGCATGTTCGCCGCGTGTCCCTGGCTTCCTACGCGTGTCAACGCGGTCGGGTCGGCTTCCCATGCTATACAAGGAGACAGATCAGATCTAGAGATACATACAGTTCTCAGAAATCTCTAGTCGATCTCTCTCGCGAAGTTCCTCTAGTCTTCCCCATCCCGGCGACTGCGTGCACAGCCGTCCGGGAGAGCAGGCCTCCGAAACTCCGTCCGTTGAGATCCTGCACCGCGAGACGGGCGATAAGGTTTTGGGGAGCGTCTCGGCGCGGCTGCTCGCCTGCTGTTCGTCTTCTTCTTCGACGATCCGGCTGCTTCATCGACAGATCCGACTACACCATGGGCGACATCAACAATACCCATGGTGGTGGTGGTGCTGCTGCTGGTGCAACCTTCCCGGTCGCGATGTACGTGCTTTTCCTCTCCTACCTTGCACTGCTACTTGTTTCATGTTGAGATGTGATGCATGTGCTTAGTCTGATGTGTATGGTTAAGTATGCTTGTGCATCTGTAATGTTGTTTTCGGTAATTAAACTCACACGGAAATTCTAATAATCCATCATCTCAATCTTACAAATTTCTTATTCTACATTTTTCCTATCTTATAAATCAAAGGGTCTACAGGACGAAATGTAAACTTTGTCGACGGTTTACTATGGATGAAACATCAGATACTGTTCATATCCCAGGAGACGTTCAGAAACCAGCTGACGTCGACGCCAGGCAACGTGAACCTGATAGGTTTCTCGCGTGTCAGTCTCTGACCGTGGACCGTTCACCACCCACCGCGCCGCCGCCGCCGCCATCGCATGATGCGGCCAGCGCCGGCGCTCGCCGGCGGCGGCAGGACGCTCGCGAACATTCTCTCCGCCACGGAGTGGATGCTTCCCACCGCGGCCACCCAAGTCCACACCGTCTCCGTCCTCCCCTCCCACCAATCCTCCCCTCCTGACAACTTCGCCTTCTCCAACCTTACCACGGCGCCTAAGAGCAGCGGCGGTAAAGGGGAAGAGCGGGGGATTCCGAGGTTCGACGTGGTGCGAGATGACCTCCTCCACCCCCTCGCCAACGGTAACAAGGCCCGCAAGCTCGACGCCTTGCTGCCGCTCCTCCGCCGCCGCGGCGCCACCGACTTGGTCGGCACCCCCTCCACATTATTGTCATCTCAATGTCTCATTTTCTGCTCTGATGGTGTATTCACTTGTTCGATTGCAGATAACATGCGGGGGTTGCCAGAGCGCTCATGCGGCAGCCGTCGGTGAGATTGATTATCCATCGGTTTTCTAAAACTGCTATGAACCCATGACTGTCTGACCATGTGAATTTCGTTGTTCGATTCCCACGCCCCATGTATCCCTGGAAATTTTCTTGTCTGGCTAACATTGTCCTGCAATTTAGCAATTTGATTCATATGCTTAAATGACACTTCAGTTTCATTCACACTTATCCCCTTCCCGTGTGTCAGCGGTCCATTGTGCGGAATGGGGAATCAGGTCACACCTACTGCTGAGGGGAGAGCAGCTAGATGTCCCGACAGGCTACAATTTGATCTCCTTGATGTTTGGCAACGTGACTTATGCTGCCCGGTCAGTCTATGCACATCGAGATGAGATGCTTTATGAGCATGCCAGGAAGGTTGCTGGTACCAAAGGTACAGTGCTGTGGGCTGATGATATTGTCAGAGATGATTTTGCTGTGGATGAAGAGATTCTTCGTGAGAATGATTCAAAAAGAGTGGTGATTGTAAAGGAAGGGGCTGGTACTGTTCAAGCTCTTCTAGGTAAATGATGGATTGTGCTGTGCTCGAATTGCAGCTCTACATTCATCAGTAAATAATTTCAACAGCCGACCAATTCAATAGACTCAACTTCTCACACATTCTTCCTTGATATTTTAGCTATAGTTGATTGGGACTGAACATTTACACCCTGAGCTTTTGCATTAGGTTATCCGGTTTTGGTCCTACAATGTTGATTCTTTATCGCGAAAGGAACGTTTTATTCCAGCTCTGCATAATAGGTGATCATTGCAAATATTTCACGCGATATCATTGCTTTTTCAGGTGTTATGCGGCTAGTGGAGCACCTCTCTAATTTGTCATCATTTCAGAAAGACGAAGAAGTCCATATCGTTGTGGATGCTGGGACAGGCACAACAGCTGTTGGCTTAGCTCTTGGAGCGGTATGTTTAGGGTGCGTTTGATAAATTGACACTACTGGCAAATATGGACTTACCTCATAGAGGAATGGAATGAGAAACATTCTATCAAATTTCCTGTAGACTTCAAAGTTTAAATTACTGTCGGTAAAAAATACATCTTGCATTTATCATCTTAATCCATTGTTGTTGGTGATACTTCTCAAATATCTAGAGCACACCAGTGAGAAGATGAATTTAATTTAATCTCAAATAGAGAAAAGACGGATAAGAATTTAATTTGTACTTTGGAAATTTTATCAATAATTCCCTAGTTTCTTCAGTACTGCCTTTTCCATGCATCTTAGCTAGAGATCACATCTTTTTATCATTGACTTCCTTGCAGACTTCATTGGAGGGTAACTGCTGTCATGCTTGCTGACACACTTGAAAGATATCAAGAACAGGAGAAATCCCTGATTTCTGATTTTAAGGGGCTTTGCCATGAAGACTGCCGCGACGTGATCGGGGCAGATGGTCTAGTTCACTGGGTGGACCGCTTTTCACCAAGAAAGTATGCTCTAGTCAAATACTCATACTGCTCAATATATGGTGCATTCCAAGCCCTGCAAAACTGCTAAATATACGTGGCCATTTATTTATTGTTTCTCTTATTGGTATCATGAATGTGACTGCAGATACCCGTTGCACCTTTTCTCTACCTTTAACACGTGATTTTTGTCGGCGAACCATTCAGTCCTTTTCATGTCTTCAGAATCTTAGACTTTGCACTTTAGCAATGGCCACTTTTGTGCTCATTTTTCTTCCTTTCAGATTCGGCAAGGTGTTGAGTGGCGAAATCTCGTCGTGCCGCCACGTCGCTCAGCAGACCGGCATCCTTCTTGACCCCGTGTACACCTTGGCCGCCTGGGAGCAAGCTGTCGATCTATGCCGTGGAGAGGACAGAGGAGCGAAAGTTGTCATGATCCACACCGGCGGAACCCTCGGCCTGTTTGGGCTGGCGCAAAGGTATCCCCAGCACTTCTCCGCAGCAAACGGGCAATCTTAAGCAGGCCAACAACACGCGGTGGCTCTGCTCAGAGAGGTCTGAAAGCGGTTTCGCTGGCTGGCTGGCTGGCTGGCATAGCTTGCACGCAAGTTCCAAAGAATTGCATAGCTTCGACGCTGCGATTTGCGTGCTGAAGTGGTCGGTGCAGTTGTCACTCCGGACATGTGTAAAGCAAACTTTTCTTTTTTTTTTTGCAAATGAACTGAGAAGCGAACTTTGAGCTTCAGACGTGATTTTTTCCCTTCCTACAGATTATGTTGGAGTCAATCTTCAGTTTAGAAAATCGAAGATGTAGTCTCTTGTTTTGATCCCTTTGCTGTTTCATTGAACATACCGCATGTAATTTCTCCGGATAAAGGCCGAGCAGAAATGACACTATATGACTGACAGATAAGGAAACCACCGCAATCAAAGCAAAGACCACACGAACGCCGCGACGTGGCGTGTGCCGCGCGACGCGCGACGCGCGTCACTCTTGTGTCCTTTCTAAAGCCAGCCCGACGGAAAAATCGGATAAACAAAGATCGTCACGCTCACCAGTCGCCACACGTCTCGCCGGCTGCGACGCTTGCTCATCTGCACGCATACGCATCTATGGCCGCGGAAGAGGTGGCGCCGGGCACGACGGCGACGTTCCGGCGCGTGTACGAAACCCTCAAGGCCGAGCTTCTTCGGGACTCCGCCTTCGACTTCAACGAGGACGCCGTCCGGTGGCTCGACGCCGTGAGTGCTACTTCTGTTTAGTTTTCTCCCCCTGTTCTTTTTTGTAAGAGACGTCTTCCATTGGAACAGAACTGGCAACCGGTCGATGAAACATAACTGGCACTGTGATGCCCAACCAGTTTGAAACTTTACAAAACAACTTACTCCTAGCAAAGTTTGTGAAGTTCGAACCTATGGAGTGAACATAATCTCAAATTCTGAATCAAGTGGGCTGTGGTTTTACTAATTATTAGGTTGTACACGTTTGCTAGAAAAAAAATATCATTAATTTGTGCACATTTTCTCTTGGCAGATGTTAGATTACAACGTGCTCGGTGGTAAGCAAACATTTGCATTTTCAGACAATGGAGTCCCGCCCATAATGGTACACCATTTCCCCCCTTCCGTATCAACTGTTTCGGAATCTCTGATGGACAGGAAAACTGAACCGTGGCTTGGCGGTTATTGAGAGCTATAAACTGTTGAAAGCTGGGTCTGAACCGAGTGAGGATGAATTGTTCCTCGCTTGCATTCTTGGCTGGGGCATAGAATGGGTATGCGACAAGGCCTCTGATTGAGTATTGTGAAACCATGATACCATGTGTGACTATCTTACGAATTGTTCTCTGGGGTAATGTGCAGCTTCAAGCTTATTTTCTAGTTCTTGATGATATTATGGATAATTCTCAAACCAGGCGAGGAAAGCCTTGTTGGTATAGAGTACCAAAGGTCTGCCAAGTAACTCTTGTTGCTGTGCTTCTACTAAAGCAATACTTCGTGAATGGTCATGTTCAAATATGCTACTATGTTTTCCTTCTTGACTCAAAGATCAAGTATTGAAGGGG
>NC_061513.1:132463263-132478921 GCF_022539505.1 Lolium rigidum
TGACGGACGGCGTGACGGACGGGTGGTGGTGTGGTGGCGCCGTGTTGCTTTTGGCCCCGTGTTTAGCCGGTGCGATTTTTGTTTGCCGGTCTCGTGACGCGCCCGGCCACCGTGTCGGGCGCGGCGGGAATGGTGTGGGGCGGGGCGAGGTGGCCGGCAGGCAGAGGTCACAGAGGTCTGCCTCTGGCGGGAGGAGAGAGAGGCGCGAGTTGGTGGCGATCTGGGGCGTGGCGGTGGTGCGCTGTGAACGGTGAACCTGTGGCCCCGGATGCTTCGGGAGTTACGTTTTGCTGCTGAGATAAATGATTTTCTAGAAGCGAGGATTTTCTTTTTGAATGGGTTCTTGGGTTTGCAGATCCGATGATGGCGCGATGCTGCATAGGTCCTGCCGGAACCCTTGGGATCTTCGGGTAAAGTTGACTCTGCCATTATTTTTCTTGGCTTATGGTTCTTTTTATTCGGTTTTCGTCATAAACTGGGTTCGGTTAGAGCAATTACAATAAAATCTAGTCAGCTGGTTAAAAAAAGTAAAATAATATATTTGTGTCTAGTTGGAGGTGAGAGAAGAGGAGAGAGAATGTAAGTGGGTTCTTATGCAAGAGCTAGCTCTAACACACGTTTCTAGGCAACTATTATACTTGTTGGCTACATGTTACCTATAGATGACATGACATCTTGCTTATAGCCAACAACTGGCTATACTATTAGAATTGCTCTAATCGAACGGTACATATAGCCCAACTTACACTAAGGAAAGCAACTCAAGCAAGGTAAAAATAATGCCAAGTTCTAAACGGAAGTGTAGTACAAACCGTATGGCCGAGTCCTGAAAAAAAAATGCACTTGTCACCTTTATAATTATTGTTACACTTGTCGCTTTCGAATCTTATGCTTATTGGTCAAACAAGATAAGCAAATGGTGGGCAACCTTTAGAGATGCAAGCGAATTGTATTAGAAAGCCCTTCGGATCTTTGGTAAATGTTGACTCTATCATTAGTTTTCTCGTGACTCTTTGTTTATAGAAGCGCCTCGAGCAATGGGAAAATACCGCCTAAGAAGCGTACTAGTACTCCGTAGAAGCTTAAAGACTGATTAATTTAGTTATCTCCTCCATTCCATGGACCTGCAAATGCCAATAGCATGAATCATATGGAAAGTAACTTGATATCCAAACAACTACTCAGTCCGTACAACTTCTTATACGGCTTGTTGGAAAATCCGTTGTCGGGTTTGATTCATTGCCCTTGCTTAGTTTTTTTTTTGTTTTTGTTTATTTCTAGACAGGGGGTTTCTAGAAGTACTCTGATTTTCGCAGTTTGTTCTATGGAAACGGTTTTGATGTTAGAAATGGAAGGCATCACGAAGCGGCATCGTATCGCCGCGTCATGAAAAAATGCACTTGAAACCTTTTTTTTTGTTATTGTTACACTTGTCACCTTCAAATCTTATGTTTATTTTTTGATAATGAAATCTTATGTTTATTGGTCAAACAAGATAGGAAATGGTGGGCAGCCACTATAGATGCAAGCGGCATCTCGCCAAAATCGCAATTATAGTTAATTTTGTGATTTTAGTTTATAATCTTCCTCTAGTATTTGTATTAGAAATGATATGACAAATTATAAGCGAGATTCTGGCAGGATCTGCTTGACACTGGGCAGACCTGAGATTAGCGCAGCTGGTTAGAAGAGTTCAGAAGAAGGGCACATGTGCTTGGCCACGATTCACGAAATTACCTAGGCCAGCGTGACTCGCACTATGAACATTCTGATTATACAGCTTACTCACGCGTATCTGGCTGCCGCTGGCTGTTAAGAAAAACGGAAAGACAAGCTAGGGCGTTGCCTGGCAGGCAGGGCACGTGCCAAATTGGCAATGATGTTAGGGCATTTCCAACCGGGCGATCCAAACGGACGCGCTGGATCGTCTGTTTTAGGGATTGAGTGGCCGCGCAGATATCCGGACAGCGGCCCGCGTCCGCGTATCCGTTTGGGTCGCACGCTGCGTCCAACGCGCGAACGCAGCGCATAATCGAAGAATAGAAAAACAAAAGTAAAAATGTAAATTTAAACGAAATTTGATTAAACATATGCTCTATTTTGGGCAAATTTGTACATATTCCTATTTTGGGCAAATAACTAACAAAAGAAGCCCTCTGTATGGGCTTTAAAATTTAAACTAAAAACCCACTATTAGGGTTTGGTCGGCGGCGCGGTGGCCGCCGGTGCGCCACCTAGCCCCTGTGGGCGTCGTCGTCGTCGTTGTCGTCGTGGATGACGTCTCCGGGCGGCGAGGAACTGTTGTGGCTCGAGCGCGCCGGGGACTCCGGCCACGGAGACCACAGGGCCTCCTCCCAGGCCAAGTGGGGGTCCGGAGCCACCCGAGGTAGCGGCGGCTGCCAGGCGCGGCGCCTTCTGGCGCCGCTCCTCCTCCGCTCGGCGCCGAGACTCCTGCCGCCGCTGCTCCTCGCGCCGCTGCTCCTCCGCGCGGCGCGTGGCCTTCTCCCGCCGCGCCGGTTCCTCCTCCTCCTCCCGTCGCGCCTGGCGGGCCTGGGCGTACAGCTCCCAGGCCTTGGCTTCCTCGTCCATCTCGGAGGTGCGAATGGCTGCATGGAGGTGCGGCCATTTCGCGTCCTCCTCCGCCGCCGAGATGAGCAGCAGCGGCGGCGGTTGCGGCAATGCCGCGCCGCCGCGGGCGGCGTCTCCGATGTGGAGGCCGCCTCGGTTTCCTCCGGATGGCCGCACCGCCGGCGGACAACGGCGCCTGCTGCTCGCCTCGTCATCGTTGGCTCCGGGAGCGAACCGTCGCTTCGGGGCCATGGCGGCGGTTTCGCTCGGGGAGTGGAGTGGGGACTGCAGTGGAGGGCCAGATCCCCTCCAGTCCCCATTTAATAGCCTTCCGGGTCACCGACAGGTGGGCCCAAGGGAGACGAGGCGACCAGCGCCCGAACGCGAGCGGACGACGCGTGCCATCCGTGGCCACGCAAACCTAGCCCAGATTTGGGCCGGGTTTGCGTCGTTCCGGACGCCGCGGCTGTCCGCTTTTACGGTCCGTCCCCGCGTTGGGCCGGGTTTGCGTCGTTCCGGACGCCGCGGCTATCCGCTTTTACGGTCCGTCCCCGCGTTGGGCCGGGATTTTGTCCGGCTCAACCGATTCGGACGCGCGGGCGCGGGATGGGTCGCCCCGTTGGAGATGCCCTTACCCCACAAGGCAACACGTCAATATATGTTGTCTGAAGGAAGCCGGCTCAACCCATCCGGACGCACGGGCGCGAGATGGGTCGCCCCATTGGAGATGCCCTTACCCCACAAGGCAACGCGTCAATATATGTTGTCTGAAGGAAGCTGTCGTCGACAGGTTGCAGACAGGGGAGTTTTCTCTCGGCTGGCCCGTCGTTCCTTCCGCGCTCGCCGTGGTACAATGTTTTGCCTTAAGGCCAAAGGCTTTGCTTCCAACGAGAGGAGCAGTGATGCATCTACCAGTACCAAATTCAACAAAAGCTCATGAGTAGAAGAAAACAGAGCATGCGCTGACATGCACACATCGCAGATTTTCAGTGAAAGGAGTTTTATTGACTCAATAATAGTAACATCAAGGTAATACAACAACAAAGGCTTCAATAGTCCAACCTTTGAGTAACAAGATACTAGGTCATAGGTGGTACAGAAACCAAGGAGTAGGATAGGTAGTAACAAGCTCGCTGAATTTATTTAAAATATAAAATGCAACACCAAGTTAAGGAAACGGCCACATAAACGAAGCCAATTTATTTGTAAGCCCTCCGCAGATCTGGGAGATCACTTGGTCGCGATGAACAGCCCCCACCTCTGCTCACCAGCAGAGCTCCTCTGAAGCTTCGCATTCCATCCATTTACAATATCGTCATAGTCGTCCTGAAAATTGAATGGAAGCAAGGATTAGATATGCTTGTCAGAAACATAGAAAGAACCAAGTCTTCTAAACTGCCGGTCCATGTTTTGGCACGGTTAGGGGATTTGTCAAATCACCTGACCAAAGTCAGCAAGGAAATCATCTTTGTTCTTTTCAACTGCGGCTAGCTCCCTTTGTAGAACTGTCAGGAACTGCAAAAAATCGAGCACTGATTAGTATCCGAGTAACTGATGTATGCATCTCTCAACGAAAACACAAGCATGCAAAGTTGCAAACCAATGAGCTAGTGAGAGAATAACCTGATCAGTGCGGTCTTCAGCAATGACATCATGGAAACCAGCATCACGGAGCATCTGAATTGTTTTGACGAATATAAGAGTTAATGCGGATGAACATTTGCTTGCAGAAACAGTATTAACAATATACAAGTGCAATTAAGAAGTACCTGTCCATAAGCCTCTACATCATGCAGGTCGTAACCCCTCTGCTCAATGTATGCCGCAAACTCTTCAGACGGTTTTCCTGGACTCCTACAGTAGTCACTGATTAGGACTTTACCCCCAGGTTTTAGCCATTTGAAGAAACTTCTAAACAGAGAGGGTTTATCCTGCAAAGCAAAGGCATCGTTAGTCATAAAACAGTTACTAAAACGTCAAATAGACATGTGGACGGTGGGAATAATATTTTCCTCCTTTAGTAATTTGTAGATTTAGATGTACAGGCAAAACAAGGGCTTCACAAAGAATCTGTTTCCAACTGGGAAAGCAAATCTTAGCATGGTTGCTTGACATTAAGAGTGCAATTCAATCAAATCGTAAATGATAAAATAATCCAAATAAGCAACCAACAATGTGTATTAAGACATACTTGTATGTGAAGGATAGTGTCACGGCTGTACACAACGTCAAACGTATTGTCTGGGTATGTCTTTGTGGTGCAATCAGCAACTTCAAACTCAACTGCACACTTGCGCCCAATAGCATCCTCAAGCGCAAATGATACCATGTTTATAGAAAGATCAATGCCAACAACATGAACATCATAGTTTTCAGCCATATAAAAATCACCACCCCCGATTCCACATCCAACATCAAGCACCTTCTGCCCAGGTTTAAGATCCAGCAAGTCCACAAATTCTTTTGTAGTCTCTAGTGAATGGTGATAAATAAGCAGTTGTAAGGGTAAAATTACAAACTAGAATATGGTTTCATGATGACAGAAGGATATGTATGCACTTACCAATTCCACCAGTGCTCACAAAACCTTTCCCAAAAACACGCTCATAGCGTAATATTCCGCTGGTTTTGTACTGCACATTATCCAAAAATCTTTGAAATCCACGATCTTCAGTTGAATTGACTTTTTGCCATAGCCAACATATCTAAAACATGGGGAGACATTTTCATCATTAATTTCATTTGATCATGGGAAATGCATTGCACAGTCAAAGCGTACAAGGATAGAGAAATACTTGGTTTTGATTCTTCTTGTTTTTCACATAAGCTCCAACACACTTGCAAGTAAGTAGAGAAAGTTCAGAGGAGCCCCCACTTTGTTCAATGGCATAGCCCTCTTTAAACACCTATTTGTACATCAAATGTCAGCTATTTGTAAGAAAAGGTTACACTATAATTTTATTGGCAAACACAGCTAAGTAACGAAAATGACTGGGCATTCAATCCTACATAAGAATTTTACAAAATACTGCAAATGACACGGTAGGAATAATAGGTGTATTAGCTTATATGCAGAAAATTAGGTTGCAGTTAAGCTCAAATAGAGAAGAAAATTAGACTGTCAGAACTAAAATAAAATGGTAGGGGAGGTGGCAGTAGTAGGGAAGTTGACATTCTCACCTTAGTATAAAACTTTGGTTCGCGATAATGTGTCGGATTCACTTTCCTTTTCGAGTCTCCAGATTGATGGAAACATGATTCCCTGAAGAAGATATGCCCACCAACTTTTAACCATTTTACCATCCTTCTTACTAGCTTCTCAACCTACAATAAGGGATAGTTAGAAATAATCACGAGAAATAAAAGAAAATACTTGCATGTATAGGAGATGATAGTTCAGGATATTTAAAACCAAGTTTAAACTATTTGATCTGGACGATAAAAGATTACTGCAGACATAAAAAGTGTTCAGTAACTCGCCGAGTGAGACAAATACCCAGGTTAAGAGTGCATTCTCTTACCTCCTCATCTGAAAGATACATCAGTAACCAGTTTGAAAATATGAGATCGACGGAGTTATCTTCAATCACCAGATCCGGAGATGTAACATCAGCACATATGAAGGATGTATTTTCGTAATGACCATTTATGCTTTCATTCTACAAGGAAAAATTATATTAAAAAGAGCTCGATGAACCAGGAATTGCATGCATGTGGAGGTTAAAAGAAGGCCAGGACATTCCAGGTACCCAAATCTGAACTATTAAATGTTGATACCTTCTTAATCACACTTTCAATGAAATCCATTGCAATAACATGCCCAGCTGTCTTAGCCAATTCTCCAGTAAAGCGGCCTATTCCAGCACCAAGCTCCAGCACAGATTTTCCTTCGTATGATGGAAGTAAAGACAGTATCTGCAAAAAAACAGAACAGTATGAGAGAGAAACACCACAAGTTCGGGGAAACATGTTATAAACTTCTAATTCGCAATAAACTGTATCTACTCCATTAGAACTACAGTTTACTAGATTATTACTCAGTGCATCTAGCATGGTAGGCGTTTGTAGATGGTTACATGATATGCCATACTGTTGATGATTGTAAATACAAGAAGATGAACTATTATTTAAAAATTAAAAAAAAAACTATTATTAAGGAAAATATGAAACTAAATCTTCTGAAAAACAAAAACAAAAAAGATACTCCCAGTTCATATTAATTGACTCTAATATGAATGTATCTAGACACTTTTTAATTCTAGATACATCCATATTGAAGTCAATTAATATGAATCGGAGGGAGTAGTAATATTTGAAGCGAACAAATGAACTATAAGGTTTTTGGTTTTCGCAATATACAAAAATGGCGTCAATCCCCAAACCAGGACCAGAGGAACACTAAAAGTAAGTGTCAGCATCACCACTTGGCACAGTTAACGCCACAGAATACCGACCAGTTTGCTCCACAAAAAACGCAGCACCCCCAAAGGCATCAATCGTTACAACGCGCATCTCTTCGAGAGATCCCCAACATTACAGGTACTTATCATAATTTGCAGAGAGAAAAACGGTAAATCACACGCATGCACCCCAGATCTAGGCAGATGGACCGTTGATGATACGAGTTACGAGATGATCGCGTATGGGCACCGAAATGAGGAGATGGCAATGTGTTATCACCTCGGGGCGCTCCTCCTTGTCGAGATCGGCGGCGCGGGAGTCGAGCATCATGGCCTCGACGGTGAGGTCCTTGGAGTGCTCCTCCCAGTACTTCTTCTGGGCCTTCCTCTCCTCCTCCATCCTCTCCAGCCCCCCTGCAAACCATAGGCGGAATCAGCACCGAGTGCCATTCACCCCATTACCGCAATCAGAGATCCGCGCACGAGCTCGACCATTCTCCCCAACCAGACGGAAACAGACACGCTGCGAGCAGATCCGGTCCGATCCGGTCGACACGGGCCGGAGTGCGGGGATGTCTCCCACATGCTTACCATTGACGGCAAATCCGGCGGCGGCGGCGGCGGAGTCCATCTTCGTTCGCGTGATGTTCTGTGTGAATTTAGAGGTTACGAGAGGCCGGCGAGATTAGGAGCCCTCGACGGCGAGGCGGGCGCGGGAGAAGCTGCGGGAGCGGCGGTTGAACGATCGCCCGCGCGGCTGCATCCACGACGGGATCACGTCGAGGTTGTGGGGGTGAGGAAGAACAGAGGACTGGAGTGTGTGTGTGGCGAATTGAGGTGGGGAGAGATGGCGATGAAGGTTGGAACGGTTTTATAGGCGCGTCGGGGGATGCAGAGTGAAGATGTTTTTGCGGAGCGATCGGCCGTGAGATCTGCGCCTGTGCGGCTGTGCCTGCGAGAGCGGATCCTGGATCTGTCTTTTAATTAACTAATTAATTGATTTATTTAGATTTTTGTCGTTTTTGCTGAGCCGATCTGTATCCTGATTGGACCATATGTGTGCACTGCGTGTCCCGTTGCTGACGTTTGATTCAATACCTGTCCACGCACACACGCGGCACGAGGTAACAAGCCTCCTTGCGCGGGTTTCGTGCCCGCATCCCCTGCACGGGTTGTTGCATCACACGGTTCTCAAAGCACTTCTGGGATGGGCTCTTGAGGAATGCTCGGAATGTCAGTTTCTCCTGGGTCAGGCCCGTTGCGGTCAGAAGGCTGCACGCGTGGGGAAGGAAGGCAGAAACGCCGCGTCCCTCGGGAATACGCGCCATAATTAGCCTCACTGCTCCTCTCTCCTTCCTCTCAGTCGCGACCGCACTCTCACCTCCCCCAAACTGTCACATCACCCGGCGGTTCCCCTCCCGCCGGACCGCCGCACGGAGGAGTACTGGTACCGGAGGAGGAGACGTCGGCAAGCAGCAGCGCGACATCGGCCGCAATCTGCTCCGCAGTCTTCATCGGCATCTCGACTTCGCCCGCGACCTCGAGCTCGTACTCGGCCGGAACAATGGCGGTAACGACCTCTCCTTCTCACCTTCGTACTCGTTCTAGCAGAACATGCCATTCTCGGGCATTTGCGACGACATGCACATTAGATCTGCTAGGGTTTCTATTAGGATAGGGTTCGGATTGATGTTTGCAAGGTGTTCCTCGCCATTGGTTGTTGTTCTTGTCCAGATCTTGCTGTTCACGGTCTCGTTTTGCTTAGATCTGTTACTTTAATATCAGATTGTGGTAGATCCTTCATAGACCGGGCTTTGGATTGGTGAAACTGGCAGATTATACCGTGCATGCATAGAGGGGAAGGTTTTCTGTGTTCGGGTTTAACATGTTGTGATTGTTGTGCGAAAGGTTAAGTTGAGTCGCGCTAGTTTGTTCAGACGCAAAAGGAGTGGGAAGACTTGAAGAACGAAGTTGCTATGTTCAAGAATATGCAGAGAACACAAGCACAAGTGATGAGGGCTAACAAACAGAAATGGGAGGCAGAAAAAGGATTTGGAGGTTGAGAAGAGAAAGCTAGAGTATGACATATACGATCTGCTTCAAGTGAACTTTGCAATCAAGGACAGGCTCAAGAGGATCAGGGCTACTTGTGACGAGTGATGAATGTGATGTAGATGTACTGTACGAGAATTTGTAATGTGGCCTAAGTAGAATTTGTAATGTACCCTAAGTACCACTCGTAATGTACTCAATTTGAACTGCCACTTGTGTTGTTTCTTGATTGAACTAGGTCAATGATTATAACCTGGGATCATAGTATGAGGAGATGATTGATCAGAATCTATGGCATGACTTAACATGACCATGACATTGGTTCTGGTCAAACATCTCCTCCATATATCATCATTGCATGAGGCCTCTGATACCCTACTTTGCATGTTTCTGCTTCTTCAGTTCTGCATTAGCTAATGATTCAACTATGGCACAACGGCAGGCAGGCTGCTGCCCTCAACTTAGTCATGTGTGCCATATTACTGGCACACTAGACTTAGTTTGCAGACAATCTCTTTGTCTGCCGTGTGATCCTACATATGAGGCCTCGTTTTAGTATATCTGGTGCATTGGCCAATGATTCAACAAAGGCACAATGGAAGTCTAGGTGGTGGCCTCAAACTTAGTCATGTGTGTCACAGTCGTTGCACACTACACTTAGTTTGTGGCCACTCCCTATGCCTGCCGTGTGAAAAAATGTATGAGGCCTTACTAATGTTATCAATGTCTGTTTACATCTAAACTACTTGTGAGCAGGCACACCTCTAATGGCTCGTGTTCTTCTGGCAGACTGAGAAGATCATGATTGGGTCACCTGCTGAGGTTCCCGGCGAGGGACCGATGAAGAAGCGTCGTGGAAGGCCGGCTAAGGTAGGCCACTTCCACGCGGAGGCAGGGTCGGACCACTTCCTCTGCATCATCTTCAATCCCACCTTCAGCTGGCTCATGATCCCTAAAGCTTTCGTCAAGTGGTTCGGAGAAATTCCTTCCAACATCATCGTCACCACCAACACCAGATGCAACTGGAGGATGAATACGAGGAGAGAAGGCAATGAAGCATTCATCGACTAGGGATGGACGGCCTTCGCCGTCGCCCATTGATGTCTACGCACGCTTCTATTCCTGTAGACAGTGTTGGGCCTCCAAGAGCAGAGGTTTGTAGAACAGCAGCAAGTTTCCCTTAAGTGGATCACCCAAGGTTTATCGAACTCAGGGAGGAAGAGGTCAAAGATATCCCTCTCAAGCAACCCCGCAATCACGATACAAGAAGTCTCTTGTGTCCCCAACACACCTAATACACTTGTCGGATGTATAGGTGCACTAGTTCGGCGAAGAGATAGTGAAATACAAGTAGTATGGATGTATATGAGTGGTAATAGCAATCTGAATAAAATATGGCAGCGAGTAAACATGCAACGTAACGATAAATAAATGGAGATTCGATGTTTGGAAACAAGGCCTAGGGATCATACTTTCACTAGTGGACACTCTCAACATTGATCACATAATAAAACCACTCTACACTCTCTTGTTGGATGACAAACACCATTAATTGTGTAGGGCTACAAGAGCACCTCAATGCCGGAGTTAACAAGCTCCACAACATTCGATGTTCATATTTAAATAACCTTAGAGTGCATGATAGATCATTGCAATTATACCAAGTACTAACATAGCATGCACACCGTCAGCGACAGTCTATGAAAGGAGGAATAGATCACATCGATACTATCATAGTAATAGTTAACTCCATAATCTACAAGAGATTACAATCATAACCTACGCCAAGTACTACATGATGCACACACTTGTCACCATTACATCATGAAGGAGGAATAGAGTACTTTAATAACATCACCGGAGTAACTAGATCACAAAGAGAGAGATGAACCACATAGCTACGGTAGAGCCCTCGACCCTCGGGGAGAATTACTCCCTCCTCATCATGGAGACAGCGATGGCGGTGAAGATGGCTTCCGGGGCACTTCCCGTCCCGGCAGAGTGCCGAACAGAGACTTCTATCCCCCGAATTGGAGTTTCGCGATGGCGGCGGCTCTGGAAGGTTTTCTGGTGTTTCGTCAATCCGTGTCGATGTTTTAGGTCAGGAGGCATCTTATAGGCGAAGAGGCGGAGTCGGAGGGGCCACGGGGCCTCCTCACACTAGGGGGGCGCCCCCCTGGGCCGCGCCGCCCACACGTGTGGGGCCCCTGTGGCTCCCCTCCGGTCCCCCTTTGACTTTCTGGAAGCTTCCGGGAAAAAAAGATGTTGGGCATTGATTTCGTCCGATTCCAAGAATATTTCCTTTGTAGGATTTCTGAAACCAAAAACAGCAGAAAACAACAACTGGCCCTTCGGCATCTCGTCAATAGGTTAGTTCCGGAAAACGCATCAAAACGATATAAAGTGTGAACAAAACATGTAGGTATTGTCATAAAACAAGCATGGAACATCAGAAATTATAGATACGTTGGAGACGTATCAAGCATCCCCAAGCTTAGTTCCTACTCGCCCTCGAGTAGGTAAACGATAACAAGGATAATTTCTTAAGTGACATGCTACCAACATGATCTTGATCAATACTATTGTAAAGCATATGAGATGAATGAAGTGATTCAAAGCAATGATAAAGATAATGACTAAACAACTGAATCATATAGCAAAGACTTTTCATGAATAGTACTTTCAAGACAAGCATCAATAAGTCTTGCATAAGAGTTAACTCATAAAGCAATAGATTCAAAGTAGAAGGCATTGAAGCAACACAAAGGATGATTAAGTTTCAGCAATTGCTTTCAACTTGTAACATGTATATCTCATGGATAGTTGTCAACATAAAGCAATATAACAAGTGCAATAGGTAAACATGTAAGAATCAATGCACACAGTTGACACAAGTGTTTGCTTCTAAGATAGAAAGAAGTGGGTAAACTGACTCAACATAAAGTAAAAGAATGGCCCTTCGCAGAGGGAAGCATGGATTACTATTTTTGTGCTAGAGCTTTTATTTTGAAAACATAGAAGCAATTTTGTCAACGGTAGTAATAAAGCATATGCGTTATGTATAAGATATCCTATAAGTTGCAAGCCTCATGCATAGAATACTAATAGTGCTCGCACCTTGTCCTAATTAGCTTGGATTAACACGGATTATCATTGCATAACATATGTTTCAACCAAGTGTCACAAAGGGGTACCTCTATGCCGCATGTACAGAGGTCTAAGGAGAAAGTTCGCATTGGATTTCTCGCTTTTGATTATTCTCAACTTAGACATCCATACCGGGACAACATAGACAACGAGATAATGGACTCCTCTTTTAATGCATAAGCATTCAACAACGGATAATATTCTCATAAGAGATTGAGGATTTGTGTCCAAGCCGAAACTTCCACCATGATTCATGGCTTTAGTTAGCGGCCCAATGTTCTTCTCTAACAATATGCATACTCAAACCATTTGATCATGAAAATCGCCCTTACTTCAGACAAGACGAGCATGCATAGCAACTCACATGATATTCAACAAAGGTAAAAGTTGATGGCGTCCCCAGAAACATGGTTACCGCTCAACAAGCAACTTATAAGAAATAAGATACATAGCAACATATTCAATACCACAATAGTTTTTAAGGCTATTTTCCCATGAGCTATATATTGCAAAGACAAAGGATAGAATTTTAAAGGTAGCACTCAAGTAATGTACTTTGGAATGGCAGAGAAATACCATGTAGTAGGTAGGTATGGTGGACACAAATGGCATAGTTTTTGGCTCAAGGATTTGGATGCACGAGAAGAATTCCTCTCAATACAAGGCTAGGCTAGCAAGGTTGTTTGAAGCAAACTCAAGTATAAAATGGTGCAGCAAGACTCACATATGAACATATTGTTAGCATTATAAGACTTTACATCGTCTTCCTTGTTGTTCAAACACCTTAACCAGAAAATATCTAGACTCTAGAGAGACCAATCATGCAAACCAAATTTTAACAAGCTCTATGTAGTTCTTCATTAATAGGTGCAAAGTACATGATGCAAGAGCTTAAACATGATCTATATGAGCACAACAATTGCCAAGTATCAAATTATTCAAGACATTATACCAATTACCACATGAAGCATTTCCTGTTTCCAACCAAATAGCAATTAACGAAGCGGTTTTCAACTCCGCCATGAACATTAAAGATAGAACTAAGAACACCAGTGTTCATATGAAAAAGCGGAGCGTGTCTCTCTCCCACACAAGCATGAATTTATTCAAACAAAACAAAAACAAACAGACGCTCCAAGTAAAGAACATATGATGTGACCGAATAAAAATATAGTTTCAATAGAAGAAACCTGATAAATTGTTGATGAAGAAGGGGATGCCTTGGGCATCCCCAAGCTTAGACGCTTGAGTCTCCTTGAAATATGCAGGGATGAATCACCGGGGCATCCCCAAGCTTAGACTTTTCGCTCTTCTTAATCATATATCATCCTCCTCTCTTGACCCTTGAAAACTTCTGCCACACCAAACTTCTCATAAACTTCATTAGAGGGGTTAGTACTAAAAAAAACTTTAATCCACTTTAGTCCTATAGTGACACATTGCAAGCACTCAATAAAACATTAGCTACAGCTCTCCTCGTCTAGAAAGTCTTGCTTAAAGTCCACAAGAGACAGTGCAAACAACAGAGATAGAATCTGTCAAAACAGAATAGCCAGTAAACACGAATTTTTAAGAGGTACTTCCGTTGCTCAAATCAGAAAACTCAAAACTAATGAAAGTTGCATACATATCTGAGGAACACGCACGTAAATTGGCAGATTTTTCTGAGTTACCTACAGAGAGCCCTTCCCAAATTCGTGACAGATAGAAATCTGTTTCTGCGCGTAAATCCAAATCTAGTATCAACCTTCTATTAGAGACTTCACTTGGCACAACAACGCAATAAAATAAAGATAAGGAGAGGTTGCTACAGTAGTAACAACTTCCAAGACACAACAAAACAGTAGCAAAATAAAGACATGGGTTATCTCCCAAGTTCTTTCTTTATAGCCATTAAGATGGGCTCAGCAATTTTAATGATGCTCGCGCAAGAAATAAGAGTTGAAGCGAACAAGAGCATCAAGAAGCAAATTCAAAACACATTTAAGCCTAACCCACTTCCTATGAAAAGGAATCTTGTACACAAATAAATTCATGAAGAACAAAGTGACAAGCATAAGAAGGCAATACAAGCGCAACTTCAAAATTCTCAACATAAAGAGGGGAAACTTAATATTATTAAGATGCATATAACCATGTTTCCCTCTCTCATAATAACTTTCAGTAGCATCATTGATGAAATCCACAATATATCCATCACTTAAAACATTCTTATCATGGTTCATATGCATAAAAGTATCATTATTTTTGGCATAAGAAAAACTCTTCTCATTAATAGTAATTGGAGCAGGATCATTATCAAGAATTTGAACATGGTAAACAAGTTGCATACTAAGGGAATTGTTTTTGGCAATCCAATCATAACTATGACAAGTTTCATAAGGATAGTTATAACCTATATCATAGCATTCTTTATAATAATCATCAAAGATTGGAGGCACGAGTGTCATCATAAGAAATAGAATAGTTATCTTTCACGAGTATGTTCATCTCGTGACCATACCATCATTGTTACTAGAAGGAGATGTATCAAACATATAATGATCAGTAGCAAAAGGATTTTCAAACACCTCATCCCCAAGCTTAGAGCTTTCTATATCATTATAGGAGGAAGCATGGATAGTACCGATACTATGGCAATTATTAACATTATCATTTTCGTAATTAGTTTCCCCAGAGATTTGCAATATCAAAAGTAGTGTGCTCTTTCAAATCATGATCACTAATGTAGGTAAAGGGCATAGGAAGATCATTGTATTCAGATTCATTATCATAATAATCATCAGGAGCAACATACTTACGGTTACCTATCGTTATCTCATACACGCGGGGATATGCTGTTACCTCTTTCTTTTTATTCCCCTTCTTCTACTTCGTTCCCTTCTTCTTCTTCTCGTTCCTTTCTTTAGGAGGGAGAGGCTTGATGAGAGGCTTCTCCACATAACCTGTTTTATTTCCAGAAACAATAGAAGAAACTTGGGAGGATTCCTCCTTTTCATTAATGAGTTCAAAACACACAGAGGTCCTATCATATTTTGGCAAAGTGTCGTCTTCTAAAATATTTTGTATGTAAGTATTTGTATGGCAATTATCAATGCAATAAGAAAAACACCCATGCAGGACATCATCAATATCAAGATCACTCATATGTAACAAAGAGATTTTTCTTGATAACTCTTCACACCACAAAAATAAAGTAAGTTCATCATGCTTGATTAGGAGTAATTTCATCATCACAATACAAATTTGCAGCACTCATGGGGTTCGAATTATCATTGGAGGAGCATTGAAAATTAAAATGACCCGCTCTATGGCAAAGTTCACAAATAAAAGGATAGAGGGCACAAACTTTTTTACCAAGATCATCTAGAGCCCTAGACCACTTTCTAGTTTTTTCATTCATATGGTGGATACAATATTCATCTTTGATTTGATTAGCAGTAATTGCGTTCATACTAATAACATTGCTACTAGCATGCAAATAAGGTTCA
>NC_061513.1:132479021-132515877 GCF_022539505.1 Lolium rigidum
GATATGCGCGCAGCCCTGTACATATATGTCCGAGGCAGGCGACATATATAATGATCATGGTAACAAATTTTCAACGTGATGATGATTTGATGTTGCACTCGGGCTTGAACAGAAGTACCATCTCACAAATTCTTTATCATTATACTTTGCAAGATATAGCGGATGCGCCAATTTCAGAGATAGATCATGATCATGGTAACAAATTTTCAACGTGATGATGATTTGCTATTGCACTCGGCCTAGAAGAGAAGTACTAGTACAGTCTCACAATTCTTTTTATCATTATACTTTGCAAGATCTAGCGGATACGCTAATTTCAGAGATAGATCATGATCATGGTAGTGACCGGTATTTAATGTGATGATGATTTGATTATGCACTCGGCCTTGAACAGAGGTACTAATACGGTGTCACAATTTTCTTTACTATTAAATTGCAATAGGTGACTGCCTGGTGTCACAAACGGGTCAAATAGTTTTTCTCCTAGACCCAACATGCTAAAGTGTTTTTCTTAGATCAGAATCTCCTAGGCCCAACATGCCATCGTGTATGGTAAAGTTTTCTAGATCGATCGGTAATACAGTCTGGCTCAAACCCGAACGTAACATGGCAGTAGAGTCTGGCTAGAATACGTCATATGCTATCGTCGGCGGCCAAGTTCAGACACTAAGGTACACGACGACGGGACGGGTACAACCTAGACAGCGAACGGAGGAAGCCAACCGTGTTTTCCCTGCCCATCTGCTTCCAGCGCCCTAGCCATGCCGTCGGCGGCAGCAGCCTCTAGAGGGCCCTCCATGACGACTGCGCCGCTCGCCGGCGGTCGTGTCGGGGCTGCTGCGTAGTGCCTCACTATGCTGAGATGAAAATCCTGACCACACCTCAGGTTGCTGACACCACGTCGGCGCCACAAATCGAGAGCCTCAAGAGTCAAGACCTGGACCTGGGTGACGGCGGTAGCGGAAATTGAGTGCCTCGGTAGGGACCTAGGCATCTGCAGTAGCAAAAATCGAGGGTTTGGAGCGGCGGCAACGTGGACCGGGGCGGAAGCGGCGTCCGACATCAAGGGCCACGCCAAACAGGCTGGTGGGGCGGTCCGTCCATGGATGTGAACCTCAGTGAGATGCTGGTTCTTTTTTGCACGGTGAAGTTGGGCAAGCTGCTATAGGAAAATTTCTGCTTGCAGAGGACAATCTCTGGTTTGTCTTGCAACTAGACGAACGGTGCTGGTCAGCGGCCGAACGCGAGGACGAGCAGATGGTGTGCAGTCGGGAGCTCCCGAGAGGTTGACAGATGAGTGAATTATTGCATATTTGGCCCCTGCCACTGTTCTGCTCTAAGAGACATTGGAAAAATTAGAGATTTTAGGGGATTGAGCTATATTTGGTGGGGATTAAGAGAGGTGGTGTTGGAGAATTGAGACGATCTGCTGCTTTTTATGCTGCTTCTTATAGAGTGTGAAGAAAGTTACAGTTGATGCTACTTTTTTTTTTGCGGGGGACAGTTGATGCTACTTTGCATACATAGTGTTTTGTTTGATAGCTGAGAGATATCATTAGCTTGCACGCGTGCTGCTGCTTGAGGAAAAGATAGAATCGAGTGGAGCTGCAACATTATTTTGCTTGGCTGTATTTGCTGCATCAAAGAGCAGAGAAGGATTCAAAGTGTTTTTTCTTGTGTGCTGCTACTTGTTTAAGAGCGGAGAGGATTCAGAGTGTTTTTTAATCGTGTGCTACTACTTGTTTGAAAGCAGAGAGAATTAAAAGAAGATACGGACTCATCTTTCTGATAATTGTCCAGGTTCTTCACTACAACAGGATGAGCCGTCCACCTACTTGAGCTACTGAGTTCTAAAATCATCACCCCGGTTATGTTCTTCATAATCGGAATATTCGTCTCAGTAGAGAAGTCGGGCACTAGGCAATTCAACAGTTACTATTTAGAACATTCTTGCATATCTAGATTATTGTTCTGTATCCAAATATGGTTTGATTTATGTTATCATTTTATTTAATGTGTCTATGTCTATAGTTTACAATTCAAGAAAATTGGAATACATAATAGAGCGGGCACCGCTATTTATTCGAATTTAAACATGCATGCTTCTTTCGCTAATCTTTGTTACATTAATTTCCTTTTATCTTCTAATGTTTGTCCCTCCATTAGAATTCCAAAATGATAATCGATCACTCCCATTCCAAATATGGGCAAGTTTAGGAACATGTAATTATTCCCAGTGGTAGTTATTGGGAATTCACTAGCAAAATATTTAATGTTTCTTCGCTCTTGTTCATCCTTTCGGTGCTTCAGATAAATATGAAGTGTGAAGCGCACCAAAATTATGAGATCAGCATAAGAGAGGGACACGAGATATAAGAATGGAGAGGAGAAGCGGATCACCAAACATGGTAGGAGCACGTAAAATTGAGAGGGTATTACATGAAATAAACTGCATGCAGATTACACTCTTTGCTTTTAAACTAGATTATATAATTTTAATTTTACTCACTAATTCGAATGTGTTCTCCGTAGCAACGCACGGGTATTCAACTAGTTTATCATTATACTTGGACGGTAGCCAAATTCAAAATCTCATAGCAGCAAAACTTCCCGCCCACAAAATACAAAAATTTCACACGCTTCCAAATTCCCATTCTACACCTGTGGAGATGACAGCAAAGTCGGTTGGTGGGGGGTATGCCCGTCATTTTTTGGATCACCACCTCCCTAGCCCGGAAACCTCCCAAAAAAATTCATTTCCCTCAGACCACCCACCGGAACTTCCCAAGTCCCTCTCTCCCACCTCCACGACCACCGCACCGGAACATCCCCGCCGGACTTCCATGGCCTACCCGAGCCCTCGCGATCCTCGTCATCCGGCTGCCTGCCGGAGCCGCTTCATCGACGCCGTCATCAACCGGACCGGATCATCCCCGCCGTACCTCGAAACCATATGCTCATCCAGCGAGTCTACCGCGCAGTCGCTTCAGCTTCGGTATCGTCCACCCCACCGGAGCCGCTTCGCCGGATTCGTCGTCCACCGCATCGGATCTTGCTCACCGACACCGCTGTGCATGAACCGGATCTGCTTCACCGGCGCCGTACATGATCTAAACTCTTCTACTGTCGCTTTTCTATTGCTTGCCTGCAAGTTCTTGTTTAATCTTGGGGGAACCTGTTTGTGCTAACGACGCGCCGTTACGTTTTTGCAGATGAGATGAGTAACCATGAAGTGTAATAGCCGTCTCTCCAACCCCAAGTAGCACATGTAGCGTACTTCATCACCGGATCTATCAACCCCAGGAAGATCTGCTGTGACTCCCATAGAGTGCTTCTCCTAATGTAAGTCCCTTGTTTTAGCGCCATGTTCTGGGTTCAGATGCTTGTTTGTCTGAAGCTCTTTTAGTTCATTCCTAGCTATGACCGTAACACGTTGCTATTTTCTACTTCATTGCTAACTTTAAGCGATTGAACATTTTGGTTTGCATTCCCTACTCTGTAGATGTAGCCATCATAATTTCTATCTTACTCAGTCGTTGTTACAAAAATTAGCCAGGTGGCCCGCGCGCATGCGCGGGCGTCATATTTTAAGTTATGTATTAAGAATTTTTACAATTTGGTATTTATTAATTTTAAAATTAGTTTAATAAATATAATTCATAATGAAAGATGGATCACTTGTATGTCGACTTTTATTGTAACAAAGTCATGTTGTGTATATGAGGTATGTTGGTTTACCAGTAAGGATATATCATACATATAGGCTGATCGAGCCTAGTCAGAGGATTTATTTTGAGACATGTGGTTTTTCAGCATGGTAATACATCAGTACATGGAGTTCAGAATTTCCGCTCACATAACGCAACACCTTTTTTTGTGTGCATTCTCTATTCTCTTGGATATACCATGATTGGGATTCAAGTACTTGCTTGAGTACTAATATATGGCATATCCCTTAATTACTGGTTCAACTCATGGATACATGTTGGGAAACTGAAAAATTTAAGTTGACCACTCACTATATATGTGCCTGTACAAGCTCCGATCCATCTCGTGTCATTGGCATGTAGACTATGCGGCTCTTGAGGCAGTGGTTTGTGTGATTTTCTAGTACTGCAGAACCACCAAGCCACCAGCGATTTCTACAGAAGGATAATTATAAGCTTCTTGGCTAAACATAAACTATATATATATTTCCAAACTGCATAATGATCGTTTAAATACAATATCTATCTGCATAGCGCTTTGTTACACAGGCACTTACCATGACTAATAGTTAATGCATTCAACTTTACCTGATTATCAAACAAAGACCAACAAACACATACCATTTTGAAGGCACTTCATGGATAAACTTATCCAAAACTGAACATATATTACCGAAAAAGGATTATTATTTGTAAATTCTCCGCATTAATGAGATGAATGCACTGCAACATTATAATATAGGAAGCAGTATTGTACATACCAAAAATTTGAAGGGAGGATTGGTATTATCATCGATCATGATACTGCCTGAGAATAGATACACCTTAAATTGTGATGCAACTTCCTGATCAGGTGACTGAGTTGAACAATACAAGAGAATGCAAAAGCAGGTCACATCATATCAGATATTTCATTAAAAAAAGGGATATGTCGATCGTGAGCATCCTAATTATTGACTTGGAAACAAATCTCTTGTGGAATTATGGCTTCTTGATGTGCAAATATTCGCCGGGTCAGGAATAAAAACTGGCCGCATAGGATCCTTCTCGATAGTGCAGCTTGCCTGGAGTCTCTCATGCCAATACAACATAAAATAGAATTTCTAAAACGAAATCATATTAGTGATTATAGATAAGGGGAGATTCATGTTTTGACCAAAGAAGAGGCCACTCTTGATTCATTATCTTTCAGGCTATGAGGAATACTTTTCCCAAGAGTTGCTCATTCAATTTTATTGGCATAATAGTTTGCAAAAAAAAGTATTTGAACAAATTATCAGCGGATTAATTCTTTATCATCTATAATTATAATGTCCCCTAGGACAAGAAGGTTTTGTTATTACAATTGTAAAAATTAGGCACTATAATATTCAGTTCAGTAAGCATGCATGTTATATTTGGTCTCATGTCATCGCCAAATATAGTAGAGGCATATTCAATGAAAAAATGATTTATTTACTTTAGTTCATTAAGCTAACAAAATGGCGGTGTATGCCATCCACTCAAAATCCTCGATTTGGAGTTCATATCTAGCGCAACACTTGTATACAGTATACTTCTACTGCATGTAGAGCGACTAAGAAATTCTACTCCCTAGTGGTTTTCATATTTGATAGTCTAGGTCTGAACCGTGTCTACATAACATCTTAATATAGACGCTTCTGTATATTGAAAAAAAATCCAGTTGTGAGAATGACGAATTATGTTGGGGCACTGGATCAACTCCTAAACATCAGTGTTCTTGTTAATCTGGTATATAAGTGGGAAAGGAAGGTTTAACGCTCTTAGGTGAAAGACCAACCATGTCTCCACCTGAAATTACTAATCCGGACATACAGTTTTTGGGCCTCCTATCAAAGTAATTCCTTGGAAAAACACGGATAAAAAATCTAACATTTTTTTAATTATCTTCAGACACATACTTTTAATCTCAATAATTTTGGAGATAACACGTGGACATAGACATATCAAGAAAACATCGGACAGAGATTTGGTGCACATGGGCACCAGTGATCTAGTTTTAAAAAACAAAAATGATATGTTTAAGTTTCAAAAAAAATTGAAATAAATCTTCATATAGTCAATGATGTATCCCAAAATGTGTACTGAGCTACACAAAAATAACAACAGTTTAGATCTGAGTAGTAATTTTCAAATCTCCAAAACATATCTGATTTTTTTTTGTCTAGCTCAAAATTATAAAAAAAATTGGATTGTGGTTTTGCATGATTGTGGGTTGTATCATTGACGATCTCCAGAATTAATTTCATGTTTCTTGATAACTTGTAAAAATACCTTTTAACTTTTTAAAAATGGCGAGAGCAGTGCAGGTCGGGATCCAAAAGCACTTTTCAGAAAACATCCTAATATGTACATGCTTATTAAAATTGTTAGCTTTAATAACTTTTCTTTGAGGGTATTACACTTCTACTAGCAAAATACCCGTGCGTTGCAACGGGTCTAAAATAAGTCAATACAGCACTCATAATTCTAGAAATATCATAATATGTTAACAAGAAACTTAGCCATAGTTTACTCCATCCTTGTAGCTCTCTTTTATTGGACGGAAAGAGATCCTCTAACGTTTAGGAGGGAAATCAGGTAAGCTACATCCCTCTAACTTTACTTCTTCACATCCATATGATTAACATGATTTTGATAAAGTTAACTTGCACAATATATATGTGTGGTATCTATTTACTATCAATCACAATTATGATTGACTTTTTTTTTACTTTTGAAGATTTATATGCAAAGTAACCATCTACAATAATCCGATACGGTAAAGTTTAAACAGTATTTCCGACATGACTTTGCCTCTTCATTTTACTGAGTATGTAGCTTAGCTGACTTTCCTCCTTAACGTTAGAGGATCTGGTTCCTTATTGTACTTCGATGATCTTTTAATGTTAGATCACCATTAGCACCAATGTCGCTCGGCAAAGCCATATCACAAGGGACATGTACCGAACTACAAAGAGCAATGTTAATTTTTTTTGAATGTGCTAAATCAAATCCATTAAAACATATCACAATGATAAATATTTGAAGGTAGTATAATGCAGTCCAAAACATTATTAGCATTACTCATAGTATTTGGCATCATATACAGTACCAAAATTTGTTGTTGACAAGGTAGGTTGTGTACAAAAGTAATGCACGTATGATGCATCAGATCTGTACGAAGCATGAAAACACTGCTGTATGACCCAGGTATCCACATTTACTTTTATGTTCCCACATCTGATCAATCATTCTTGTTACACAGATTTTGGTGAAGCATCGGATGCAGCTTAGATAAATGTCAGGTAAAACAACAAATTAGGTACCTGTGTCGAGGACGCTGCCGCTAGTTTACTTGCAGCCATCGATAGGAGCTACTTGCATACACGAGCTAGCTAATCTATCACGCTGTCGCTGGATGCCAGTGTTAATCTGCCGGTCCTTGCTACAAAAATTGGCAATCATTGCTGACACGTTGGAAAGTGAGGATTGCATTTTGCTGCTGATGGAAATTCAACGATCACTCGCATCTTGTAGGTCCACCACACTGCCGTGTATACATTTGCCACTGCGTGCCCTGCCTTGGCCGAGCGAGGAAAATGAAGGTGAGCCGCGGCTTTGCCGTGCTCCGATACTTTCTGGCTCTTGGACGCCGGAAAGGTCCAGCCGGACGCTCGTGTGTGTGACTGCCAGCGGGAGGCGGCCATCGAGCTTCAGACCTAAATACAGATGCGACACGACGATCCGATGAGGAGCGGGACGGTCGAGCATATTATATATAGAAACGTGATCCAAGTTGGGCAGCTGTTTTGGTTCGTACCTGACTCTGCTCGATTGATTTTTTTTTTTTTTTTTTTTTTTGATCAGAGACTCTGCTCGATTGATGTGCCAAGAAACCAAGCAAGAACCGATTGGGCCAGGCCCATCAGGAGCGATGCCCGACGGACATACGCTCGGATCTAGGTCGTGACGTACCACGGTCGTTTTCGTATTTAATAGTAAAGATTTTGCGGGTAGCTTGGCTTACCTACCGATCTCCTTGATCCATGCAAAATCTTTATTCGCTTGGGTGTGAGGATGCGTGCATCACAATGAAATCAGCCAAGGAAAGATTAAACAGACCCCAAATCTCCTTGATGCATGCAAATATCTTGGTTTGCCTCGGTGTGGACTGCATTGCAAGTAGCGGTGTGTACCTCATCCAGCTGGTCCGATCTCCTTGATGCATGCGGCGTGTACCTGGCCCTGCTGTTCCAGGTCGAGCATCAGAGTACTACAGTTGGGCAGAGGAGGACGCACAAGCGAAAGGAAACTCCTGACCAGGATCGGTTATCTCCACCTGCCGCGCTGGTGGCCGCATCTCAGATCTTGACATGTCTCCTTGAGACCTGATCGTCTCTACTCCCTAGACACTTGAATTGGTGCAGCTCTCCAGATTGCAAGTTGTATGAATTATTCTGGTAATCTTGCCCTGCCTCCCTGAGACTTGATCACATCTACTCCCTAGACACTTGAACTGGTGCAGCTCTCCAGATTGCAAGTTGTATGGATTATTCTCCTTTTTGGAGCGGCTAGCTTCCCATCCATCCTGCCATAGAGCAAAGCATATGGAGTTGAGACTCCTAGGGTTTAGGTGCAGCGTTCGTGTTGCGGCGGCCACGTTGTGGAGAGAAGGGAAAATAAAATAGAACAAAACGGTTAGAGGGTTGTACCAGATACGTAATTCTATTGTAATGGCACTAGTGGGTAATTTTATCTTAGTTTAATCTAATGGTTAAAGATGTTCAGTCAATTAATTAAACGGTCAGATGTTTCTAATTTTTGTGGGAATTTCTAGCGATTTCTCTTTTTTCTGGTTAGCCCGTAATATACTTTTAATATATAATAGATTATAGGCTGCTACTATTTTGTTCATGCCAATCTTGTTCTCCCTGAACATGTTGGTTTGCATTCCCTGTACTACAGGTGATGCCATTGTTATTTCTATCTACTTAGGTAAGTAAGCTAACAAAGTAACTGCCTATATGTGTTGCTCATTACAACTTTATATCCCGGAACAAATTGATTTGTTTCCCTTATCTACAACTTTATGAGTGATGCCATTATAACTCCTATCTGTTTTATTCCTAGCTATTATAGTAACATCCTGCTATTATTTAGTTCATGGCCAATTTTAAGTAATTGCACATGTTGGTTCGCATTCCCTGCTCTATAGCTTTTGGCATCGTAACTTCTATATTTGGTTTACATTCCCTGCTCTGTAGATCTAGCCATCATAACTTTATCTTGCTCAGTCGTTGTTACAAAAATTATGGCCTGCTACTATGTCGTTTGTGCCAATTTTTTACTCCATGAACATGTTGGCTTGCATTCCCTGTACTACGGGTGATGCCATTGTTTTGTATCTAGTTTATTGTAAGCTAACAAAGTAAGGACTTAGTTTGGCATGCTATCACTCTGCTATCTAGCCTGTAGTACAAATAAACTTGTCATACTACTAGATAATAATTTTGCGTGCCATCTTGTTCTTCAAAAGCTGCATTATTGATTTGTTTCTCTGACTTGGCATGACGCTCACATATGGAATGCTGAACATATTGGTTTGCATTCCCTCTTATACAAGTTCACGAGTGATCCCACTATATTACGTATCCGGTCCATCCTAAGCTCTAGCATTAACTATTCTCTATGTGTTGCTCATTACAAGTTTATATCCCGAAACATCTTGATTTGCATCCCCTTCACTATAAGTTCGGGAGTATTATTTAGTTCACGGCCAAAATGAAGTAATTGCACTTGGCACATGTTGGTTCACATTCCCTCCTCTTTAGCTTTTGCCATCGTAACTTCTATTTTTGGTTTACATTTCTGCTCTCGTAGATGTAGCCATCATAACTTCATCTTGCTCGGTCGTTGTTACAAAATTTATAGCTCTGCTACTATGTTGTTCATGCCAATTTTGTACTCCCTGAACATTTTGTTTTGCATGGGACTCGACAGTAGTAAGTCTGCTGTTTCATTCTAACATGCTCTGTTATATTGGTTGTTGGTATGCGGCATGCACTCTTTGTTTGCTTATTATGCGCATTACAATGATCTTGTTATAACGACGAAATGATGAGTTCCAAATTCTTTGGCAAACAATATTGTAGTGTCTTTGCCTTTCCATTGTTGCTTGTCTTAACTTGTAATGTCTTTGTTTCGGATATAGGTGCTTTGCATGGACAACTTAAAAGATTGTCGGATCGCTTCATTGTATTGCTAGGTTTAATTACCATTCAATTTCTCCGGGTTACGTAATATTTTTCAAAGCCTTGCAGCTGATGTAATATTTAGTTAGTTTTTATAGTTCTTTCGCGCATTTTTTCTTTGGTGCTTGTGGTAAGTGAGGCTATCCGACAGAAATCAATGTTGCATAAATATTCTCAGTATCTAAATCACGAATTCTCATCCCTTAAACGGCCCAATTAAGAGAAATCACATATGTGCCGGCCCGCAAAATCCTAAAGCGCCTATTATGCCGGCATATAAACGAGCAACTAAACGAGTCGGCCCACTTACTTATTGGGCCAACCCACTTGATTTACGGTGGACCCCATACTCTAATTGGGCCGGCCCACTTGCTTTAAGGTGGACCCCACCAACTACTGGGCCGGCCCACTAACTAGTTGGGCCAGCCCAATTGCTTTGTGGTGGACCCCACATACTAAATGGGCCGGCCCTTTAAGAGGAAAGTGGGACCCACCTGTGTTTTTGGCCCGACCCACTATCTTGTTGGGCCGGCCCACTTGCTATATGGTGGACCCTACATACTAAATGGGCCGGCCCTTTAACAGGAAAGTGGGACCCACCTGTGCTTTTGGCCCGACCCACTATCTTGTTGGGCCGGCCCACTTGCTACATGGTGGACCCCACATACTAAATGGGCCGGCCCTTTAAGAGGAAAGTGGGACCCACCTGTGTTTTTGGCCCGGCCCACTAGCGTGTTGGGCCGGCCCACTTGCTATATGGTGGACCCCACATACTAAATGGGCCGGCCCTTTAATAGGAAAGTGGGACCCACCTGTGCTTTTGGCCGGCCCACTATCTTGTTGGGCCGGCCCACTTGCTATATGGTGGACCCCACATACTAAATGGGCCGGCCCTTTAACTGGAAAGTGGGACCCACCTGTGTTTTTGGCCCGGCCCACTATCTTGTTGGGCCGGCCCACTTGCTATATGGTGGACCCCACATACTAAATGGGCTGGCCCTTTAACAGGAAAGTGGGACCCACCTGTGCTTTTGGCCCGGCCCACTAGCTTGTAGGGCCGGCCCATTTGATCTAATGTGGACCCCACGTACTAAATGGGCCGGCCCGATAGCAGGAAAGTGGGACCCACATGCTAATTGGGTCGGCCCAATAACTTCTTGGGCTGGCCCACTTGCTTTAAGGTGGACCCCACTTGGTAAATGGGCCGGCCCGATACCAGGAAAGTGGGTCCCACATGTCTTGTGGGCCGGCCCTTTTGCCTGTTGACCGGTCAAACGAGTGCATTCGGCCGGCCCACATGCTTAGTGGGCCGGCCCATTAATGTTTTGACCAGATCAACCTTAGAGGTTAGGCCCGGCCCACGTAACTAATGGACCAGCCCGGACTATATAGTTGACCGGTCAAACTAAGTCGATTGGCCCGGCCCGCAAACTTAATGGGCCGGCCCGCTTAAGACGTGGCGAGGCCTTGTGTGGGCCTACCATCTACCACGGGGTTTCGGCCGGTTAACGCCGTTAGCTTGCCGGTTAACGGCGTACGCACGTGTCGGTTTGCATGACGTCCGCGATCCAACGGGCTCCCGGAAACACTTGTGCAACGGTCCGATTTTCCGTGGCGGAAGGGCGCCCAAGCGCGACGGACCGAAAAAATCGTCGTAGGACTTTGCCTGACGCAGTTTCGACAACAGAACCCATATCGTCGGGTTAGGCCCATAGGCGACGAAAAATACACCTTAGCGGACGATTTTGGGACGTTGTCTATCAGAACTTTTCTTGTAGTGAGAGCCCTCAAGCATATGAGGGTGAAATGTAAATCGCTTCGGTGAGGATGTAGATCGGTGTCTTCTCCTTAGAATCTCCAAAGCTCAAGAACTTTGGTTGGGTGAGGGAGGAGATCTTGCAAATCTTGTGTTCTTGAGGTGGCTCTAATGGTGGTGAGGCTTGGCAGAATTTTGGTCAATGATTGAGCAAGGAGCAAGGTAGAAGAAGGGGGTATAAATACCCCCCCCCCCCCAAATCCAGCCGTTGGAGTCTTCGAGGGCCGGATAATCCGGCCTAAGTTGGGGCTGGATAATCCGCCCCACACCAAAAATCCGGCCCTGGGAAAAATCCGGCCAAATGTCCGGCCAAAAGTCCGGCCCATGTCCAGGGCCTTACTGAGCCGCGTCGCCTCTGGTCCTTAGCCATTTTTTGGGGGGCCGGATATTTCGAAAATATCCGGCCCGGATTATCCGGCCTAGGGGAAATTCCGGCCAAATGTCCGACCAATAATCCGGCCCTTGTACTGAGCCACATCGCCTCGAGTCCTTAGCCAAAAATTGGGGGCCGGATATTTGCAAATATCCGGCCCGTATTATCCGGTCTGGTGAACCTTTTTCAGCTTTCTTTTGACTCATTTTTCCACACAAGTCACACATATTCATGTACCTATATACACCCTGCACCACTTCATCAAACATTAGAGTATCACATACATTGACATCAAACACTCAAAACATATTGTGAGAGATGTTCTTTCAATCTCTGTAACATCCCAAATTTCAATAAAAGGAAGAAGAAGAATTTCCAAAGTCCAAAATTTAGAACCAACAAAAACTTTTATTTTGCATATAGAGCTATGCATAGGACTTGTGCATTTTGTGTGATATGCCATGATGATTGTTATTGTGTTTATGTGATAAACCCTAAAACCCTAATTGGATCAAGAGAAGATCACAAATCAAATCCAATAAAAAAGAGAAAGAAATCAAATAAGAAAAACCCTAAAAACCCTCACATATGGCTTATGCCATTTTTGCAAATCTTTACCCAAGACCATTTTGACCTTCACCATTAGTTCTAATATGCTACTAAACACTTATTACAACTTTTGGAATCAAAGAAATACAAATCAAATCAAATCCAAACTCAAATGGTGATCACATAGAATAATGGTCAATTCTGCCAATTACAATCTGGTCACTACTTTGAGCCCCTGGAGTTCAAGATTTTCAAACCAAACAAATCCAATTCTTTGCACCTCATCCAAGTGCACATCAAGGTGAACAACTTTTGTAAAGACCACCATATCAAAATCATCTTGGATCAAAATCTATGCTCATGCAAAGTTGAGACTTTTTAACATTGTTAACAATGTCTCATTTTGTAATTTCGCAATTCTTTTATTTTTAAAATTCCACCACCACCTATGTTTGTCTCTGGTCAATTGCAACTCATCCAAACCAACCATTTTCAAATTTTGGAACCACTTGACCTAAACCAAATTTGGCAAGAATTTGAAATTGACAAATAGGATCAAATCCAAAACACTATTTGGAATAGTGTTTAGCCAACCCTACCTGCCCCACTTGACCCTACTTGGTCCCCTGGTCCCCTCTCTCTCTCTTACCTGCATAGCAACCCTAAGGAGAAGCCCTAGAATGGCATGGACATGGCCATGCCGGCCATGTCTCACCATGTCCCCACTCCACTCTTCTCCTTCTTCCCCAACCCTGGCCCTGGTGCCATTTCACTCCACCTCGACCTCCTACACATGCCTATGCACGCCATCGTCGGAGAGGATGCCGACACTCACCGGAACGCACGCGCCCAGGGACGGCGACGCCATGCCGATGACGTCGCGCATGCACGCGCCACGGACACCACTGGACATGCGCCGCGCCACCACCTCGTGCAGCCCCTGGTCCCTCTCTCGACGGGTTGAGCATCACCGCACGATCACGAAGCCGCCCGACATGGAGACGACCGCGACCCGTGACCGCCGCCGCCGGAGACGGAGAAGAAATCCCGCCGCAGACGCCGCCAGACATCGCCGCGCCCCGACCGCGTTAGGCACCACCTAGCCTACCCGTCGCCACCCAGAGGACCACCGTGACGCACCGGACACCGCCGCGCCCTCGCCTAGCTTGCTAGACCACCAGAGAGCCCGCGCCCATGTCGAGTTCACCGTAGCACCTCGGTGCCCTTCCGCGCCTATAAAAGGGAGCCCCCATTCGACGATCTGAGCACACCAGCATCCTTCCCTCGTCTCCCTCGAGCTCCTCGACCACCTCACTGCTCCGATTAGTCGCCGTAGCTCGCCAATCACCACCTCACTGCCGCACGCCGCCGCGGAAGCTCGCCGCTGATTGGAGCCTCCCCAGGACGTGCCGCTGCTACCAGGAGGATCGTCGTCGTCCACCGCTTCACCGAGCACACTGCCCACCGTCGCTGGAGCCACGGTGAGCCCTCCGACCCCCTACTGCCGCCGCGCCAGTGCGAGCTTCTCGCCGGCGACGACGATGACTCAGGGCCGTTAGATTAGCCTCTAATCCAACGCTCCACGTCGCCCCGTACCGATTCGGGTGTGATGAGCCGCTGACAGGCAGGCCCCACCCTGTCAGACAGCCCACGCGTCTGTGGACCATGGTGGGCTGGGCAGGCTGTTTAATTTGAAAATCGGCCCGTTAGTTTTTCCCGCCAGGCCCACTTATTCAAATTCGATTTTCGAGATTTAGTTTAAATTCAATACTGGCCCTGTGTTCAAAATTCAATAGATTCATTTTGGCTTAACCAAATTTAGCAAACTTTATATTGTTGGAAAGCTAATGAAAAGATCTACACAAATACACTGGTCTCACTGTGAGATTCGTTTTAGAAATAATGTGACAAAAAAGAACAAGTCAGGGACTTTTGCACATTCAAATAATTATTAAAAATCACCCAGAAGTGCTATTAAGTTGATTTCAACTCTCATAGCTCACTTTGCACTTACACTAATTGTTTCTGCAAAAATATGGCATGGTTACTTTGAGTGATCATGGCCTAGTTTAAATAAAGGACTATATGGCTAGTTTAGTTAAGTGATATTGTCCAAAACTATTATGTAAATCATATGAAGTGTTTTGCTTCATTTAAATCTTGTCCCAAGTACTTTCATATGAAGTTGTGACCCTGGTGAAAATGCTCTCACAGGAAATACTTGGTGATATTAAATCATAATTAGTATTGTTAAATAGTATGAGGTACTCTACCTCATTTAAATTGTTTTCCCAATGAATGATGATGAATAGTTGACTTTGGTCAACATGGATTCATGCATGATTGTTGGAGGAAATTATATTTTAAGAAGATTCAATGAGAGGAAATTATTTCCTCAAAGAACTATATGAAAACTATCATTTACATATGTAATGAGAGGAAATTATTTTTCTTAAGTAAAGAAAACCAAATGCAACTAATATGTTATGTGTGCCATGATAATAGAATAGTTTGTGTGAATCCATGGTGTGCTTAGTATAGCTCTTGAACCTTGTTGGGTGATGGTATCTCGTATTCGTTTTTAGACGCTAGCACCGAAGAGTACCAGGAGGAGGAGGTCTACCATCAAGAGGAGGAAGACCACTTTGACCAGTACACCAACCAAGGCAAGCTAATATTCTTGCAAGTGCAAAGCCCCTTTGGGGCAAGGCACCATTGATCTTACCTTACTTACCATGATCCCATCCCAAGTTTTTACCTTACAAGTTTTTAATTGGTTTATTAAAGAAGTTACTTTTATAGTTAACTTTGGTCTAAGTATAGAGTAGAGCAAGAGTATCAAACTTAGCCTAAGGAGCTTATGAGTTAAGTAGCACCCCTCATGACTAGTTGCTAGTGCTAACCAATAAAATTTGACTACTCTAGATGAGAACTTGTGAGTTTGAAATGAATTTGAAAACCTTGGAATGATGAAGTCATTCTATTGAAAGATTTTGAAGGTGAATATGACTGGTGAATGATATGGTGAACTTTGATAAAACTGATGGTTGGTTTGAATGCGATACCTTTCCAATATTTGAGTACCCCCATAATACCTGATTATGGGTAGGGCTTAACTAGAAATTTATGTGTCTTAGTATGGGTTCCCTCTAAACAAGCGTCATAGGGGTTATGCCGAGGCTGCCTCCGTTGAAAGTGAACTGATGTGAAATGACGTGAAATGAGGTGAATGTCCAGCCCAAGCCCTGTGCAGTTCCCAGGCTGACGGTTTGTCTTCACTGGGAGGCCAAGCTCATGGGGAGAGGTGTCTATACTAGGATATGTAAGTGAAAGGTTATGGTTGATGATCCGCGTACTGAGTTACGATTATTCAGGGCTATCCCTGACGGATGTGATCAAATGTTGTGGCACAAGTGTGCAACCTCTACAGAGTGTAAATCTATTCGATTAGCCGCGTCCACGGTTATGGACGGTTGGAAAGGCCATATTGTTCCGTCATCAGACCAATTTTCAAAAGTGTGACATGTGAAATGAGACTTGTGACTTGAACTCGAATTGAATGGTGAACTTGACTTGAATCACAACTGAGTTGTGGGAATGACACTAATGTTCCCACTTGAGTTAGTTAGCAATTGAAGAGTATTTTACTAAATGTTTATGAACTAAAATTGGCTTTATGCAAATAAACCTAGAGCTTAGCACCCCTTGAATAAAATTTATAAGTACCTACATTAGTATTAGTTTGCGAGTACTTTAAAAGTACTCATGGCTGTGTCCCTGACTATTCCAATGGCCAGACTATAAAGGGGAGCAGCAGTATGAAGATGATGGACAGCAGGACGTCTACGACAACTAGGACTACTCGTGACGTCAAGCGTTGGCCTGTGGACTAGATAGTCCGTTACTACTTCGCTTCCGCTATTTGTGATGTTCGTTGATCAATATATCAACTATTGTTGTAATATTGGATCATGTGATCTACTTTTGTAAGACGGTTATGGGTTGTAATGAATGATGACTTATGATATTCAACTATTATGTCTCGCAACAACAATCTTCCTGGGATTGCGATGTATGGCATAATAGGCATCTGGACTTAAAAATCCGGGTGTTGACAATCTCCCCCTTTTTGGTGTTTGATGACAATATACGGATTTGGAAGAAAATCACTATAGAGAGCAAACATGTTGGCAAAAACATAGAGGCACTCCCCCTATATGTGTGCATACAATTTATTTACATTTGAATACAAATACACAACATATAGGTGCGAGGTGCCTCAACACTAGAGATATCCAACATGAGCTCAAACAAGAGACATAGACAAATATGAAGTTGAGACAAGGTGATAGAAATCATACCCATATGGAGATATATAATACCGGATATAAAATATCACACACCATATAATAAACCTTGGTCTCAACATATAGAAATCTGAAATCCATAACATAATGTCTCACAACCACATATAGCACATAGTTTTAAACGAACAAACCAACAAGCCAAATAGTTCAAATAAACGACATAAAGGACACAAGCAATAAAGGAATGATAAACGCATATGCTTGTGCCCTAACCACCATGCAAATCCCCGAGAAGTCCTAATAGAACACTTCTCCCCCTTTGGCATCGAGATGCCAAACAGGGGAAAAGCGCGATGCTATTCGCCCCATGAAGATCACTCGGAGCCCTCTTCGTCTTCGGTCTGGTACTCCTGTTCCTCTTCCTCTTCATCTTCAGTGTCAGCGGCAGGAGGAGAGCTGCGAGTGTAGTTGGCCCTCTGAATGCAGTCCTCAAGATCATTCCACGGAACCTGTGAAGAGTGCCACCCACTGTAACCCAGGTGAGCTGGTGGCTGAGGCGGAGGTCCTTGCTCACCACTGAGCTTGTGAAGAATGACCGCCTGAGTATGCTGAATCTCAGAACGCTCTCGGCTGGCCGCATAGTTCTCCTTATGAATCTCAATATTCATGCACAGAATGTGGCGCTGAAACCAAGTAAGCTTCTTCACATGCTTCTTCATGGCAGGAAGATCAGCATGACGAGAAGGGGCAAAGCCACTAGAGCGAGCATCTCCCATAAAGGAGTCATGAGCCGGGGCAGCATGGGGAACCGACTTCTTCTTGTATGCCTTCTTGACAGAGTGCTTCTCCCTTGGGAACTGACTCAAGTCTTCATCCATAGCCACAGAGTTGTTGATGAGGAGCTGGATATAAGGTGCATATGGCATGGTGGTCCGGGAGACCAAGGTATCATGAATCTCGTTAAAGCTGAAGTCCATGACATCAAGAGAGAAGTCTTGGTCCTCATTAATATCACGTGCACACTTAAGGCTGAGGTGCATAAGATCCACAAGAGCTCCACGGAGTGCATCATTGTTGCCACCACTTGGAGCAATGGTGGATCGAAGGAAATGGAGCACCTGACTGTAGATGGGGAGAAGCCCCTTGGTAGAACCAACCACCCCAGTCGAGTCATAGAGATGAAAAAGCACATTTTTGTCCGTCTTCTCAGGACCATGGAGGCGGAGACCACTGATACGTCTCTGACGTATCGATAATTTCTTATGTTCCATGCCACATTATTGATGTTATCTACATGTTTTATGCACACTTTATGTCATATTCGTGCATTTTCTGGAACTAACCTATTAACAAGATGCCGAAGTGCCAGTTCCTGTTTTCTGCTGTTTTTGGTTCCAGAAAGGCTGTTCGGGCAATATTCTCGGAATTGGACGAAATCAACGCCAAACCTCCTATTTTTCCCGGAAGGCTCCAGAACACCGAAGAAGAGTCGGAGAGGGGCCAGGGGGCCACCACACCACATGGCGGTGCGGGCCAGACCCTGGCCGTGCCGGCCTAGGGTGTGGCGCCCCCAGGTGCCCCCCTGCGCCGCCTCTTCGCCTATAAAATCCCTTTCGACCTAAAAACGCAGTACCAATTGATGAAACTCCAGAAAGACTCCAGGGGCGCCGCCGCCATCGCGAAACTCCAATTCGGGGGACAGAACTCTATTTCGGCACCCTGCCGAGACGGGGAATTGCCCCCGGAGCCATCTCCACCGCCGTCTTCACCGCCATCTTCACCGCCATCGCTGCCTCCATGATGAGGAGGGAGTAATCCACCCCGAGGGCTGAGGGCTCCGCCGTAGCTATGTGGTTCATCTCTCTCCCATGTACCTCAATACAATAATCTCATGAGCTGCTTTACATGATTGAGATTCATATGAGTTTTGTATCACAATTCATCTATGTGCTACTCTAGTGATGTTATTAAAGTATTCTATTCCTCCTGCATGGTGTAAAGGTGACTAGTGTGTGCACCATGTGGTTCTTGTCGTAGGCTATGATCATGATCTCTTGTGGATTGTGAAGTTAACTATTACTATGATGGTATTGATGTGATCTATTTGGTTATGTTGATCTATCTTACACTATAAGGTTACTAAAATATGAACATTAATTGTGGAGCTTGTTAACTCCGGTATTGAGGGTTCGTGTAATCCTACGCAATGTGTTCATCATCCAACAAAAGTGTATAGTATGCATTTATCTATTCTGTTATGTGATCAATGTTGAGAGTGTCCACTAGTGAAAGTGTAATCCCTAGGCCTTGTTCCTAAATATCGCTATCGCTGCTTGTTTACTTGTTTCTACTGCGTTACTACTGTCTGCAATACTACCACCATCAACTACACGCCGGCAAGCTATTTTTCGGCACCGTTGCTACTCGCTCATATATATTCATACCACCCGTATTTCACTATCTCTTCGCCGAACTAGTGCACCTATTAGGTGTGTTGGGGACACAAGAGACTTCTTGCTTTGTGGTTGCGGGGTTGCATGAGAGGGATATCTTTGACCTCTTCCTCCCCGAGTTCGATAAACCTTGGGTGATCCACTTAAGGGAAAACTTGCTGCTTGTTCTACAAACCTCTGCTCTTGGAGGCCCAACACCGTCTACAGGAAAAGGAGGGGAAGTAGACATCAAGCTATTTTCACGGCGCCGTTGCCGGGAGGAAAGGTAAAAGGTACTCACACTCCGGATCTCGGCTACCAAGCTATTTTCCGCGCATTGTAAGTACTCAAAGCTATTTCCTTTAGATCCTGCAATTGCATCTTTTTGTTTCTTGTTTACACTAGTTTGGCATAATGGACAAAAATGAGCTTCTTATGCTATTTCCCGATTTAAAACATGGATTGTTTGATGCGAAAATTAAAAAACCTATGGAATCTTATTTGCATCGTTGGTAGTAATATTAGTATGAACGCTTTGAACACCATTGTTGATAATGATATAGAAAGTTCTAAGCTTGGGGAAGCTGGTTTTCATGATCTTTTTAGTCCCCCAAGCATTGAGGAGAAAATTTTCTTTGATGATACTTTGCCTCCTATTTATGATGATTATAATGATAGTAGTCTTTTGGTTCCACCTACTATGGAGAGTGAATTTGATTATGATTACAATATGCCTCCTATATATAATGATAGCTACTTTGTTGAATTTGCTCCCACTATTACTAATAAAATTGATTATGCTTATGTGGAGAGTAATAATTTTATGCATGAGACTCATGATAAGAATGCTTTGTGTGATAGTTACATTGTTGAGTTTGCTCATGATGCTACTGAAAGTTATTATGAGAGAGGAAAATATGGTTGTAGAAATTTTCATGTTACTAAAATACCTCTCTATGTGCTGAAATTTTTGAAGCTACACTTGTTTTATCTTCCTATGCTTGTTACTTTGCTCTTCATGAACTTGTTTATTTACAAGATTCCTATGCATAGGAAGCATGTTAGACTTAAATGTGTTTTGAATTTGCCTCTTGATGCTCTCTTTTTCTTCAAATACTATTTCTTGCGAGTGCATCATTAAAACTGCTGAGCCCATCTTAATGGCTATAAAGAAAGAACTTCTTGGGAGATAACCCATGTGTTATTTTGCTACAGTACTTTATTTTATATTTGTGTCTTGGAAGTTGTTTACTACTGTAGCAACCTCTCCTTATCTTAGTTTTGTGTTTTGTTGTGCCAAGTGAAGCCTCTAATCGAAGGTTGATACTAGATTTGGATTTCTGCGCAGAAACAGATTTCTATCTGTCACGAATCTGGGCTGTTTTCTCTGTAGAAAAATCAGAAAAATATGCCAATTTACGTGCGTGTTCCTCAGATATGTATGCAACTTTCATTAGTTTTGAGTTTTCTGATCTGAGCAACGGAAGTATTTATTAGAAATTCGTCTTTACGGACTGTTCTGTTTTGACAGATTCTGTCTTTTATTTCGCATTGCTTCTTTCGCTGTGTTGGGTGGATTTCTTTGTTCCATTACCTTCCGGTAGCTTTGAGCAATGTCCAGAAGTGTTAAGAATGATTGTGTCACCTCTGAACATGTGAGTTTTTGATTATGTACTAACCCCTCTAATGAAGTTTATGAGAAGTTTGGTGTGAAGGAAGTTTTCAAGGGTCAAGAGAGGAGGATGATATACTATGATCAAGAAGAGTGAAAGCTCTAAGCTTGGGGATGCCCCGGTGGTTCACCCCTGCATATATCAAGAAGACTCAAGCGTCTAAGCTTGGGGATGCCCAAGGCATCCCCTTCTTCATCGACAACTTATCGGGTTCCTCCCTGAAACTATATTTTTATTCCGTCACATCTTATGTGCTTTGCTTGGAGCGTCTGTGTGCTTTTGTTTTTGTTTTTGTTTGAATAAATGCTTTTGTGGGAGAGAGACACGCTCCGCTGGTTCATATGAACACATGTGTTCTTAGCTTTTAATTTTCATGGCGAAGTTTCTTCTTCGTTAAATTGTTATATGGTTGGAATTGGAAAATGATACATGTAGTAATTGCTATTAATGTCTTGGGTAATGTGATACTTGGCAATTGTTGTGCTCATGTTTAAGCTCTTGCATCATATACTTTGCACCCATTAATGAAGAAATACATAGAGCATGCTAAAATTTAGTTTGCATATTTGGTTTCTCTAAGGTCTAGATAATTTCTAGTATTGAGTTTGAACAACAAGGAAGACGGTGTAGAGTCTTATAATGTTTTCAATATGTCTTTTATGTGAGTTTTGCTGCACCGGTTCATCCTTGTGTTTGTTTCAAATAACCCTGCTAGCCTAAACCTTGTATCGAGAGGGAATACTTCTCATGCATCCAAAATCCTTGAGCCAAACAACACTATGCCATTTGTGTCCACCATACCTACCTACTACATGGTATTTCCTGCCATTCCAAAGTAAATTGCTTGAGTGCTACCTTTAAACAATTCAAAATTTATCACCTCTGATTTGTGTCAATGTTTTATAGCTCATGAGGAAGTATGTGGTGTTTATCTTTCAATCTTGTTGGGCAACTTTCACCAATGGACTAGTGGCTTCATCCGCTTATCCAATAATTTTGCAAAAGAGCTGGCAATGGGATTCCCAGTCCCAAATTAATTAACAAAAATAGACACTCCTCCATGGTATGTGATTGTTGGACAAGCACCCGAAGGATTCGGTTAGCCATGGCTTGTGTAAGCAAAGGTTGGGAGGAGTGTCATCATAATAAAACTAAAATAAAAAGGCACTCCTTCATGGTATGAGATTGTTGGCAGGCACCGAGAATTCCGTTAGCCATGGTTTGTGAAAGAAAGGTTGGAAGGAGTGCCACCCAAAAATAAAATAAAATGGGAGCCGCTCTTTGAAGGTTTGTCCGGCAAGGGGGTTAGAGTACCCGCTACCATTCGTTGACAACAACATACACCTCTCAAAACTTTATTTTTATGCTCTCTTTATGTTTTCAAAATCAAAGCTCTAGCACAAATATAGCAATCGATGCTTTCCTCTTTGAAGGACCATTCTTTTACTTTTATGTTGAGTCAGTTCACCTATTTCTCTCCACCTCAAGAAGCAAACACTTGTGTGAGCTCGTGCATTGATTCCTACATATTTGCATATTGCATTTGTTATATTGCTTTGCATTGACAATTATCCATGAGATATACATGTTATAAGTTGAAAGCAACCGCTAAAACTTCATCTTCCTTTATGTTGCTTCAATACCTCTACTTTGAATTATTGCTTTATGAGTTAACTCTTATGCAAGACTTATTGATGCTTGTCTTGAAGTGCTATTCATGAAAAGTCTTTGCTTTATGATTCACTTGTTTACTCATGTCATATACATTGTTTTGATTGCTTGCATTCACTACATATGCTTTACAAATAGTATGATCAAGGTTATGATGGCATGTCACTCCAGAAATTATACGTATGTTATCGTTTTACCTGCTCGGGACGAGCGAAACTAAGCTTGGGGATGCGATACGTCTCCGACGTATCGATAATTTCTTATGTTCCATGCCACATTATTGATGTTATCTACATGTTTTATGCACACTTTATGTCATATTCGTGCATTTTCCGGAACTAACCTATTAACAAGATGCCGAAGTGCCGGTTCCGTTTTCTGCTGTTTTTGGTTCCGGAAAGGCTGTTCGAGCAATATTCTCGGAATTGGAAGAAATCAACGCCAAACCTCCTATTTTTCCCGGAAGGCTCCGAACACCGAAGAAGAGTCGGAGAGGGGCCGGGGGCTACCACACCACATGGCGGCGCGGGCCGGACCACGGCCGCGCCGGCCTAGGGTGTGGCGCCCCCGAGTGCCCCCTGCGCCGCCTCTTCGCCTATAAAATCCCTTTCGACCTAAAAACGCAGTACCAATTGACGAAACTCCAGAAAGACTCCAGGGGCGCCGCCGCCATCGCGAAACTCCAATTCGGGGGACAGAACTCTGTTTCGGCACCCTGCCGAGACGGGGAATTGCCCCCGGAGCCATCTCCACCGCCGTCTTCACCGCCATCTTCACCGCCATCGCTGCCTCCATGATGAGGAGGGAGTAATCCACCCCTGAGGCTGAGGGCTCCGCTGTAGCTATGTGGTTCATCTCTCTCCCATGTACCTCAATACAATAATCTCATGAGCTGCTTTACATGATTGAGATTCATATGAGTTTTGTATCACAATTCATCTATGTGCTACTCTAGTGATGTTATTAAAGTATTCTATTCCTCCCCGCATGGTGTAAAGGTGACTAGTGTGTGCACCATGTGGTTCTTGTCGTAGGCTATGATCATGATCTCTTGTGGATTGTGAAGTTAACTATTACTATGATGGTATTGATGTGATCTATTTGGTTATGTTGATCTATCTTACACTATAAGGTTACTAAAATATGAACATTAATTGTGGAGCTTGTTAACTCCGGCATTGAGGGTTCGTGTAATCCTACGCAATGTGTTCATCATCCAACAAAAGTGTATAGTATGCATTTATCTATTCTGTTATGTGATCAATGTTGAGAGTGTCCACTAGTGAAAGTGTAATCCCTAGGCCTTGTTCCTAAATACTGCTATCGCTGCTTGTTTCTTGTTTTACTTGCGTTACTACTGCTTGCAATACTACCACCATCAACTACACGCCGGCAAGCTATTTTTACGGCACCGTTGCTACTGCTCATATATATTCATACCACCTGTATTTCACTATCTCTTCGCCGAACTAGTGCACCTATTAGGTGTGTTGGGGACACAAGAGACTTCTTCCTTTGTGGTTGCAGGGTTGCATGAGAGGGATATCTTTGACCTCTTCCTCCCTGAGTTCGATAAACCTTGGGTGATCCACTTAAGGGAAAACTTGCTGCTGTTCTACAAACCTCTGCTCTTGGAGGCCCAACACTGTCTACAGGAAAAGGAGGGGGAAGTAGACATCAACCACCTTCTGCTGGAAGTCCAAGAATAGCAACAAACCGGCGCAAGGTTGCCACACAATGAGTGGAGCCAGACATCCATTCCATAGTGCGCTCATCATCTTTCTTGAAGGCCAGAGTAGCATATAATTGCTTAATCAACTCTGGACTATAGTCACACTGAATCTTCATCAGTTCCTGCAGACCCATCCTACCATTCACCCAGATGGCATGCTCAAAATGATCATTGACAGCAAGATCATCCACATTGATTGCTTGCATGGGTCGCACTTTCCTCATGGGCTCATAGATATCCTTGTAGATGAACTCCTGCTCCAAGCACCATAAGCGCCTGCCCTCTATCTCCTCATCCCTTGCAACTTCTTCATACCAGTTCTTCATACGGATTGCTGCATAAGAGATAATGTCCATTGACTTGTAGTTTTCCCTAGTTTCCTTGTTCTTCCGCCTTGTAGCGGTGGACTTGCGAGGCGCATTCGGTGCAAATTCATCACTCGATCGGTCATGCCTTGGGCGTCTCCGAGTTCCCCGTGAACCACTACCTGTGAGAAGCAAAGATGGATAGCAAAGAGAAGATAATGCTGTCGTGGTAGTGTCACGGCATATGCCATAGGGTGGCTAATCGAAGGTGGTTCCTGAGAGATCTCACGGCGGTATCCGGATGCGGGAATGGGGATGAGCGACACGGCGACGTACCCAGGTTCGAGGCCCTCCGATGGAGGTAACACCTCTACTCCTGCTAGAGTGTATATGATGATCACACAATACAAGGTTGCTCCTTGAGCTGTGTCCGGCTGCTCCTGGGAGGCTAAGGAAGACTAGAGTCTCTCTCACAGGGCAGCGCTAGGGGTGGAAGTGAAGTGAGAATGATCGATCGATCCCCTGCACGAGAGGGGGTAGTGCGGCTTATATAGGCACCGGCACTTTACATATGAGACCCTATAGTTTGCGGCCGGCTTGGCCGGCTCCGGCTCCGCTCCTTCCCGAGGCAATGACGTCAGGAGCCGTTGAGGCCTCATGGCCTGTCCCATCCGGCTGCCAAGGTCAGCGGTATGGAGAGGAGGTGTCCCTGTCACCATCAGCCACTGTAGCCAGTACGGATCGCCGTAGGCCATGATGGCCTGTCTGGCGCGTGGCACTATTGCTCCATAGTGCCCCGCGCTTTACGGAAGATGAAGTCAGCGTGGACTTTAGGAACCCGGATCACCAACCCGGTTCCTTCTAGTGCAAGACTCGCCAGCCTCGAGTCGGTCTGAGGTACAAACCCCCAGTCGGATATGGCTTGTAGAAGCCGGCCCAGCTACAGCATTGGCGGCCGTAGTTAAGCCGACTAGGACCTAGAGCCAGCCGGCTTCCGGACCAGCCGGCCACGGCGCCAGTCGGCTGCTCCTCAGCCGGCCTTTGCCGCGAGCCGGCTAGTGGCCAGCCGGCTGCTCCGCGTCCATTGCCCTACCCGGGGTCTTCCCCGACATTAGCCCCCGAAGGCGGCAAGGTCCTGCGTTTAGAAGGACCTAGGCAGGTTTTCCGGCTTCTTGAACATACTTGACGGCGCTTGGAGGGGCCGACTGAGAATTTCCATTCAGCCGGCTGCGCCCTCATCCGGCTCGTTCCGGCCGGCTGCTTCTAGCCGGCCACTATTTACACTTATGCAGCTTTTGCTTTCTCGCGCGTTTTGGTGATGTCTCCGCCTTGCTGGATGAATTTCGGGCCGAGGTGAACTTAATGTCCGGCTCCGGCTTGCGGCGCGCCGGAGTCTCCGCCGCCTCGGGTCCTGCACCCGACTTGACCGGTCGACGCACGGGCTCGCCGCCGGTTCGTCTGGTCACATCAATGTCCCCTCCGGATCCGGTGCGGTCGTGGGCGACGTGGTGTGGCAGTTTCCGGTAACTGCAATGGTCGTGGGGGGAGTTAATGCGTAGAAGATCCGGGCGACATGGCCACGATCGCCACTTGGAGGCTAACCGTCCGCCGCGGGCGGCTATAAATGCTGCGGGGGAGGGTACCGAGGCGGCCACTGCCTCACTTCGTCTTCCTCGCGCTTCCGCTCCTCTCGCTCTCTTCTTTGCGCTCGAGCCTCTTGCTGCTCCGGCGAGCGTTTCTCACTGGCGAACTCCGGTGAGCGCATCTCCGCCGATCCGCCGCCGCTACTCCGACGAGCCGGCGCCACGGGGCCCCGCGTTTCAACCGTGCGCCCTCCGCCGCCATCGTCGCCGCCGCCGTCGCGAGGTTCTTCTTCACCTTTCTGTCTTTCGTGGTCCTCTTCTTCTTCCTCCTCGACGATGGCCTCCGCCAGCGGATCGTGGAGGGGATCTTACATTAGGGACGACGACATCGAGCGGCTGGTGCGCCTCCGCCGGATCCCGTCGTCGGTGGTCACGAGGGCGCCCGGCGCGGAGACGGAGCCCGAGCCGAGGGCCGGCGAGCGCGTCGTCTTCGGCGTGCACCTCGATCGCGGGTTGGGCCTGCCGGCGTCCAACTTCTTCCGCCAATTCCTCGACAACTTCGGCTTGCAGCCGCACCACCTGCCGGCCAACGCCTGTGTCCTCCTCAGCTGTTACGTGGCCTTCATGGAGGCTTACGCCGGCTTGTGGCCGGACATAGACTTCTGGAGCCGGCTCTTCTATCTCAAGGCGCAGACCACTGACGGCCGCCTGCGGGCCTGCGGCGCCGCCTCGATCTACACCCGGCCGGGTACGCCTTTACCCAAAATTCCAACCGTTGACTCGGTGAAGAATTGGCAGATGTCATTCTTCTACGTGCGCAACGAGGGCCAGCTCGTCGACTGGATCAACCTGCCGGAGTTCAATTCGGCTCCTCCAGTCGGCCGGATCAACTGGAGCTACAACGCCCGCACGGCGGACCCGGACGCTGAGGTGAACCAGCTCTGGGACTTCCTGGGGGCGGCCGTTGGGAACGGGTTGACCGCCGAGGACCTCCTCTGCACCATCGCCGAGCGCCGGGTGCTGCCGCTCCAAATGCGCACCCACAAGATCGGGCACATGTCCGGCCGGTTCGACCCGAACCGGACGTCCAAGGCACTGCTCTCCAAGGCCCAGGTGGCCCGCCGGGTGAACAACATCACCAAGGCGAACATGCCGGACGAGTGGAACTACGGGCTGGCGCCCCACGACAGGGACCACCAACCCGAGCTGGTAAGCTTTATGTTCTGGCCGACTTCCGGCTTGCGGCTGCGAGGCCGACTTCCCTTTCTTTCTGCCGACTTCCGGCTTGCTGTTTGCTCATGTCTTCTGTTTTTCTAGCTCTTCGACCGCCAGAACATCGAGGACGGCGACCAGGCGACAAGGAGGTGGACGCCGGATTACGCCGATCCGGCTGACCAAGCCGGCGACCAGGCCGGCGACGACGACCTGCTGCAGGCGCCTGACCTAGGCGGCCAGGGGGAGCACAATCCGCCCCCTTCACCGGAGCAGCAGGAGGACGAGGAGCAGGCGACATCCGCCACGGGGCCAATCCCCGCCGTGCCCCTGCGCGCGAGGCCGCCAAGCACCACGGCGACTTCGGCGCCCAAGGGGAAGAAGCGGGTCGGCGACCTCCGCTCCACCGCCGCCTTGGAGGCGAAGGCGAAGAAACTCCGCCGGCAGCAGCCGAAGAAGGTTCCGGAGCAGGCCGGGTGAGCTCTCTTTCTCTCTTGTTTGATTCCTTTTCTTTCCTTACTCTTTATGCTTATCTTTTCCTTATTTGTCCGGCTAGGGCCCCCATCAAGTTTGCTCAGGGCGGCGGCTCCCGGCAAACCCCGCGCGTCGTGTCGCCGCTTCCGCGACAAAGGAGGGAGCCGACGCCACAGCCTCCATCGCGCGCGCCTACGCCGCCGCCGCCTGCGGGTACCCCGCCTCCCGCAGGGGCGTCTTCCTTCGCCGTGCCACTGGCCTCGGCGCCTGGCCGTGGCACGCGGGCCGAGCCGACGCGCCAGCCGACGCTGGACGACATGTTCCCACGCCGGACTCGTCTTCTGGACCCAGCCGCTGGGGCCGGCCGGGGCATGCCGCCTTCGACCGGAGCCGGAGCCAGCAGGGCTGCGCCACCTGCGGCCGGAGCCGGAGCCGGGCCAAGCGTGGTGGTGTTGGTGGAGAGCCCGGAGGGGGCACCCCAGGCGCCGGAGGTGGCTGCGCCGACTGGGCCAGCTGCTTTGCCCGGAGCGCCGCCGCCGCCGGAGCCGACGACGGAGGAGCCGGCCAGGCAGGAGCCGGCAAGGGATGAGCCGGCGCGTATGGAGGGCGCCGACTCGCGCGCGCTGGTGAGGACGGGAGCCCCATCGGCGCCGCAGCAGGGCCTGCACGTGGCCAAGGGCGCTCGGCTTCTGCATGTGCCGTCCGCCTCCGACTCCAGCCTTGGCTCGGCTGGCACTATGGAGCAGGCGTGGCTCCGCGCCGACTCCTACGAGGTGACCAGCCGGGAGGGGAACCCAGGCCAAGCGTCGGTGGAGATGTTCTTCTCCGGCTTGCAGGCCAACCTCAAGGCCAGGGCTGCTGAGACCGCGGCCAACGTCGCCAAGGTGGAGGAGGCCAGCAAGGTAAGCGCTTCATCTGTTTTTCAATTTGGTTATCATCCTGGTAGCCCTCCGAGGCATGGGCTGGCTGCTCGAAGCCGGTCCGGGTTTCGTCTAGTTGACTGATTTGCTTTCCCCTTAGGCTATGGCGGATCGGCGCACCAACTTGTACAACCGCGTCGTGACCCACTACCACAAGGCCAAGCTGGACCGGGCCGACTTGGCTCGCGAGCTGGAGGCCGTCAAGGGTAAGATCTTTTTCTTTCCGACCCGATGTCTTCTTTCTTTTTAGTCTTGGTTGGCTGACGCTTCTTTCCGGCTGCCTTGCAGCTGAAGCCGCCAAGGTCCCGTGGCTGGAGGCGGATCTTCGGGCTGCTCGCGCTCAGTGCGCCGAGAGCGAGGAGGCGGGCCGATCTGCAGCCGCCAAGCTCAAGGTGGCTGAGCTGGAGCTGACGCGGCAGCGCCGGCTTGAGGAGAACCACCTCAAGGAGCTTGCCCTCCTCAGGACGGCTGAGAAGGAGAAGGTGGAGGATCTGAGCCGGCGGCTGACCGAGGTGGAGAAGCAGCGGCTCGCGCTTCAGGAGGAGGTCACCACCAAGACCACGGAGCTGTCGGCCACTGCCAAGCGCTGGGTGGACGAGATTGGCGCGCTCGACCGCGGCTTGTCGGGTGAGTGCATTTCTTTGTTCCTTTCCATTTGCCGGCTTTCGGCTGTCGGCTGCCGGCTTTCGTTGGCAGCCGGCGGCCGAAACTCTGATTTCTTCGCTATCTCCATCTTCGGGCTGGGGGCAGTCGGTTCTTGCCGGCTGCCGCCAGGCTTTTCCTTTCTTCGGCCGGCTGCCGCCTGGCCTACTTTAGGACTTCGAAAACTTGCATTTTTCAGCTTGTTTCGGTCTTGACAATTTCTGACGTGCTTCTTCTTGTTGCAGCGGCCTTCCCGGAAATGCAGGATGCGGCATTGGCAGCCGTTGGCGTTGCGCGCGAGACTAGGAGGCGGGCGACTGGCGAGGGCAGCTCGGAGTATTTCACCATGGAGGACTATATGGCATCCATGGCTGCCCACGTCGAGCCCATCACCAAGCTTGGCTGGGAGCTCCGGAAGGCGGCTGAGGAGCTGGTTCCGATGCTGTGGCCCGCGGAGGCGGTGCCACAAGATATCTCCAACCTCACCTCCTTGATGGAGCGGGCGCCGGATCGCTTCCTCGGCCCGGAAGGAGTCTGCCACGCGCGCTGGAGCCGACATGGCGCTGTCCTTTGTCCTCTCCTGGTACAACGAGGTGGACCTGGGGCAGCTCGAGTACCGGCGAGCCGGCGTGGAGGACAAGCTCCCGGCCGAACACAAGACCGCCCGGCTTGCCCGAGCCAGCGCCATCGCCGACTTCGTCGACAAGGGCCTCTTCATCGCGGATCCGAACCCTCAGTCTGATGATGCGTACGAGACGGAGGATGAGGAGGCGGAAGACGCGCCTGAAGACGACCCGGCAGCCGGCTCCGCTGACGCTCCTCCGGCTGGTCCTTCTCCAGCCGCTGCTTAGTTTACCTGTCTTTATCGTTGCTTTTGCCAAGACAATTTGTTAAATCCCCGGGATGCCGGGTGCATATGTATGGATATTATCATCCTTTCATTATGTCACACTTTAATGTGTTTGTTAATCATTTATGTGCCGAGTTGCTTTCTTTCGACTTGTTCGCTTTTCCCCATCCGCCCCACTCTTTGGCTGTGCTCTTGCCGGTCGTACGTCCGACTTGCGATCCGTCGCCGGATCAAGAGCGGGCCGCTGGGTGAGGCCGACAGTATTTCAGTCGAACGAGCCGAATTCGGCAGTCCGGCACTTTTATGAAAAGTTGCAAGTCAACTCGCTTTTACTCTTTCCCTTAGCCATCTTTCGCGTGCCGGCTTCCTAGGCCTTACTCCCGCCAGCCGGACAGCCGGGTTGCGGTCTGTAGCTGGATCGGAAGCCGGCTGTCGGAAACCGGATCACGTTACTGAGCCGGCCGCGTGAGAGGGTTCAAGCCAATTGGCGAAACAAAGTAGAGTACGCGAAAAACTTGTCGGAAACGGCGCTCTTGGCGCACGCTTTTTCATAGCTTACAAAAGGGATACAAGGGATACATACATTCCTGATCTCAAGTGTAAAATGGGCGGAGCAAGTTGACATTCCAGGGACGTTTAGTCTCCTCGTCAGCCTTGTCCGGCTTGTTTTCTCTAGCCTCTTGGGCATCTATGAGATAGTAGGAATCATTGCCTACTGCCTTGCTCACGATGAAGGGACCCTCCCATGGGGATGACGAGTTTATGCTGTCCGGCTGTCCGCCGGATCAGCCGGAGCACTAGGTCTCCTTCTCGGAATGCTAAGGGCTGGACCTTCCGGCTGTGATAGCGTCGGAGGCTCTGCTGGTAGATAGTAGATCTGGACGCAGCCAGCAGCCGGGCCTCTTCGACCAGGTCGACTCCATCTTCGCGAGCTTCTTTGGCTTCGGCTTCTGTGTACAGCTTGATTCTTGGCGCATCGTGCTCGATATCGGTCGGCAGGACGGCTTCGGCCCCGTATACGAGGAAGAATGGTGTGAAGCCGACTGAGCGGTTTGTCGTTGTGCGCAAGCTCCACAGCACGTTGGGCAGCTCTTCAATCCAGCAGCCGGCTGCTCGCTCGAGCGGCTCCACCAGCCGGGGCCGGATGCCGGCTAGGACCAAGCCGTTAGCCTTCTCCACTTGTCCGTTGGACTCTGGGTGCGCCACAGAGGCTAGGGCCATCCGGATCCCCATTTCCCCGCAATAGCGAGAGAAGATGCCTTGGGAGAAGTTGCTGCCGTTGTCGGTGATGATGCTGTGGGGGTAGCCGAACCTCACGATGATTTCCTTGAGGAATGTGACGGCTGTGGAGCCGGTGTCTTCGTCCAGCCGGGATGGAGGTGGAGGCGCCTTTGGGCCCGAGCCGGAGGCGTTGAGGTCGACGCTGCGCTCCAGGTTGGTTCCGCGGGTGCGCGGGTTCTTGGTGGGGAGCTCCTCGCCAGCCATCATGACTTGCACAACGGCGGGGCTGGCGGGAGCGCTGCTGCTGGCTCGCGGAGGGGGGCTTGCGCAGCGCAGCACCTGCCGCGGGTAGCGCGGCGGTGCGACGGTGGCGACGTAGACGTCGTGGCCGCCGAAGGAGATGACGCTGCCGCCGGCTGGGAAGGGCCGGTCGGCGAAGCAGCCGGCGTTGTGGCTGACGCAGTCGAGGGAGCCGAATCTCCAGATCAAGCCTGAAGCGACTCGCTCGCCGGTGGTGATGGTGAGGCCCGTCCGGATGAAGACACCGGCCGAGGATGCTGAAGGCCCCACGGTGGGCGCCAAATGTCGTGGTAGTGTCACGGCATATACCATAGGGTGGCTAATCGAAGGTGGTTCCTGAGAGATCTCACGGCGGTATCCGGATGCGGGAATGGGGACGAGCGACACGGCGACGTACCCAGGTTCGAGGCCCTCCGATGGAGGTAACACCTCTACTCCTGCTAGAGTGTATATGATGATCACACAATACAAGGTTGCTCCTTGAGCTGTGTCCGGCTGCTCCTGGGAGGCTAAGGAAGACTAGAGTCTCTCTCACAGGGCAGCGCTAGGGGTGGAAGTGAAGTGAGAATGATCGATCGATCCCCTGCACGAGAGGGGGTAGTGCGGCTTATATAGGCACCGGCACTTTACATATAAGACCCTATAGTTTATCGGGCCGGCTTGGCCGGCTCCGGCTTCCGCTCCTTCCCGAGGCGGTGACGTCGGGAGCCGTTGAGGCCTCATGGCCTGTCCCATCCGGCTGCCAAGGTCGGCGGTATGGAGAGGAGGTGTCCCCGTCACCATCAGCCACTCGTAGCCGCACGGATCGCCGTAGGCCATGATGGCCTGTCCGGCGCGTGGCACTATTGCTCCACAGTGCCCCGCGCTTTACGGAAGATGAAGTCAGCGTGGACTTTAGGAACCCGGATCACCAACCCGGTTCCTTCTAGTGCAAGACTCGCCGACCTCGAGTCGGTCCGAGGTACAAACCCCCGGTCGGATATGGCTTGTAGAAGCCGGCCCAGCTACAGCATTGGCGGCCGTAGTTAAGCCGACTAGGACCTAGAGCCAGCCGGCTTCCGGACCAGCCGGCCACGGCGCCAGCCGGCTGCTCCTCAGCCGGCCTTTGCCGCGAGCCGGCCAGTGGCCAGCTGGCTGCTCCGTGTCCATTGCCCTACCCGGGGTCTTCCCCCCGACAAATGCTCATAAGTCATGTATGATACAGTAATGTACTCTAGAAACATACTATAAGTCGGTAGAAGTCTAGACATGATAGATTGAAACAATACTGCAGCAGCGATGAAGCTCCAGGCCGGATAATCCGGTGTCCCCAAGGGGCGGATAATCCGGCCCGGCCGGATAATCCGGCAAGCGCGGGGGCCGAATAATCCGGCCCCTTTGGATCTGCAGAAATCGCAATCAAAAACTCGTCTACGACCAGATCGGCCTTATAGCATGCAAGAGGAGTATACTACACATGATTTGGAACAACTAGGCAACATCTCCACCAAGAAAATATCACATATAAAACACAACACCTAGGGTTAGGGATTGTGAGCCATACCCCCATCCATTGGAGGAGCCGCTTGGAGGAGATGAGAGCTAGGGAGGAGGAGCACCCGATCCACCCAAAAACGCCGGGGGGAAGTGGACGGGGCGGCTCCGGCGAGGAGGGGGAGCTCCGACGACCTTGAGGGGAGAGAGAGGCGCGTGGGGGATGGTTGTGAACCGTTTCCCTCCGCGGCCTCGTCCTCAACCCCTTCAAGACCTGCCCAGGCCGGATAATCCGGCCCTAGTTTAGGGCGGATAATCCGGCCCGGCCGGATTATCCGGTTTTCTGGAAAATTCCAGATCACCGGAAATCCTGCATATCTTTTGTTGGTTATTTGCATAAGCCTATATGTGGTGCAATGAAGTATCACAGCACATATAAGATGCATATTGACCAATAAGATGGGGCAACCTAGATCATCCGACCGAAATTCCTCAAACTCCAAGTTTTTACCAAAACATGACATATGAGCAAGATGGAAATGGCTTATAGATGAGTATAGGCTTGGGTTTAGAAAGCTCAAACTGTTAATGGTACGTGATCACTCAAGTTTGCAAGATACGAGCGAATAAGTCCAAACTAGAGTGATTTCCCATAAGAACAAGGAGTTGTCAAATAAGAACATGAAAATCCAAATAACTCCAACTCTTCACAAAGAAGAGTGTGGTGGCCTAGGCCACCATATATGAGTGTTATGGCATGGCACCGCGAAGATATATCTTGGGCCCAAACCACTACTCATCATTGAAGCTCACATATCAACATATGATATAAAGAGAATGATTTCTTAATGTTGGCATTATGGGATGAGGGATAGCTCAATAATTTAAACCGCACTCCCCCTATTTCCATGCCCACACCTAAACCAAATAAAGTTTTGAGATAGAGGTGTGTTTGCAAGATGGTCAAGCTATACTCCTTGAATCAATGATATTTAGCTCATTCCTCAAATAGCAAAACCTTGCTTCATCAAGAGGCTTCGTGAATATATCGGCAAGTTGATCTTTGGTAGGAACATAGATAAGCTCAATATCACCACGGGCAACATGATCCCTAATGAAATGATTCCGGATCTCAATGTGCTTCGTTCTTGAATGTTGCACCGGATTATAGGCAATCTTGATGGCACTTTCATTGTCACATAATAGAGGCACTTTGTCACAAATGACACCGTATTCCTTTAAAGTTTGCCTCATCCATAACAATTGAGTGCATCCACTTGCGGCGGCAACATATTCGGCTTCGGCGGTGGAGAGAGATATACAATTTTGCTTCTTAGAAGACCAACACACCAAGGACCTACCAAGAAATTGGCAAGCCCCGGAAGTTGATTTCCTATCATCCGCATCGGTGTATCCATTGAGAATAAAACTTGAGCCTTTGGGGTACCAAATACCATATCTTGGGGTATCAACCAAATATCGAAAGATTCTTTTGAGAGCCATCATGTGACTCTCTTTAGGAGAAGCTTGATACCTTGCACACACACCAACACTCAACACTATGTCCGGTCTAGATGCACAAAGGTAAAGCAAGGATCCAATCATGGAGCGATATACCATTTGATCCACCTCTTTACCAATGGGATCAAGTGCAAGATGAAATTTAGTAACCATAGGAGTGGCTACACCGTTCAACTCGGTCATCTTGAACCTCTTGAGCATGTCTTGGAGATATTTTGCTTGATTGATGAAGGTCCCTTCTCTCAATTGCTTGATCTCAAAACCAAGGAAGAACATCATCTCTCCCATCATAGACATCTCAAACCTATCGGTCATAAGCTTTGAAAATTCATCATTGAAAGCTTTGTTAGTAGAGCCAAAGATAATAGCATCAACATATAATTGGCAAACGAAAAGCTCCCCATTGACCCTCTTAGTAAAAAGAGTGGGATCGATTAGCCCAACATCAAACCCACGGTCTACCAACAATTCTTTAAGGTGCTCGTACCAAGCTCTAGGAGCTTGTTTGAGACCATAAAGTGCTTTATCAAGCTTGTAGACATGGTTAGGAAAGTTGAGATCCTCGAACCCCGGGGTTGCTTAACATAAACCTCTTCATGCAAAGGACCATTAAGAAATACACTTTTCACATCCATTTGTTGTAACTTAAAGTTATGATGCGATGCATAAGCAAGAAGGATACGGATGGACTCAAGGCGAGCCACGGGAGCATAAGTTTCTCCAAAGTCAATTCCTTCAACTTGAGACAAACCTTGAGCCACCAATCTTGCCTTGTTCATCACAACATTTCCAAACTCATCTTGCTTGTTCTTGAATATCCATTTAGTGCCTATAACATTGCGGCACTCATTTGGCTTCTCTACTAAGGTCCACACTTTGTTGCGCTTGAAGTTGTTGAGTTCCTCGTGCATAGCTTCCAACCAATCCGAATCTTCAAGGGCTTCAAATACTTTCTTGGGTTCCACTAAGGAGATATAAGCATGATGATTGCTAAAATTAGCCAATTGCCTTCTTGTGGAAACACTTGCCCTTACATCACCAAGGACCTTGTCATGTGTGTGTTCACGAATTTCAAGGTTCCTTTCTCTTCTTGCTAGACGACGGGCCTCGATCTCCTCCTTGGTTCTACTTGGCCTTGGAGGTATCACTTGATCAACTTGATCATTTGGGTCCCCGTATTGACCTTCAACTTGAGCTTCCTCAATTTCTTGAGGGTGCTCAACATCATGTGCTTGATCTTGGACATTATGAGGTGAATGACACAAATTGGATGGATCCTCATTGGAGCCATCATGAATGCTTGGTTGCTCTTGTCCTTGATCTTGCACACAAGAGGGAGGGTCTTGTTCTTGTTCTTGGGTTGGTGCATCATTTGCTTCACTAGATGGGGTTTGTTGATGTTGAGAAGATGAGGGCTCCACCGTGGTAGAGCATAGTCCTTCCCGAGACGCCACACCGTGTCCCTCAATGGGGCGGAAAAATCCCACACCCATTCTTACTATGGCATCTTGAGGTATTTCATCACCTGCACATACATCAACTTGCCCCACTTGGGAGCCATCATTTTCTTCGAACCTCACACTACAAGATTCGATGATAATCCCGGAGGATACATCAAAGACTCTAAAAGTGTGAGATTCGGCACCGTAACCAACAAATATACCCTCCAAAGCTTTAGGAGCAAATTTAGATAAACGAACTCCTTTGATTTTGTAGAAACACTTGTTGGAGATATGCCCAAGAGGCAATAATAAAAGTGGTTATTATATATCTTTATGTTTATGATAAATGTTTATATACCATGCTATAATTGTATTAACCGAAACATTGATACATGTGTG
>NC_061513.1:132515977-132769210 GCF_022539505.1 Lolium rigidum
GGGGATCGCGATAGTCTTCGAGGGTAGTATAACCCAAATTTATTGATTCGACACAAGGGGAGGTAAAGAATACTTATAAGCCTTAACAACTGAGTTGTCAATTCAGCTGCACCTGGAAAAGCACTAGCAACAGGGGTGATGTGAAAGTAGCAGTAATATGAGAGCAGTAGTAACAGTAACACAGCAGCAGTAATAGCAATATGAGAGCAATGGCACGAGAAGATAGTTGATACTACTTCCAATGACATGTAGAACAAGTATATTATGATGAGAGATGGACCGGGGTTCCCAGCGATCTACACTAGTGGTAACTCTCCAATAACAAGTGTTGGGTGAACAAATTACGGTTGGGCAATTGATAGGATTGATAAAGCATTAAGAAAGAACATCAATTCATTAATCATGTAGGCATGTTTTCCGTATATAGTCGTACGTGCTCGCAATGAGAAACTTGCACAACATCTTTTGTCCTACCAGCCGGTGGCAGCCGGGCCTCAAGGGAAACTACTGGATATTAAGGTACTCCTTTTAATAGAGTACCGGAGCAAAGCATTAACACTCCGTGAAAACATGTGATCCTCACATCACTACCATCCCCTCCAGTTGTCCCGATTTCTGTCACTTCGGGGCCTTTGGTTCCGGACAGTGACATGTGCATACAACTTGTAGATACAATCTAAGCAACAAGTATAGAGCTCAAATCTAAGATCATGCCACTCGGGCCCTAGTGACAAGCATTAAGCATAACAAGATTGCAGCAACAATAACTTCACAAACTTTATAGATAGACTAATCATAATGTATCATCCATCGGATCCCAACAAACACAACACCGATTACATCAGATGAATCTCAATCATGTAAGGCAGCTCATGAGACCATTGTATTGAAGTACATGGGGGAGAGTATACCGACATAGCTACTGCTAGAACCCGTAGTCCATGGGGGGAACTACTCACGGAGCATGATGGAGGCGATGGCGTTGATGGAGATGGCTTCCGGGGGCACTTCCCCGTTCCGGCAGGGTGCCGGAACAGAGTTCTGTCCCCCGAATTGGAGTTTCGCGATGGCGGCGGCGCCCCTGGAGTCTTTCTGGAGTTTCGTCAATTGGTACTGCGTTTTTAGGTCGAAAGGGCTTTTATAGGCGAAGAGGCGGTGCAGGGGGGCACCTGGGGGCGCCACACCCTAGGCCGGCGCGGCCTAGGCCTGGCCCGCGCCGCCATGTGGTGTGGTGGCCCCCGGGCCCCTCTCCGACTCTTCTTCGGTGTTCTGGAGCCTTCCGGAGAAAATAGGAGGTTTGGCGTTGATTTCTTCCAATTCCGAGAATATTGCCCGAACAGCCTTTCCGGAACCAAAAACAGCAGAAAACGAGAACCGGCACTCGTGGCATCTTGTTAATAGGTTAGTTCCGGAAAATGCATGAAATCATCATAAAGTGCAAGCAAAACATGTAAGTATTGTCATAAAACAAGCATGGAACGACGTAAATTATGGATACGTCGGGGACGTAGTAGCATCCCCAAGCTTAGTTCTGCTCGTCCCGAGCAGGTAAACGATAAAAAGAATAATTTCTGTAGTGACATGCTACTTACATAACCTTGATCATACTATTACAAAGCATATGAAATGAATGAAGTGACTCAAGGCAATGATCTATAGTTGCTAACAAGTAGATAACATATAGCAAAACTTTTCATGAAGAGTACTTTCAAGACAAGCATCAAAATTCTTGCATAAGAGTTAACTCATAAAGCAATAAATTCAAAGTAAAGGCATCGAAGCAACACAAAGGAAGATATAAGTTTTAGCGGATGCTTTCAACTTTCAACATGCATATCTCATGGATATTGTCAACACAAAGTAATATGATGAATGCAAATATGCAAGTATGTAAGAATCAATGCACAGTTAACACAAGTGTTTGCTTCTAAGATGGAAGGAAGTAGGTAAACTGACTCAACATAAAAGTAAAAGAATGGTCCTTCAAAGAGGAAAGCATCGATTGCTATATTTGTGCTAGAGCTTTGGTTTTGAAAACATAAAGAGAGCATAAAAGTAAAGTTTTGAGAGGTGTTTGTTGTTGTCAACGAATGGTAGTGGGCACTCTAACCCCCTTGCCAGACAAACCTTCAAAGAGCGGCTCCCATTTTATTTTATTTTTGGATGGCACTCCTTCCAACCTTTCTTTCACAAACCATGGCTAACCGAATCCTCGGGTGCACTCGCCAACAATCTCATACCATGAAGGAGTGCCTTTTTATTTTAGTTTTATTATGATGACACTCCTCCCATCCTTTGCTTACACAAGCCATGGCTAACCGAATCCTTCGGGTGCCGACCAACAATCACATACCATGGAGGAGTGTCTATTTAGTTTGATTAATTTGGGACTGGGAATCCCATTGCCAGCTCTTTTTGCAAAATTATTGGATAAGCGGATGAAGCCACTAGTCCATTGGTGAAAGTTGCCCAACAAGATTGAAAGATAAACACCACATACTTCCTCATGAGCTATAAAACATTAACACAAATTGAGAAGCATTTTGAATTGTTTAAAGGTAGCACTCAAGCAATTTACTTTGGAATGGCAGGAGATACCACATAGTAGGTAGGTATGGTGGACACAAATGGCATAGTGGTTGGCTCAAGGTTTTGGATGCACGAGAAGTAATCCCTCTCAGTACAAGGCTTAGGCTAGCAAGGTTGTTTGAAGCAAACACAAGTATGAACCGGTACAGCAAAACTTACATAAGAACATATCGCAAGCATTATAATACTCTACACTGTCTTCCTTGTTGCTCAAACACTTTTACCAGAAAATATCTAGACCTTAAGAGAGATCAATTATGCAAACCAATTTTAACAAGCTTTACGGTAGTTCTCCACTAATAGGTTTAAACTACATGCAAAAACTTTATGATCTACTTGAGAGCTCAAAACAATTGCCAAGTGTCAAATTATCCACGACATATGAGGCATTTTCCTTTTCCAACCAAATAAAGATAAGTATTGTAGCTTCCAACTTTTATCATTGAACATTAAAAGTAAAACGAAGAACACATGTGTTCATATGAAAAAGCGGAGTGTGTCTCTTTCCCAAACAAGGATAGCTAGGATCCGATCTTATTCAAACAAAACAAAACGAAAATAAACACATAGACGCTCCAAGTAAAGCACATATGATGTGACCGAATAAAAATATAGTTTCAGGGGAGGAACCTGATAAGTTGATGAAGAAGGGGATGCCTTGGGCATCCCCAAGCTTAGACGCTTGAGTCTTCTTGAAATATGCAGGGATGAACCACGGGGGCATCCCCAAGCTTAGACTTTTCACTCTTCTTGATCATATATCATCCTCCTCTCTTGACCCTTGAAAACTTCCTTCACAACAAACTTCTCATAAACTTCATTAGAGGGGTTAGTACTCAAAAAAAAAATTGAATCCACCTTGGTCCTGTATTGGCACATTGCAAGAACTCAATAAAACATTAGCTACAGCCCTCTACGTCTAGAAAACCTCGCTTAAAGTCCACAAGAGACAATGCAAAAAACAGAGACAGAATCTGCCAAAACAGAACAGCCGAGTAAAGACGAATTTTAATAAAATACTTCCGTTGCTCAAATCAGAAAACTCAAAACTAATGAAAGTTGCGTACATATCTGAGGATCACTCACGTAAATTGGCATAATTTTCTGAGTTTCCTACAGAGAATTAGACCCAGATTCGTGACAGATAAAAATCTGTTTCTGCGCAGAAATCCAAATCTAGTATCAACCTTCGATTAGAGGCTTCACTTGGCACAACAAAACACAAAACTAAGATAAGGAGAGGTTGCTACAGTAGTAAACAACTTCCAAGACACAAATATAAAACAAAGTACTGTAGCAAAATAACACATGGGTTATCTCCCAAGAAGTTGCTTTCTTTATAGCCATTAAGATGGGCTCAGCAGTTTTAATGATGCACTCGCAAGAAATAGTATTTGAAGCAAAAGAGAGCATCAAGAGGCAAATCCAAAACACATTTAAGTCTAACATGTTTCCTATGCATAGGAATCTTGTACACAAATAAATTCATGAAGATCAAAGTGACAAGCATACGAAGATAAAACAAGTGTAGCTTCAAAATTTTAAGCACATAGAGAGGTGTTTTAGTACCATGCAAATTTCTACAACCATATTTTCCTCTCTCATAATAATTTTCAGTAGCTTCATGAACAAACTCAACAATATAACTATCACATGCAGCATACTTTTCATGATCCACAAACATATAATTTTTATCAAGTTCAAGAATAGTGGATTTAAAACTTTCAAACTTACTTTTATTAATAATATAACAAGGTAGTTGATCAATCTCAATAGATATGGGACTCATAGAATAAGTCAAGAACTCTCCAATCCCATTTTCATTAGTAGTACAATTAATAGTATCAAGTAACATAGGACCATCATCTAGAGCTTTATCATAAACATTTGCTAAGCAAAATTCTTTAGTACCATGCATTTCGACATCGGGCACAAACAAAGCATTATCATAAGATTTGTCAAAGTAGCATGGATTATCATAAATAACAGTAGCATAATTATTTTCACAAGTTTTACTCATAGGCAATACTTCAAGAGAATCCACAGGAACATAACATTCAACCTCTTCTGGTAAGCATGGAGGACAATCAAATAGTGTAAGAGATAAAGAGTTACTCTCATTAGAAGGTTGGCATGGGTAGCTAATCCATTCTTCCCCCTTTTGTTCGTCGCTCTCCTCTTCTTTTTCATCCAATGAGCTTTCAGGTTCATCAATTTCCTCCTCTTTTTCATCCAATGAGCTTTCGGGTTCATCGAGTTTCTTCTTCCACCGGTTCTCGCAAATTGTGAGTGCATTCTTGTGCATTAATGTGTCTCTCTTTATAATCAAGGATATAAGGATTCCTACTCGTAGCATTCTATGCAAGAATTAAGGATAGTAGAGACATAATCTTTAAGGTCCTTACAAATAGCACAAGTTTCATAATTCTCAACCATGAAGGATTCTATCTCGGAGGCTCCCATAAATAAGACAAATTGTTCTACCTCTTCGAACCCATAATGAATATAGCAATTCCGGTTATAGTTCTTAATAAAAAATTCCTCACTAAAGCCACATTGAAATTTAAGATGTTTAGTATCCTGTTGAGAGCAACAGTTTATATCATGGCATCTAAGCAAGATTCTAGCAATTGTATTTAATTTCTCTATCATAGCACTCATTATTTTACCAGTTCTTGATTCTTTATAATTATTATAGCATTCTATAGGCTCCAAGTAGGTTGTAGATTCTCCCATAACAACAGTTTTTAATTTTTAGGTTTTTCAAATTTTTATGGATTTTTGGGTATATGAGGAAAATAAAACAAAACTGAAATAAACTAGACAAAAGTAAACTAAGCAAAGTAATACTAGACAGAAATAAACTAAGCACAAGTAAACTAGACAAAAGTAAACTAAGCAAAACAAAATAAAACAAAATAAAAACAGAGAGAGAGGTAGAGTGTACTCCCCAGGTGAACTTATGAGTAGAGCTATGCCTCCCCGGCAACGGCGCCGTAAAACAGTCTTGATGACCCACAAGTATAGGGGATCGCGATAGTCTTCGAGGGTAGTATAACCCAAATTTATTGATTCGACACAAGGGGAGGTAAAGAATACTTATAAGCCTTAACAACTGAGTTGTCAATTCAGCTGCACCTGGAAAAGCACTAGCAACGGGGGTGATGTGAAAGTAGCGATAATATGAGAGCAAGTAGTAACAGTAACACAGCAGCAGTAATAGCAATATGAGAGCAATGGCACGAGAAGATAGTTGATACTACTTCCAATGACATGTAGAACAAGTATATTATGATGAGAGATGGACCGGGGTTCCCAGCGATCTACACTAGTGGTAACTCTCCAATAACAAGTGTTGGGTGAACAAATTACAGCTTGGGCAATTGATAGGATTGATAAAGCATTAAGAAAGAACATCAATTCATTAATCATGTAGGCATGTTTTCCGTATATAGTCGTACGTGCTCGCAATGAGAAACTTGCACAACATCTTTTGTCCTACCAGCCGGTGGCAGCCGGGCCTCAAGGGAAACTACTCGGATATTAAGGTACTCCTTTTAATAGAGTACCGGAGCAAAGCATTAACACTCCGTGAAAACATGTGATCCTCACATCACTACCATCCCCTCCGGTTGTCCCGATTTCGTCACTTCGGGGCCTTTGGTTCCGGACAGTGACATGTGCATACAACTTGTAGATACAATCTAAGCAACAAGTATAGAGCTCAAATCTAAGATCATGCCACTCGGGCCCTAGTGACAAGCATTAAGCATAACAAGATTGCAGCAACAATAACTTCACAAACTTTATAGATAGACTAATCATAATGTATCATGCATCGGATCCCAACAAACACAACACCGATTACATCAGATGAATCTCAATCATGTAAGGCAGCTCATGAGACCATTGTATTGAAGTACATGGGGGAGAGTATACCGACATAGCTACTGCTAGAACCTGTAGTCCATGGGGGGAACTACTCACGGAGCATGATGGAGGCGATGGCGTTGATGGAGATGGCTTCCGGGGGCACTTCCCCGTTCCGGCAGGGTGCCGGAACGCAGTTCCGTCCCCCGAATTGGAGTTTCGCGATGGCGGCGGCGCCCCGGAGTCTTTCCGGAGTTTCGTCAATTGGTACTGCGTTTTTAGGTCGAAAGGGCTTTTATAGGCGAAGAGGCGGCGCAGGGGGCACTCGGGGCGCCACACCCTAGGCCAGCGCGGCCTAGGCCCGGCCCGCGCCGCCATGTGGTGTGGTGGCCCCCTGGCCCCTCTCCGACTCTTCTTCGGTGTTCGGAGCCTTCCGGAGAAAATAGGAGGTTTGGCGTTGATTTCGTCCAATTCCGAGAATATTGCCCGAACAGCCTTTCTGGAACCAAAAACAGCAGAAAACAGGAACCGGCACTGTGGCATCTTGTTAATAGGTTAGTTCCGGAAAATGCATGAAATCATCATAAAGTGCAAGCAAAACATGTAAGTATTGTCATAAAACAAGCATGGAACGACAGAAATTATGGATACGTCGGGGACGTATCAGCGAGCTCGACGCGAGACGAGGCATGGCGGTGGCGGCGGAAGCGGAGCCGCGGCGGCGATATTAGGCGCAGATGGGCAAATTTCAGCAACCCGTGTCCATCTTTTTTTTTGCAGGATTACGCCATGTACCACCTTCCAATTAGAAAATAGTACTGTTCAGCCTTCCCCTGTTGGGCCCAATATTTCACTTTGGGTTGCCAACGGCCATCTACATGGTAATTGCTATCGGCCTACTTGCTCCAGCTGTCGAAGCCCAATAACTACAAATGGGCCTTTCTGCTCATGCAATTTCGGCCCTTTTCTAATGAAACACAGATCCTATGAATGGCAAAAAAAAAAACGCGGAGATTCTACATAAAAGTTGTTTTTATTTATTTTGAATTATTGGGTTCCAATTTTTGAAACTGCTCATGCCCAATATGAAAATCCTTGATCGCTCCATACCCACATGGATAACGGTATTTTTAATAATTCATAAAGTGGATTTGAAATTTAAAACATATCCTAATAATTCCATGATTTAATCTATCAACTTGCAAGATCTTGGAGAGAAAAAGCTTGTATTAGTCTGCAGAATCCTCAACGTTTCAAAGGTGGCAGTGGATCAAAATAAAAAAAGGAAGTAGCCAGAAATTAGGGGTCAAAAATAACTCCAAGAAATGAAACTTTTATTGTTCGTAGAGGATGACATGCGGGACCCATGAGCCAGCAGCTTACTTAACGTTTCAAAGGCGGCATGAGATCGAAAGAAAAAGGCAAGTGACCAAATATCAGGAGCCAAAAAAAACCAAGAAATGAAACTTATTATACATAGAGGATGACATGCGGGTCTCATTTTGCAGCAGCGGTTTCAGCGTTTCAAATGCGATTTGAGATCAAAAGAAAAAGAAAGTAGCCAGAAATTAGGGGGTAAAAAACTCCAAAAAAAGAAAGTTGATTGTACATAGAGGATGACATGCGGGTCCCATGAGTCAGCAGCTTACTCAACGTTTCCAAGGCGGCAGGGGATCAAAAGAAAAAAGGAAATAGCCAAAAATCAGAGGGTGAAAAAAAACCAAGAAAAGAAATTTTATAGTACATAGAGGATGACATGCGGGTCCCATGAGCCAGCAGGTTCCTCAACGTTTTCAAAGGCCGCTGGGGATAAAAAGAAAAAGGAAAATAGCCAGAAATTAGGGGTAAACAATAAATCCAACAAAGGAAAGGTTTATTGTTCATAGATGCTGACATGTGGGACCCATGAGCCAGCAGCGTCAAGGCAAGTGACCAAAAATCAGGGGTAAAAAATATCCAAGAAAAGAAACTTTATTGTACATAGAGGATGACATGTGGGTCCCATGAGCCAGCACCTTACTCAACGTTTCAGAGGCGGCTTGAGATCGAAAGAAAAAGGAAAGTGACCAAATATCAGGAGCTAAAAATAATCCAAGAAAGGAAACTTTTATTGTACATAGTGGTTGACATATGGGTCCCACTAATACAAGCTCTTTCGCTCGAAGATCTTGCAAGTTGATTGTACATAGAGGATGACATGCGGGCCCCATGTGTCAGCAGCTTACTCAATGTTTCCAAGGTGGCAGTGGATCAAAATAAAAGGAAATAGCCAAAATCAGAGGGTGAAAAATAAGTCCAACAAAGGAGAGGTTTATTGTCCATGGAGGTCGACATCTGGGACCCACGAGCCAGCGGCGTCCTCTACGTTTAGAAGGCGACTGGGGATCGAAAGAAAAAAGGCAAATAGCCAGAAATTAGGGGTACAAAATAACTCCAAGAAAGGAAATGTTTATTGTTCATAGAGGTCGACATGTGGGACCCATGAGCCGACAAAGTCTTCAACGTTTCAAAGGTCTGCGGGGATCAAAAGAAAAAGGAAGTAGCCAGAAATTAGGGGTAAAAAATAACTCCAAGAAAGGAAACTTTTATTGTTCATAGAGGATGACATGTGGGACCCATGCTCCAGCAGCTTCCTCAACGTTTCAAAGGCGGCATGAGATCGAAAGAAAAAGGCAAGTGACCAAATATCAGGACCCGAAAATAATTGAAGAAAGAAATTTTATTGTACATAGAGGATGACATGCGGGACCCATTTAGCAGCAGCGGCCTCAACGTTTCCAAGGCGGCACGGGAGACGGGATCAAAAGAAAAAGGAAGTAGCCATCAGGGGGTCAAAACAAAATCCAAGAAAAGATATATTTCAATTGGGCTGCATCTTGCCATCTGGGCCTTCGAACTATCGTGCTGGACGCCTTTTGACTCGTACAATTTCAGCCCACTCCAAAACATGAAAGTCCTATGTTTCGCAAAAACAAAAAACAAGGAGATTCAACATATAAGTTTGTTTATGTAAAAATAAAGATTTAATTTATCCGTTTGCAAAGCTCAGAGCGAAATACACTGTTTATTGTCTGCAAAATAATCAAGATATCACATGTTTCTTGTACGGGGAGGCTGACATCGGGGATGGAAAGAAAAAATAAACCAAAAATCAGTTGGTCAAAAATCCAAGAAAATAAACATTTATCGTTCTGAGAGGATGACATGCGGGACCCATGAGGCAGCAGCATCCTCAGCGTTTATTGTTCATAGAGGCTGACATGTGGGACCCGTGAGCCAGCAGCGTCCTCAACGTTTTAAAGGCGGCAGGAGATCGAACGAAAAAATAAGCCAAAAATCATTTCGTAAACAAAATCCAAGAAAAGAAACATTTACCGTTCTGAGAGGAAGACATGCGGGACCCATGAGGCAGCAGCATCCTCAACGATTCCAAGGCGGCAGGGGATCAAAAGGAAAAAAAGGAAATATCCAGAAATTAATTAGGGGTTCAAAATAAATCCATCAAAGGAAACTTTTATTGTTCATAGAGGATGACATGTGGGACCGACCTGCCAACAACGTCCTCATCGTTTCAAAGGGGGAAGAAGATCAAAAGAAAAAGGAAAATAGCCAGAAATTAGGGGTGAAAAATAACTACAAGAAAGGAAACTTTTATTGTTCGTAGAGGATGACATGCGGGACCCATGAGCCAGCAGCTTACTCAACGTTTCAAAGGCGGCATGAGATCGAAAGAAAAAGGGAAGTGACAAAATATCAGGAGACGAAGATAATCCAAGAAAAGAAACTTTATTGTACATAGAGAATGACATGCGGGTCCCATTTTGCAGCAGCGGTCCCAATGTTTCAAATGCGGCTTGAGATCAAAAGAAAAAAGAAAGTAGCCAGAAATTAGGGGGTAAAAAAAACTCCAAGAAAGGAAAGTTTTATCGTTCATACAGGCTAACATGTGGGACCAATGAGCCAGCAGAGTCCTCAACGTTTCAAAGGCGGTAGGGGATCAAAAGAAAAAGGAAATAGCCAAAAATCAGAGGGTGAAAAAAAAACCAAGAAATGAAAGTTTTATAGTACATAGAGGATGACATGCGGGTCCCATGATCCTGCAGGTTCCTCAACGTTTCAAACGTGGCATGAGATCGAAAGAAAAAGGCAAGTGACCAAATATCAGGAGCCAAAAATAATTCAAGAAAAGAAACTTGATTGTACATAGAGGATGACATGCGGGTCCCATTTAGCAGCAGCGGTATCACCGTTTGAGAGGCTGCACGGGATCGAAAGAAAAAGGCAAGTGACCAAATATCAGGAGCCAAAAATAATCCAAGAAAAGAATTTTTATTGTACATAGAGGATGACATGCGGGTCCCATTTTGCAGCAGCGGTCTCAACGTTTCCAAGGCGTCACAGGACCAAAAGAAAAATGAGGTAGCCAGAAATCCAAGAAGAAAGATTTCAATTGGGCTGCATCTGGACATCTGGGCCTTCGAACTATCCTGCTCGGCCTTTTGACTCGTACAATTTCAGCCCACTCCAAAACAGGAAAGTTTGGAATTTTCTAAAAAAAAACAGGAAAGTCCTATGCTTCGCAAAAACAAAAAATCAAGGAGATTCAACATATAAGTTTGTTTATGTAAAAATAAAGATTTAATTTATCCGTTTGAAATAGCTCAGAGCGCAATACACTATTTATTGTCTGCAAAATAATCAAGATATCACATGTTTGTTGTACGGGGAGGTCGACATCGGGGACCCATGAGCCGACGAGCGTCGTCAACGTTTTAAAGGCGGCATGGGATGGAAAGAAAAAATAAACCAAAAATCTGTTGGTAAAAAATCCAAGAAAAGAAACATTTTCGTTCTAAGAGGATGACATGTGGGACCCATGAGGCAGCAGCATCCTCAGCGTTTATTGTTCATAGAGGCTGACATGTGGGACCCGTGAGCCAGCAGCGTCCTCAACGTTTTAAAGGCTGCAGGAGATCGAAAGAAAAAATAATCCAAAAATCGTTTGGTCAACAAAATCCAAGAAAAGAAACATTTACCATTCTGAGAGGATGACATGCGGGACCCATGAGGCAGCAGCATCCTCAACGATTCTAAGGCGGCAGGGGATCAGAAGAAAAAAAGGAAATAGCCAGAAATTAATTAGGGGTTCAAAATAAATCCATCAAAGGAAACTTTTATTGTTCATAGAGGATGACATGTGGGACCGACCTGCCAACAGCGTCCTCATCGTTTTAGAGGGGGCAGGAGATCAAAAGAAAAAGGCAAACAGCCAGAAATTAGGGGTCAAAAATAACTCCAAGAAAGAAAACTTTTATTGTCGTAGAGGATGACATGCGGGACCCATGAGCCAGCAGCTTAGCAACATTTCAAAGGCGGCATGAGATCGAAAGAAAAAGGCAAGTGACCAAATATGAGGTGCCAAAAAAATCCAAGAAAAGAAAGTTTTATTGTACATAGAGGATGACATGCGGGTCCCATGAGCCGACGAGGTTCCTCAACGTTTCAAACGTGGCATGAGATCGAAAGAAAAAGGCACGTGACCAAATATCAGGATCCAAAAATAATTCAAGAAAAGAAACTTCATTGTACATAGAGGCTGACATGTGGGACCAATGAGGCAGCAGAGTCCTCAACGTTTCAAAGGCGGCAGGGGATCAAAAGAAAAAGGAAATAGCCAAAAATCAGAGGGTAAAAAAAACCAAGAAAATGAACTTTTATAGTACATAGAGGATGACATGCGGGTCCCATGAGCCTGCAGGTTCCTCAACGTTTCAAACGTGGCATGGGATCGAAAGAAAAAGGCAAGTGACCAAATATCAGGAGCCAAAAATTATTCAAGAAAAGAAACTTGATTGTACATAGAGGATGACATGCGGGTCCCAATTAGCAGCAGCGGTCTCAACGTTTCAAATGCGGCTTGAGATCAAAGGAAAAAAGAAGTTGATTGTACATAGAGGATGACATGCGGGTCCCATGAGTCAGCAGCTTACTCAACGTTTCCAAGGCGGCAGGGGATCAAAAGAAAAAGGAAATAGCCAAAAATCAGAGGGTGAAAAAAATCCAAGAAAATAAACTTTTATAGCACATAGAGGATGACATGCGGGTCCCATTTTGCAGCAGCGGTCCCAACGTTTCAAATGCGACTTGAGATCAAAAGAAAAAGAAAGTAGCAAGAAATTAGGGTACCAAAAAAAATCCTAGAAAAGAAAGTTGATGGACATAGAGGATGACATGCGGGTCCCATGATCCAGCAGGTTCCTCAAAGTTTCAAACGTGGCATGAGATCGAAAGAAAAAGGCAAGTGACCAAATATCAGGAGCCAAAAATAATTCAAGAAAAGAAAGTTTGATAGTACAAAGAGGATGACATGCGGGTCCCATTTAGCAGCAGCGGTATCACCGTTTGAGAGGCGGCAGGGGATCGAAAGAAAAAGGCAAGTGACCAAATATGAGGTGCCAAAAAAACTCCAAGAAAAGAAAGTTGATTGCACATAGAGGATGACATGCGGGTCCCATGAGCCAGCAGGTTCCTCAACGTTTCAAACGTGGCATGAGATCGAAAGAAAAAGGCAAGTGACCAAATATGAGGAGCCAAAAATAATTCAAGAAAAGAAAGTTTTATAGTACATAGAGGATGACATGCGGGTCCCATTTAGCAGCAGCGGTATCACCATTTGAGAGGCCGCACGAGATCGAAAGAAAAAGGCAAGTGACCAAATATGAGGAGCCAAAAATAATTCAAGAAAAGAAAGTTTTATAGTACATAGAGGATGACATGCGGGTCCCATTTAGCAGCAGCGGTATCACCGTTTGAGAGGCGGGACGGGATCGAAAGAAAAAGGCAAGTGACCAAATATGAGGTGCCAAAAAAACTCCAAGAAAAGAAAGTTGGTTGATCATAGAGGATGACATGCGGGTCCCAATTAGCAGCAGCGGTCTCAACGTTTCCAAGGCGGTAAGGGATCAAAAGAAAAAGGAAGTAGCCAGAAATCAGGGGTCAAAAAAAATCCAAGAATAGAAAGAATTTTGGTTCATAGAGGATGACATGCGGGACCCATGATCCTGCATCGTAAACGGCTCGATCGGAGAGCGTTGAATGAGATGGCGCGATCGAGAAAAAAACAATGCCAGAGAGGCTGCCATCTGGGCCCTACATCCCTCGGTGGTGCGGATTTGCGTTGACTCGGCCGACGAACCCGAGATTTTGAGATGCACCACGTCCCGGGCCACCATACGCGACGTTTTGGCCGTTTTCGTCGGGCTAGGTGGCCTCAAAAACGAGAAAAAAATCATTTTGACATGCACAACGGAGAGACCAAAAATCGTCGGCCATGGTACACCAGCAACCACGGCGCGACTTCAACTTCGTCGGCCATGGCAACTTTTCTTGTAGTGTCTCTTACTAGTGTTCCTCTTTGGATCCCAAGTGTTTGTTGTTGATGTATTGTTGTTGATTGTCATGTTGTTACAGATTTGGGAGCCTCCAATTTGGTTGTGGATGTGTGCCCCAAGAACCTTGTAAAGGCCCGGTTTCCGCCTCGAGGAAATCCCTTAGTGGAAGTGGGCTAGGCCTTCGTGGCGTTGCTCACAGGAGACCTGAGTGAAGTCTTCGTGACTGTTGGTCTGGCTTTCGTAGCGACCACACTCCTCCAAACGTAGACGTACCTTCTTGCAAAGGAAGGGAACTACGGGAATCAACTCCGTGTCTCCGTGTGCTCCACTCTTGGTTACCTCTATCCTTTATCTCCTCTACTAGGAAAATGGCCCGTGCGTTGCAACGGGACGGAAGAAAACCTACGCCACGAAAACATAAAAAATTCTCGATGGTATCTGAGTGGTCGGATCATCGGTTCTCAGTTTGAGGAAGCACTAGTAGAAAAAGGGGCTTTAGTCCCTGTTCGCAAGGGCCATTAATCCCGGTTGCGCAACCGGGACTAATTATGCGTGACTAAAGGCCCCGCCTTTAGTCCCGGTTTCTTACGAACCGGGACTAAAGGCCCCGCCACGTGGGCGGCTGGCATGCACCGGCGCGAAGGACCTTTAGTCCCGGTTTGTAACACGAACCGGGACTAAAGGCTATTTCGAGTTAATTTTTTTAATTCATTTGTGTTTCTAAACTGCGGAACGGTCAAAAGTTCCCAAATATCCAATTGTTTCCCAATGAATGGCATGTCTGTGAATACGAGAGGTCTTGGTGACTTGGCTAAACACTTACATTTTGCCGACTGCATTAGGGATCATAATTTGGATTTTTTTGGCTATTTCTGAGACGGGGCGACGGGATTTCTCGCGAAGTCTTCTGAACCGTATATCTAGTGGTATATACTTTACTTGGATATCCTGTCCGCCCCGTGGGCGCTCTGGGGGTATCTTACTCGGTGTCAAAACATACTCTATGGAAGTGTTAGCACATTCGGTTGGGGAATACCATATCAAATTCCACATCCGTAATAGAGCTGACAATTTCATATGGAGTCTTGTTGACGTGTATGGTGATGCCCAGGAAGCTCATAAGGTCGCCTTCCTTCGCGAGTTGGTGAATCTAGCAAAGGAAAACCCTCACCCTATTCTCATATGGGGGGATTTTAATTTGCTGAGATTTCCATGCGAGAAGAGCAGAGGCAGTTTTGACAATCATTGGCATTTCCTGTTCAACGCGATCATTGTTGCGACCCCGGAGGTCAGGGCTAGACAAACCCAGATATCACATCTGGTATAAGCCTAACCTAGATCTCTAGGGCCTACAGGGTGAGAACCGGTAACACAAGAGTGACTCTATGACTGAAAGCAGATATATTACAACTCTTAGCAGAGTTAAGATCCAAATTTATTACACGCAGAGGTCACTGACCACAATACAACAAGCAACGGAAAGCAAATTATGTTATCTAGATAACAAGACTGCAAAGGGCCTAAGAGGCCATAACATAAGGCGACGTCCCAGCCCATAAGTCTCAGGCTGTCGCCTGAGGAACTCCGAACTACTCGTCGACGTCGAGGTAGAAACCACCATCAGTTGGAAGGACTTCGTCTGAAACAAAGCATGCAAGGCTGAGTACAGGGACTCAGCAAGACTTAATACAACCTGTTAGCAAAGTGGGTATGCGAGGCTTTATGTGGAGGTTATTTTGCGGAAAGCCAGTTTTCCTTTGTAAACAGGAGGGTGCAGAAGCTCGTCTATTCAGACCATTTTAAAAAGGGGATAAGAGAGCGATATCAACTCTAGCTCTAATATCATCATGTTGAATCCACCCAATCTTCATCATCACCCGAACCTATCACCTAGGATCACCCCCTCGACACCCTGAGAAGGGATCCTTATCACACATTGCCATCAAGTTTTACGATTAGGTTCAAGTTGTCGATGATCACAGAATCCATCACCAAGTCGTCCATAACCGTGGACACGGCTTTTCGATAAGATTTACCCTGCAGGGGTGTACAACTTTAACCACACGCGCCGACCGACTCTTAATGCCACTATAGATTAACACACTTCCTTGTTGTGCTGGCAGAGGTTGGTCGACCAAAACCTTTCCCTTACATCGCCTATTCCATGAGTCAAACTAAATGGGGAGCTCCGTCATCGTAGGTAGCCATTCTCCGAGGTGGTCCCGGTCATTATGCGCAGGGGATCAAGTTCAATGCCTCCAGCATCCTTCACCCTAGCCACGCCCTGTATGATGCACTTTGAAAACCTTTTCCACCTTTTCCCCATGTGTATGGCAAATGGAACTCGCAAACTAATTGACTCATGGGTAAGCTAGGCAAGTTCGGGCCAAGGGGTTCCCATGGGCCCCGTGTGGCTGTACGCTCAGTCTTGGTTCCGAAGGCGAGAACTCATGTCCTAGTATCGGCGTGAACGAGTCAAATCACCACATCCCCATGTGGTGGCCCATCCAAGCCTTTAAACATGTTTATTAACACCATCACTGATCTTACCACGTCATCCTGTCAACTAGGTTCATTCGTAGCTCTGATTCATCAACCGGATGGATCAGACGTCAACAGCTAAGCACGGCTAAGCATATCATATATACGGCTCTAGCGGTGCGAACAAGCTCAACCTAGTTTTGCTCGGAGCGGTGGATCGGGAACTTTGGCTACAAAGATGGAACATGCACACATAGGATATCTACCACTGCCGATAAAATATATTTGAAGCGGATGCAATATGTAAGAACCAGAAGTAAATGCATTTCGAAACCATATATGAACCAGGTTAGGGCTTGCCTTGTCCCTCGTTGTTCGAATGTAACTTTTTTCCACGATCATTTTGATATATTATACATTTTTTTTTGACGTCGTATGCACAAGTTATTGCGGTTTTACCATTTTTCAAAACTTTTTTGCAAAAAAAGTGAAAATTCAAATTTGTTAATTTTCCCTAATACTAGGTTGCATAACATACAAGAATCTGAAAACATTTTATTTTTTTGAATTTAAAATCATTTTATTTTCTATTTTACAGTGCTAAAAATGGCGATCCACGGGGGGGGGGGGGTGTGGAGGTTCGTGGGGAGGCAAAAATCAGAAAAAACCTTTAATCCCGGTTGGGGACACCAACCGGGACTACCCTTTAGTCCCGGTTGGTGTCCCCAACCGGGATTAAAGGTTCTTGCCCTGGCCGCAGCCCACCGTAGCCCTTTAGTCCCGGTTGCTCCGAGCATTAGTCTCGGTTCACCAGCAGAACCGGGACTAAAGACCCATTAGTCCCGGGTCAAAGTATTTGGGGACTAATGGGTTGGGATGGAAGGCCTTTTTTCTACTCGTGAAGGTTTGACGAGCGGTATAGATCTAATGGGTTGGTATGGATTATTTGGGCCAATGACCTCAATGCAATAAGACAGATTAATAAATTTAAATTACGTGGCATGACGGTAAAGACCCGCACTTCTTTCAGAAATATTATGGTCCGTTGTGTATGGGAAAAAACATGCCTGAAATTCAAAAACTACAAATGGAGGCCAAGCTACATGTAAATCTTTATTTAAAAAAAATCCGAAGTTATATTTTCAAAGTTCCAAAAAAATCTAATTGTTTTTCTAGATGTAGCCAATGATGTATGCTACAATAGTGCAATATTTTAATGTGAAATTCTTTATATTCTAGGATACACAAAAACTGACAAGTTTTATAATTTTGAAATGTGTACTATTCGCTATATATACTCGGATTCACACATTTGTCATTTTTGTGTAGCCTAAAATACAATGAATTTGAGATTGAGATTTTGTATGTTTTTAGATTTCATCATTGGCTACATCTACGATTTTTGTTCAGATTTTCTTCGAACTTACAAATATGATTTCTGACTTTTTAAGAAAATAAAATGCTACTTGTAGCTCGGTCTCCATTTGTCCACACCCGGCTAAAAAAATTCAGCAAATAAAACTGATTTAAAATGTGGGGCCCACCGTTAGACCACTATGTGGTCAATTGATCAACCCATCTCATGTGTCTAGCATCATTTTTCCCGGCCCAAAACCATCGATAAATCCTATTTCCTCTCACAATCCCAACGGTGCTCTACCGTAGTTCCTCCCCAGGCGACCAAGGATTGCAAATTTTAAGTTGGGTATCTGATACGTCTCAAACGTATCTATAATTTCTTATGTTCCATGCTAGTTTTATGACATTACCTACATGTTTTGTTCACACTTTATATCGTTTTGATGCGTTTTCCGGAACTAACCTATTGACAAGATGCCGAAGTGCCAGCTCTCGTTTTCTCGCTATTTTTGGTTTCGTAAATCCTAGTAAGGAAATATTCTCGGAATTGGACGAAATCAACGCCCAGCATCTTAGAATCACACGAAGCTTCCAGAACACCCGAGAGCCGCCAGAGGAGGGCCCTGTGGGCCCCAGATGATAGGCTGGCGCGGCCAAGGGGTGGGCCGCGCCCCCCTACTGTGTGGTGGCCCCGTCAGCCTTTCGACTCCGCCTCTTCACCTATTTAAAGCTCCTCGACCTAAAACCTCGAGACGAAAAAGCCATGGTACGAGAAACCTTCCAGAGCCGCCGCCATCGCGAAGCCAAGATCTGGGGGACAGGAGTCTCTGTTCCGGCACGCCGCCGGGACGGGGAAGTGCCCCCGGAAGGCTTCTCCATCGACACCACCGCCATCTTCATCAACGCTGTTGTCTCCCATGAGGAGGGAGTAGTTCTCCATCGAGGCTAAGGGCTGTACCGGTAGCTATGTGGTTAATCTCTCTCTCATGTACCCCAATACAATGATCTCATGAATTGCCTTGCATAATTGAGATCCATATGATGAGCATTGTATCACTACTAGTCTATGTGCTACTCTTGTGATGTTATTAAAGTACTCTATTCCTCCTTCACGGTGTAATGGTGACAATGTGTGCATCGTGTAGTACTTGGCGTAGGCTATGATCATAATCTCTTGTAGGTTATGGAGTTAATTATTACTATGATAGTATTGATGTGATCTATTCCCCCTTCATAGTGTAAAGGTGACAATGTGTATGCTATGTTAGTACTCGGTTTAAATTGCAAAGATCTATTATGCTCTAAAGGTTACTTAAATATGAATGCCGAATGTTGTGGAGCTTGTTAACTCCGGCATTGAGGTGCTCTTGTAGCCCTACACAACGAATGGTGTTCATTATCAAACAAGAGTATATGTAGCACAAAGGAAGAGAACTTATTTATTTATGTGATCAATGTTGAGAGTGTCCACTAGTGAAAGTATGATCCCTAGGCCTTGTTTCCAAATACTGCAATCATTGCTTGTTTACTGTTTTACTGCATCTTTACTTCCTGCAATATTACTACCATCAACCGCACGCCAGCAAGCACTTTTCTCGGCGCCGTTACTACTGCTCATATTCATTCATACCACTTGTATTTCACTATCTCTTCGCCGAACTAGTGCACCTATACATCTGACAAGTGTATTAGGTGTGTTGGGGACACAAGAGACTTCTTGTATCGTGATTGGAGGGTTGCTTGAGAGGGATATCTTTGACCTCTTCCTCCCCGAGTTCGATAAACCTTGGGTGATCCACTTAAGGGAAACTTGTTGCTGTTCTACAAACCTCTTCTCTTGGAGGCCCAACACTGTCTACAAGAATAGAAGCACCCGTAGACATCAAGCACTTTTCTGGCGCCGTTGCCGGGGAGGAAAGGTAAAAGGCACTCATACTCCGGTCCCAGGTAACTAAGTACTTTTCTGTGGCCGTTGTGTGTGCGCTCAAAGCTATTTCCTTTAGATCCTGCAATTGCATCTTTTTGTCTCTTGTTTTTATTTCCACTAGTAAGGCTTAATGGAAGACAACAACAAAATGAGAGATATTTATGAACTTTATCTTGAATTAGGACATGATGTGTTTGAAGAGAAAATTAAAAAACCCATGGAACTTATGCATGCTAATGGGAATGTTATTAGTATGAATGCTTTGAACACCATTGTTGCTAATGCTATGGAAGAATTTAAGCTTGGGGAGGTCGGTTTTGATGAAAATGATCTCTTTAGTCCTCCGGGTATTGAGGAGAAAGTTTATATTGATTATGATATGCCTCCCATATATGATGATTATAATGATAGTGGTCTTTTGGTGCCGCCTACTATGGAGAGTAAATTTTATTATGATTATACTATGCCTCCTACACTTGATGAGAATAATAATGGTAGCTACTTTGTTGAATTTTCTCCCACTACAACTAATAAAATTGATTATGCTTATGTGGAGAGTAATGATACTTTTATGCATGTGAATAAGAATGCTTTATGTGATACTTATATTGTTGAGTTTGTTCATGATGCCTCTGAAAGTTATTATGAGAGAGGAAAATATGGTTGTAGAAATTTTCATGTTACTAAAACACCTCTCTATATGCTGAAATTTTTGAAGTTACACTCGGTTTTATCTTCCTATGCTTGTTACTTTGCTCTTCATGAACTTGTTTATTTACAAGATTCCTATGCATAGGAAGCATGTTAGACTTAAATGTGTTTTGAATTTGCTTCTTGATGCTCTCTTTTGCTTCAACTCTTATTTCTTGCGAGTGCATCATTAAAATTGCTCGAGCCCATCTTAATGGCTATAAAGAAAGAACTTCTTGGGAGATAACCCATGTGTTTATTTTACTACAGCAATTTTTGTTTTATATTTGAGTCTTGGAAGTTTTTACTACTGTAGCAACCTCTCCTTATCTTATTTTATTGCATTGTTGTGCCAAGTAAAGTCTTTGATAGCAATGTTGATACTAGATTTGGATTACCTGCGCGTAAACAGATTTCGTCCGTCACGAATTTGGGCAGGGTTCTCTCGTAGGTAACTCAGAAAAATCTGCCAATTTACGTGCGTGATCCCCGTATATGTACGCAACTTTCATTCAATTTGAGCATTTTCATCTGAGCAAGTTAAGTGCCCCTGGAAAATTCGTCTTTACTGGACCGTTCGTTTTGACAGATTCTACCTTTTATTTCGCATTGCGTCTTTTGCTGTGTTGGATGGATTTATTTGTTCCATTGACTTCCAGTAGCTTGGTGCAATGTCCAGAAGTGTTAAGAATGGTTGTGTCACCTCTGAACATGTGAATTTTTGATTATGCACTAACCCTCTAATGAGATTGTTTTGAGTTTGGTGTGGAGGAAGTTTTCAAGGGTCAAGAGAGGAGGATGATATACTATGATCAAGAAGAGTGAAAAGTCTAAGCTTGGGGATGCCCCCGTGGTTCATCCCCGCATATTTTAAGAAGACTCAAGCATCTAAGCTTGGGGATGCCCAAGGCATCCCCTTCTTCATCGACAACTTATCAGGTTTCTTCTCTTGAAACTATATTTTTATTCGGTCACATCTTATGTACTTTAGTTGGAGCGTCTGTTTGTTTTTGTTTTGTTTGAATAAATTCATGCTTGTGTGGGAGAGAGACACGCTCCGCTGTTGCGTATGAACACATGTGTTCTTAGTCCTATCTTTAATGTTCATGGCGGAGTTGAAAACCGCTTCGTTAATTGCTATATGATTGGAAACGGAAAATGCTTTATGTGGTAATTGGTATAATGTCTTGAATAATTTGATACTTGGCAATTGTTGTGCTCATATAGATCATGTTTAAGCTCTTGCATCATGTACTTTGCACCCATTAATGAAGAACTACATAGAGCTTGTTAAAATTTGGTTTGCATGATTGGTCTCTAGAGTCTAGATATTTTCTCGGTTAAGGTGTTTGAACAACAAAGAAGACGATGTAAAGTCTTATAATGCTTACAATATGTTCATATGTGAGTCTTGTCTGCACTCGTTTTATACTTGAGTTTGCTTCAAACAACCTTGCTAGCCTAGCCTTGTATTGAGAGGAATTCTTCTCGTGCATCCAAATCCTTGAGCCAAAAACTATGCCATTTGTGTCCACCATACCTACCTACTACATGGTATTTCTCTGCCATTCCAAAGTAAATTACTTGAGTGCTACCTTTAAAATTTCATTCTTTATCTTTGCAATATATAGCTCATGGGAAAATAGCTTAAAAACTATTGTGGTATTGAATATGTTGCTATGTATCTTATTTCTTATAAGTTGCTTGTTGAGCGGTAACCATGTTTCTAGGGACGCCATCAACTTTTACCTTTGTTGAATATCATGTGAGTTGCTATGCATGTTCGTCTTGTCTGAAGTAAGGGCGATTTTCATGATCAAATGGTTTGATTATGCATATTGTTAGAGAAGAACATTGGGCCACTAACTAAAGCCATGAATCATGGTGGAAGTTTCAGTTTGGACACAAATCCTCAATCTCTTATGAGAATATTATCCGTTGTTGAAATGCTTATGCATTAAAGAGGAGTCCATTATCTGTTGTCTATGTTGTCCCGGTATGGATGTCTAAGTTGAGAATAATCAAAAGCGAGAAATCCAATGCGAACTTTCTCCTTAGACCTTTGTACAAAGCGGCATAGAGGTACCCCTTTGTGACACTTGGTTGAAACATATGCTATGCAATGATAATCCATGTTAATCCGAGCTAATTAGGACAAGGTGCGAGCACTATTGGTATTCTATGCATGAGGCTTGCAACTTATAGGATATCTTATACATAACGCATATGCTTTATTACTACCGTTGACAAAATTGTTTCTATATGATTTCAAAACTTGAAAAGCTCTAGCACATGATTTAATCCCTGCTTCCCTCTGCGAAGGGCCTATCTTTTACTTTATTGTTGAGTCAGTTTACCCACTTCTTTCTATCTTAGAAGCAAACACTTGTGTCAACTGTGCATTGATTCTTACATGTTTACCTATTGCATTTATTATATTGCTTTATGTTGACAACTATCCATGATATATTCATGTTACAAGTTGAAAGCAATTGCTGAAACTTAATCATCCTTTGTGTTGCTTCAATGCCTTCTACTAAGAATTTATTGCTTATGAGTTAACTGTTATGCAAATCTTATTGATGCTTGTATTGAAAGTACTATTCATGAAAAGTCTTTGCTATATGATTCAGTTGTTTACTCATTGTCTTCATCATTGCTTTGAATCGCTGTATTCATCTTATATGCTTTACAATAATGTTGATCAAGATTATGTTGGTAGCATGTCACTTAAGAAATTATTCTTGTTATCGTTTACCTACTCGAGGGCGAGTAGGAACTAATCTTGGGGATGCTTGATACGTCTCAAACGTATCTATAATTTCTTATGTTCCATGCTAGTTTTATGACATTACCTACATGTTTTGTTCACACTTTATATCGTTTTGATGCGTTTTCCGGAACTAACCTATTGACAAGATGCCGAAGTGCCGGTTCTCGTTTTCTGCTGTTTTTGGTTTCAGAAATCCTAGTAAGGAAATATTCTCGAATTGGACGAAATCAACGCCCAGCATCTTAGAATCACACGAAGCTTCCAGAACACCCGAGAGCCGCCAGAGGAGGGCCCTGTGGGCCCCAGATGATAGGCTGGTGCGGCCAGGGGGTGGGCCGCGCCCCCCTACTGTGTGGTGGCCCCGTCAGCCTTCCGACTCCGCCTCTTCGCCTATTTAAAGCTCCTCGACCTAAAATCTCGAGACGAAAAAGCCACGGTACGAGAAACCTTCCAGAGCCGCCGCCATCGCGAAGCCAAGATCTGGGGGACAGGAGTCTCTGTTCCGGCACGCCGCCGGGACGGGGAAGTGCCCCCGGAAGGCTTCTCCGTCGACACCACCGCCATCTTCATCAACGCTGCTGTCTCCCATGAGGAGGGAGTAGTTCTCCATCGAGGCTAAGGGTTGTACCGGTAGCTATGTGGTTAATCTCTCTCTCATGTACCCCAATACAATGATCTCATGAATTGCCTTGCATAATTGAGATCCATATGATGAGCATTGTATCACTACTAGTCTATGTGCTACTCTTGTGATGTTATTAAAGTACTCTATTCCTCCTTCACGGTGTAATGGTGACAGTGTGTGCATCGTGTAGTACTTGGCGTAGGCTATGATCATAATCTCTTGTAGGTTATGGAGTTAATTATTACTATGATAGTATTGATGTGATCTATTCCCCCTTCATAGTGTAAAGGTGACAGTGTGTATGCTATGTTAGTACTCGGTTTAAATTGCAAAGATCTATTATGCTCTAAAGGTTACTTAAATATGAATGCCGAATGTCGTGGAGCTTGTTAACTCCGGCATTGAGGTGCTCTTGTAGCCCTACACAACGAATGGTGTTCATTATCAAACAAGAGTATATGTAGCACAAAGGAAGAGAACTTATTTATTTATGTGATCAATATTGAGAGTGTCCACTAGTGAAAGTATGATCCCTAGGCCTTGTTTCCAAATACTGCAATAATTGCTTGTTTACTGTTTTACTGCATCTTTACTTCCTGCAATATTACTACCATCAACTGTACGCCAGCAAGCACTTTTCTGGCGCCATTACTACTGCTCATATTCATTCATACCACTTGTATTTCACTATCTCTTCGCCGAACTAGTGCACCTATACATCTGACAAGTGTATTAGGTGTGTTGGGGACACAAGAGACTTCTTGTATCGTGATTGCGGGGTTGCTTGAGAGGGATATCTTTGACCTCTTCCTCCCTGAGTTCGATAAACCTTGGGTGATCCACTTAAGGGAAACTTGCTGCTGTTCTACAAACCTCTGCTCTTGGAGGCCCAACACTGTCTACAAGAATAGAAGCACCCGTAGACATCAGTATCAAATCAAGAACGTGCACATAAATGCAGAAAGTAAAATCAAAGCAATATGCTCCTAGCACTCGAAGCTACAGACCAAGGACTGACCACCGTTTTGAATTGACCGGTGTTGCTAAAAGATCGAAGACCCAGTCCGGCCGAAGATTGGAGACGCAGGGCGTTGCCATATCTTGCTTAGACGTTGACCTTGTCATATAGGTAAATTCACATAGTTGCATATCTAGAGAATTTACATTTGTGTCAAGCCTAAATTGAAAAAGAACTAAAAATTGGTTAGCACCTATTCACCCCCCCCCCCCTCTAGGTGCGGCATACGATCCTTTCATTTTCGTCCCTGTTTGTGGCTCTATGGGCATTGCCGGTGACAATGTCATCTTCTCAAATACTTTTCCTTCATGTCATTGCAAGAAAGTTCATCGGCCTACTCAGGTCATCACTACTAGGAATCTGACTGTTCATGACGCTTCAAAAACATCACTAAATCGTCACTATAATCGGTTCCGAAAAGGAGATATCTGTTTAGGAGTTAGTCTTGGTAGTTCCGAAAAGGAGATATCTGTTTCAACTAGAGTCTTGAAGCATATGGAATTTGATCGTATTACGGTTATTCCAAAAGCTTCGACTAGGTTGGACTCCACTTACTTGGATGAGGATGAAGCGATTGCCACATCAAATGGTCAGCTTCTTTCTCATCTAGTTGGTGAGGTGTCAGAGGTGGGTTTGGATGAGGACGGCATGTACTCTTTATATGAATTAAAGGCATCTCGCCGGAAATCCAAATCTCCCTCTAACAAAAAACTGCGGAACGATAAAAAATTCCCAAATATCCAATTGTTTCCCAATGAATGGCATGTTTGCGAATACGAGAGGTCTTGGTGACTTGGCTAAACACTTACATTTTGCCGACTGCATTAGGGATCATAATTTGGATTTTTTTGGCTATTTCTGAGACGGGGCGACGGGATTTCTCGCGAAGTCTTCTGAACTGTATATCTGGTGGTATATACTTTACTTGGATATCCTGTCCGCCCCGTGGGCGCTCCGGGGGTATCTTACTCGGTGTCAAAACAGACTCTATGGAAGTGTTAGCACATTCGGTTGGGGAATACCATATCAAATTCCACATCCGTAATAGAGCTGACAATTTCATATGGAGTCTTGTTGACGTGTATGGTGATGCCCAGGAAGCTCATAAGGTCGCCTTCCTTTGCGAGTTGGTGAATCTAGCAAAGGAAAACCCTCACCCTATTCTCATATGGGGGGATTTTAATTTGCTGAGATTTCCATGCGAGAAGAGCAGAGGCAGTTTTGACAATCATTGGCATTTCCTGTTCAACGCGATCATTGTCGCGACCCCGGAGGTCAGGGCTAGACAACCCCAGATATCACATCTGGTATAAGCCTAACCTAGATCTCTAGGGCCTACAGGGTGAGAACCGGTAACACAAGAGTGACTCTATGACTGAAAGCAGATATATTACAACTCTTAGCAGAGTTAAGATCCAAATTTATTGCACGCAGAGGTCACTGACAATAATACAACAAGCAACGGAAAGCAAATTATGTTATCTAGATAACAAGACTGCAAAGGGCCTAAGAGGCCATAACATAAGGCGACGTCCCAGCCCATAAGTCTCAGGCTGCCGCCTGAGGAACTCCGAACTACTCTTCGACGTCGAGGTAGAAACCACCATCAGTTGGAAGGACTTCGTCTGAAACAAAGGATGCAAGGCTGAGTACAGGGACTCAGCAAGACTTAATACAACCTCTAAGCAAAGTGGGTATGCGAGGCTTTATGTGGAGCTTATTTTGCGGAAAGCCAGTTTTTCTTTGTAAATAGGAGGGTGCAGAAGCTCGTCTATTCAGACCATTTTAAAAAGGGGATAAGAGAGCGATATGAACTCTAGCTCTAATATCATCATGTTGAATCCACCCAATCTTCATCATCACCTGAACCTATCACCTAGGATCACCCCCTCGACACTCTGAGAAGGGATCCTTATCACACATTGCCATCAAGTTTTACGATTAGGTTCAAGTTGTCTATGATCACAGAATCCATCACCAAGTCGTCCATAACCGTGGACACGGCTTTTCGATAAGATTTACCCTGCAGGGGTGTACAACTTTACCCACACGCGCCGACCGACTCTTAATGCCACTATAGATTAACACACTTCCTTGTTGTGCTGGCAGAGGGTGGTCGACCAAAACCTTTCCCTTACATCGCCTCTTCCATGAGTCAAACTAACTGGGGAGCTCCGTCATCGTAGGTAGCCATTCTCCGAGGTGGTCCCGGTCATTATGCGCAGGGGATCAAGTTCAATGCCTCCAGCATCCTTCACCCTAGCCACGCCCTGTATGATGCACTTTGAAAACCTTTTCCACCTTTTCCCCATGTGTATGGAAAATGGAACTCGCAAACTAATTGACTCATGGGTAAGCTAGGCAAGTTCGGGCCAAGGGGTTCCCATGGGCCCCGTGTGGCTGTACGCTCAGTCTTGGTTCCGAAGGCGAGAACTCATGTCCTAGTATCGGCGTGAACGAGTCAAATCACCACATCCCCATGTGGCGGCCCATCCAAGCCTTTAAACATGTTTATTAACACCATCACTGATCTTACCACGTCATCCTGTCAACTAGGTTCATTCGTAGCTCTGATTCATCAACCGGATGGATCAGACGTCAACAGCTAAGCATGGCTAAGCATATCATATATACGACTCTAGCGGTGCTAACAAGCTCAACCTAGTTTTTCTCGGAGCGGTGGATCGGGAACTTTGGCTACAAAGATGGAACAGGCACACATAGGATATCTACCACTGCCGATAAAATATATTTGAAGCAGATGCAATATGTAAGAACCAGAAGTAAATGCATTTCGAAACCATATATGAACCAGGTTAGGGCTTGCCTTGTCCCTCGTTGTTCGGATGTAACTTTTTTCCACGATCATTTTGATATATTATACATTTTTTTTCGACGTCGTATGCACAAGTTATTGCGGTTTTACCATTTTTCAAAACTTTTTTGCAAAAAAAGTGAAAATTCAAATTTGTTAATTTTCCCTAATACTAGGTTGCATAACATACAAGAATCTGAAAACATTTTATTTTTTTAAATTTTCTATCATTTTATTTTCTATTTTACAGTGCTAAAAAAGGCGATCCAGGGGGGGTGGAGGTGCATGGGGAGCCAAAAATCAGAAAAAACCTTTAATCTCGGTTGGGGACACCAACCGGGACTAAAGGGTACCCTATAGTCCCGGTTGGTGTCCCCAACCGGGATTAAAGGTTCTTGCCCTGGCCGCAGCCCACTGTAGCCCTTTAGTCCCGGTCGCTCCGAGCATTAGTCTCGGTTCACCAGCAGAACCGAGACTAAAGACCCATTAGTCCCGGGTCAAAGTATTTGGGGACTAATGGGTTGGGATGGAAGGCCTTTTTTCTACTCGTGAAGGTTTGACGAGCGGTATAGATCTTTGGACCCCAATGTGAAATGTGGATTGCGATCAACAAAAATTTGGGCCAATGACCTCAATGCAATAAGACAGATTAATAAATTTAAATTACGTGGCATGACGGTAAAGACCCGCACTTCTTTCAGAAATATTATGGTCCGTTGTGTATGGGAAAAAAACATGCCTGAAATTCAAAAACTACAAATGGAGGCCAAGCTACATGTAAATCTTTATTTAAAAAAAATCCGAAGTTATATTTTCAAAGTTCCAAAAAAATCTAATTGTTTTTCTAGATGTAGCCAATGATGTATGCTACAATCGTGCAATATTTTAATGTGAAATTCTTTATATTCTAGGCTACACAAAAACTGACAAGTTTTATAATTTTGAAATGTGTACTATTCGCTATATATACTCGGATTCACACATTTGTCATTTTTGTGTAGCCTAAAATACAATGAATTTGAGATTGAGATTTTGTATGTTTTTAGATTTCATCATTGGCTACATCTACGATTTTTGTTCAGATTTGCTTGGAACTTACAAATATGATTTCTGACTTTTTAAGAAAATAAAATGCTACTTGTATCTCGGTCTCCATTTGTCCACACCCGGCTAAAAAAATTCAGCAAATAAAACTGATTTAAAATGTGGGGCCCACCGTTAGACCACTATGTGGTCAATTGATCAACCCATCTCATGTGTCTAGCATCATTTTTCCCGGCCCAAAACCATCGACAAATCCTATTTCCTCTCACAATCCCAACGGTGCTCTACCGTAGTGCCTCCCCAGGCGACCAAGGATTGCAAATTTTAAGTTGGGTATCAAATCAAGAACGTGCACATAAATGCAGAAAGTAAAATCAAAGCAATATGCTCCTAGCACTCGAAGCTACAGACCAAGGACTGACCACCGTTTTGAATTGACCGGTGTTGCTAAAAGATAGACGCAGAGCGTTGCCATATCTTGCTTAGACGTTGACCTTGTCATATAGGTAAATTCACATAGTTGCATATCTAGAGAATTTACATTTGTGTCAAGCCTAAATTGAAAAAGAACTAAAAATTGGTTAGCACCTATTCACCCCTCCCTCTAGGTGCGGCATACGATCCTTTCATTTTCATCCCTGTTTGTGGCTCTATGGGCATTGCCGGTGACAATGTCATCTTCTCAAATACTTTTCCTTCATGTCATTGCAAGAAAGTTCATCGGCCTACTCAGGTCATCACTACTAGGAATCTGACTGTTCATGACGCTTCAAAAACATCACTAAATCGTCACTATAATCGGTTTGTGACATTTTTATGATATTTTTTCCGAACATCGAAAGCTAAGCATAGCAAACTGGTAGTGACGGTCTTCGTAGGAATGTCAAAGACGATTGTGAAGTTTTAGAATCGTCATAGTTTTTACTACGTTTTAAAACCATCATTGTTGATCCGAACATGCCATGTCAGGTCCGACGTGGCAAAATTGTGACGAAAAAATACGTCGTTATCTGAAATCAGCCCGTTCCACTCAATCTATTATATGGGCCAAGCCCAGTAATGCTGAATTTTTTCGCTTTATTGGGCCTTGGCCTATTACGAGCCCAATTCTTATTGGGCCTTGGCCTGTTACGAGCCCAATTCTTATTGGACCTTGACCTTAGTCCATTTCAATTTTGGGCTCTGGCCTTTTTACAGTCAGTTATTTTTTGGGCTTTCGCCCTTTTCAGCTTTTTCTAATTCATGCTTTTTGAAAATGCACGCATATACTAATCAAATTTTTGTTGGTCTGTAGCCTTTTAAGAGCCCATATATTTCCAGGCTATTTTGGGCCTTGGCCTTTTAACATACAACAATAGCTCAACAACACAACATTTGAATTAGAAAATTCAGCAGTTAAATATAAAAAACAACATTGCAAATCTGTAAAATTCACAACAACATCACAACATATATAGCAAAATGACCAGGTTCATAGATTCACCAACATGTTCAACAACAAATTCACAGATTCATCAAAATGACAACCAATTCGCAATAAAAAGGTTCCACAAAGGACCAACCTCCCAGGATATAAGACCAAGTTTCACACCAAAATGACATACGACCAGCAGCAGCTTCACAACAAAACCCTCTCTAATTTCCAGCAGAGTTTTTGTTAGCTCCAAACAAGGCCATCATGTGAGCAACCCTGGCATCATTATCTTCAGTCCGATTGAGCGGCGCCTGGTAATCCTTGTCACGTTGAGCTTGTGCGGTTTCAGCTGCATCTGCCTTCTTCTTGATGGGAGCCACTTTTCCTTTGACTTTTTCTTGATGGCAGGCAACTCCTCTTTCATCTCTGCAATTTGGTCCTAGGATCTCGTGAGCTGATCTTCCAGATCAAGAACATACAACAACCACATTGGACTTGTTCAGCTTGCTACTGGAACCGGACTGAAGGCCAACATTTTTTTAGGATGTGCTTCTTTGGCAATCCTTGGTAAGAACTTTTGAAACCACCTCAACAACAGACTTTGCCGATGCGTCTTCTAGCACAGGAATAGCCATCTCAGCTTCCATATCGGCATGGAGATCAGTTTCCAAAAGATGCATGGATTCAGAAAAGCACAGGTGCAAGAATGGTTCACAACTGTGAAATGCAAAAGTCACTTAATATTGTAACTTTAGCTTCCTCGGAGAAACCATCCTTCTTGCTGTGATGGGTCACCGTAAAGAGGTCGATTGCATCAAGCTCTTCACGCTTGCGCTCTTCCCTCTGAAAATGATGTTCACCAAGAATCAGAACATAAACTTGTCGAGACAAGAGTAAATTGCAAAAGGAAATTCTGTAAGAGGATTCTTACAGTTGCATACACATGAGCAGCATGGCTCCGAGAGCCAGTCTTTTGGGGAAATTTGACCGCATCACGATTATCCTTGTTCTTCATACATGTGTTCTGCAGACGGGACAATTATGTAAGCTATCTAACAATAAGCACACTATACAGATGAGCAATATGTCTAGCATACAAAGATACTCTGTCACAACAATATGCATACATTTCTTTCACTGAAGCAAAAAACATAACATGTGTCTTGGGGTTATCCACATAGCAGTGAGAGCTTGCCATCCTTAATCTGAAGACACCCTTAACAGGGGAGTTGATGCTAACTTCATTTGCTTGCATTTTTTCAAAATAATCCCTTTTGAGGATGTAGCGCATGTTCTTCGGACGCGCGGATGGGATGGGCGGCGGCGGCCTGCGCTGCGCCCCCTTCTCCCGTCGGCTCTCCCCTGGTGGATCGGCCGGCGCGGTTGGGATGGGCGGCGGCGGCCTGCCTGCGCCCTCCTCCCGTCGGCTCTCCGCAGCACTCCGGCAGGGGCTGGTGGTGGGCGGCGGCCAGGCCCATGGCCTGCGCCATTTCCCCCCCGCCTCTCGCCGGTGAGTGGAGGCGATCTCGGGCTTCACCCGCGACAAGAGGTCGCCGGGGCAGCAGCCTTGGGTACGACGGTGGAGGTGGCCCTCTTCTTCGCCGGAGAGGGTCGGCCTGCGGTTGGTGGTGGTGGATCTATCGATCTATCACCGCGTTCCAGCGGCGAGATGGAGATGCATGGAAGCCGGCGACGGAGTCGCCGGTGGAGGGTTGGAGTGGCCAGCCCAGGATGGTCGCCAACGTGGGGTCCGACCTGAATAAAGGCGGTGGTCCTAGGGTCTCTCTTGCGTCAAGAGGAAGACCTACCGGAGGCCTGGACTCGTGATCTAGCCGGAGTGTTGAGTTCCGGAAGGCTCCGCCGGTGAATGTAACAGTGCTTTTGCCTGGAGTTTGTTGGATCGGTGGTATTCGGTCGTGCGCACCCATGCTTTTATTCCGACCGATTGGTTCTGGAGGGAGCGGCGCGAAGCTCTTTTTCTGTGTTGACATCAAGTCACTATGGATCCATGATGAAAGTCGGAAGAAGAGAAGTTCATGAAGGCCGGAGGGGAGGACTAGCTAAGGGAGGTTCAAGTCACCGCGCTGTTGAGGGACTTGCTTGGTGTTCCGGGCTTCACAGCAGCGTTATGAAAGTGGGGGCGACAACACAGGTGAAGTTCAGAGTCCTACCTTTCAGGGTGAAAACCCAAGGTCTGACCTTAACTGGTTGTGCCTGGCAATGACCTTGTTGGAGGCATTATTTTGAGAGCGGGGACTATCTTCAGGGTGAAAACCTAAGATCGTTGATCGAGCGACGACGGTGTTAGAGCACTGTTCCCTTCTTGGAGTCGTCGTTTTTGGAGAGTCTGTATTTCAGGTGTTGTTTTGGCGGTGGATGTATTGCTGTTGTTAGGCCCGAGATACTGTAGCGAGACTTTTGTTTCTTAGTTTTCTTTTCCCTTTTTTTGGCTGTGTGCATCCGTAGTGCCATTAGGGTGGTGCGTTGTTGCAGAGGCTGGATGTAATTGGTATCCTTTTGATATTAAGATATTCCCTTTATCGAAAAGCGCATGTTCTTCGACACGTTCTTCAGTATGTCACACCAAGCCTATGAGGTTTTCTTGTAGTCGATGTTAGCTTCCTATTATTGTAGTGATTCAATAAGTTGTGGTCATCTGCAAGTCTTTACAAGTACTTCATGGCTAAATTCTTTGAGGTTGCCCATCACTGGTGAGAGCTATGGTGGTGCAAGGACGATGAGTTGAATTGCGATTTTGGAGAGAATTGTGAAATTTAGGTTTTGATTAAAATTTCCTTTTGTGCAACTTGTTCCATTCTTTGTGTCTTTTAGCGTCATTTTTTCTTTTCAGACACAAACAAGCATGCACCTACATTTACCTTGATGAATGCTCGCATCTACCTCTACGAGCACCAAAGACTGAGGCTTTGATTCATTTCATCTTGTTGTATCCCATTATTTATTTATTTATTTCTAATGTAAGCCGGTATATAAATAGAAGTTTAGAGATTCTTCCAACATATAAGGCCATCGCTATGACCATTGTCGCTGCAACTTGCTCTCACTATGTAGAATTGACAAGAGAAAAACAAATGCTAAACGTGTTTGCCCTCGCGTCGCCCGCAGCGGGCGACTCGGGGGAGCCTCACCCGCGCCGCCGCCGCCCCCACAGGCTTCCTCCTCGCCTCCGCTGCTGCCGCTGGCCCCGCCACGGTGGCGGCGGCTCCCGTCACCGAAGGTGGCTGGGGGAGAGCCGCGGTGAACGCGTTGCTGGCCGGCGCCCCGCTTCCGTCTGCTCCGCCTCGCGCGGCAGCCGCACGGCGGTGGTTAGCGTCGGTAGTGGAGTTTCGGCGTCGGCGAGCTGGGCTGTGCGGCGGGCGGCGGTGTCGGCACCTCTGCGTGGTTGCTGCTCGGTGCTTCGTCCGGGCTCGATCTGGGTCTGGGCGGGCCCGATCTGGGCCTGCTCGGGGCTGGAGCTCGCCGGGCGCTTGCAGGCCGGGGCGGTGGCCCCGGGGACGCGGTGGTGGAGGGGTTTGGGCGGCCAGCTTCTCCTCGGCGCGGAGGTCGCGCGGAGGCCGCGGATCGAGGGCCCGCGCCCAGAATCTGTCGGAGTTTGGTTCCGCTGCGGATGGCCACCGTGGGTGGCAGGTTAGCCGAGGCGCGGAGGCCCCGGCTGACACCTGCAGGCCTGTGGCGGAGGTGTGCCACGACGCGAGGATGGCTGCGCGGCGGCGCGGCATCTGGTGGGAGAGGCGCCGGTTTCGGTGTCTCGCGGACGGCGGTAGGTTGGAGGGAGGTGCTGGCCTATCGCGTGTGGAGGCCGGAGCGGCGGCTCCGGGATTCAAGGTGGTGCTGCTGGCATGCCTCTGGCCGCGTGGGCGGCAGGGCATGCTTCCGGGGCGTGGGCGGCGTCCCTCTTGCCGGTGGCTCTCGTTCGTTTGTAGTCTGGAGGTGCTGGTTGTGGGTCTCCGGACGAAAGTCTTGCCCGACTTGGTCGGTGCCGGCAACGGCGGCGCCTGAGGGCGTCGTTCTTCCTCCTTGGAGGCGTTGTCGTGGAGTCTCGACACCCCTCACCCACCATTCCGGGGTGAAAACTCAAATCCGGCTTGCCGGATTGGATGACGGCGGCGTCTTTGGACGTCGGGACCTCCTTGGAGGCGTCATTTTTCGGAATATTGGGAGACTCTTTGCGATGCTTGGGCTACTGGTTGGGTCGTCTTCTTCGGGTTCCGTCGGTGCGCGAGTGCCGCTGGCTTGCTTCTCGCGACATGCCTCTCCCCACGAAGCTTGATAGGCCTAGCCGTCTCCTTCGCTCTGACTTCCTTTCCAGGGACGTGGACCGGGCAGTCACGGTGCTCGCCGTTGCCGTTGTGCTGGTGTCTTCCGGCGGCTCTCCATACCTAGTTCGGCTAGGTTGTGTGGCCATGTGTGGTTTTCGCCGGTTTTTCCTGAAAAACTGCGCTGTGTTGGTTTTTCTTGTCTGGTTTTCCTTATAAACCAGACACGTTGGTGTCGTGTTTGTATCGGTTTTTGGCCAGTTTTCCTTATAAACTGGTCATTTTCCCTCTTCTTAATGAATAGGCAGAGCTCCTGCCGGTTGCTCAAAAAAAAAAAATGCTAAAATGGCCCATGGCCAGGTATTGCCATGACGTCGTTCAGAGATGTACGTGTGTGCTTGCAGTGGAACTCGGACACGACGAACACGAGCTAAGAACGAAGAGCGACGATGGCGACTCTAGGCTCCAGCACAGACCCTTTGCGATGGAGAGAGCCCAAGAATGCGAGATGCTCGGCGAGCTACACGACATGGCAGCTACAAGCTTCAGGTAGGCGCCCTAGATGCAGTGGTTAAGGAGGACACATTCTTTTTTCTGGTAGCTTTTAACTTTCTTTCATCTTGTTGCTTTTTCGAAATGGAGGTTGAACTCCCGGACTTCCTTTCATCTTGTAGTTCGATCCTGATGATAATCGTGTTATTGCGGTTGCGGTAGAGTTGTTTGTGAGGAAGTGATTCCTGTAAACTCTTGATCGCCATTCACAATTTCACATCTGAACCCGCGAATGGATTAGATGAACGCTAGTTGGGGGTAAAGTTCATTACACCTGCAGTCCTGCACGCCCACGTAGTGGTACGTGCTGGCTGCCTGGCTGTCAATTTTCGTTCTCAATTTCTCACCAGAGTAACGGAAGCGACCCAACTAGCGAAATTGAGATTTGCACCCCGTACTTAATCCCCGCGTGGCAGTAGTGACTAGCTAGTGAGGCTGATATTTATATTAGGTTAGCAAAAGCCGGTAAAGCATTTACTTATATAGAGTTGTCAGCGTTGCCACGCAGCGATCCGAACTTCCGCGCCGTTAACAGGTACTCAGGAGAGAGGCGATCGGCAGCAGCAAGTAAAACCGGTGATGTCGCTGGTCTGTTTTGTTTTCCGTGATGTCGCTGGTCTGTTTTGTTTTCCGTGGCCTTGGAGTTTTGGAGCCGCGGGGGACCACAGCTTCTCGCCGGCGAAAGGTTTTCGTTCTTCGTTTAGCTTTTTTTTCAGTGTTTTTTCGAGATTGTGAGGTGACGGTTACATTTTAAAATGAAGTCAGAATAAAATCCTTCCCGCCATATCCTCGCTCCGGTGGTGTGCTACTTTTGATGGTTATTAATAGATAAGTGAAATTTCGCAAAATAAAATAGACATAGAATACCTTTCCCACAAAATCTATTAGAAGCAAAAAAGGAGAGTAAATGTCTTTAACATTATATAAGATAGTACCATGATCGAAAAGTCCCTTTAAATCCCGAGCTACATGGAGCTCATTTTATTAGAAAAATCGAAAACCTCATTTTAAAACTTAAAAACTGTAAAAATACACAAATACATATACATAGTAGGTGTTTACAAAATTTGCTCAATATATATTTTGTCAGATGTGATCCTACACAAACAAATATGGGGAGAAAATCAAGTTTTCTCCTACCACAAATTTGTATGTTTACCTAACTCAAAATATAAAATACTACTCCGTACCATATTTAACAAAAAGGGAAAATATTGGTTGGTGATATATCTCAAGTTCCCGTCAAGGAGAAAGCCTTCCTTGCGGCACCTTTACTGAGCACAAGTAAAGGAAATAACCTCCCAAATGGAAAGTAATAGATCGCTAGGCCCGAATGGGTTTCAAACATAACTCTATCAACATTGTTGGACATAATCAAGGATGAATGCCTTCAATTGTTTCAATATTTTCATAATGGTGATTTAGAATTAGTCAAACAAAACTTCCACGAGATTATTCTCTTACCAAAGATTAAAGAGGTATGCCACGTATACATTACACTGCACAATATATGCCCATATGCATACTGAATGTTAATTAGCTTCAAAATATTCACAAAGGTCGCAAAAAACTGATTGAAGAATATATATGATAAGGAGATTCACTAGTGTTAGTCGTGGGTCATGTAAGGTAGAAATGTTATCGATGAAGTGATCATTTTGCATGAAACAATCCATGAATTGCACCAGAAGAAGCAAAATAGGGTGACTTTAAAAATTGACATCGAGGAAACCTATGGTAAAGTATGCGAATGAAAGGTTTCTTGCCTACCCGGAAGAAATGAATTACTGGTCACATGTCTGGATGTAGGGTATATATTAAGGTCAATGGCGATACTGGTTGGTACTTCCAAACAGAAATAAGGTTTCTTCAAGGTGATCCACTTCCACCATATTGATCGATGTTGTTGATGACATACTTGCTATCATTATTGTATGGGCAAAAGCATATGGCGAGATATCAGGTGTCATCTTGCATCTTGTTGATGATGGTTTATCCATTCTACAATATGCCTATGATACCCTTACGTCATGGACCATGACTTGGACAAAGGACAATAACTCAAATAGGTGATATGCGCTTTCGAGGAACTTTATGATTTGAAAACCAACTTACATAAATGTGAAGTACTATTTTAATTACGCAGAAGGGTGAGAGTTTTCATGTCCATTATCTGGCGAGTACCAGTTCAGAATGGAAACAATTTAAGGAGAGGATAAAAAACTTAGTAGATGTAAAGGAAAATATGTGGTAGTCTGATATTAGTTTGTGATTATGGAAATGTATTATACATGCTATCCTTCTTCTAGGTGCCTAAAGATGTTTTACAAAGACTAGATTCCTATCTGTCTAGACTTTATTGGCAAAGTGGTTAAGAAAATAAAAAATATCGTCTAAGAAAATAGAGCATTCTATGCCATTCAAAAGATCAAGGTGGCCTAGGAATTCATGACTTGGAGACTAAAAACGTTGCTTTTACTTAGTAAATGGGTTTCTTAGACTTTTTACAGAGGAACGAGTGCTGCACGATGTGCTGTAGAATAAAGATGTTGTTTTCATGGCCATCTCTCAAGCCCATTGGAAATCAATGGACTCTCATTTCTGGGCCGGATGATATTTGGCTTGGATATATTCCGTTGAGCCCTCAATATACATGACTTTGTAATATTGCTAGGCACAAATTTGACACAATTAAGTAGATCTTGGGGTCACAACTTCCAGATAAAGCAATAAAAAGGACTATTATCAAAGGGTCACAACTTCCAGACATTTCCTCTAGGCGTGATTTATTTGAAAATTGTTTGACAACTTGGCCTGGATTAGTAGGGCATCTTCATGAAGTGGTTTGATGACTTGTTTCGATGGAATATGTGAAGTAATGACAGTTTTTTTGTCATATATGTAACAAACGCTGAAATAGATGCTCTAGTAAACAAAACAAAAAATGACAAAAATAAATTGGTATGTTCCTTCGGTATCAAAGACGAGGTGTCATTTTGGAAAAATATAATCTTGTCAAGCGCAATTGGCATGATAGTATTCAATGTTTTTTCACCGCGATGAGTCAATTATACACTTGTTTTTTGAGTGCAAAATCTGCCATGCAACTTGGTCTATTATCCACGTTGCATCAAATATGTATCAACCGTGGTTAGTTGCAAACATGTCTGGTATTTGCTTACGGGGGATCCCAATAAATTTTAAAAAGTACATATCCAGGTGGGATCAACATCCCCATGTCGGGATTTATAGCTATGCATGAATGATGTTGTGTTTGATAAAAGGTAATCTCCCTCTAGATTGCAGGTTATCAACTTGTGCACACACTAGATTCACATATGGTGTCGTTTGCGCCAACTAGAGCATAATGAGGTCTTTATGATTGCATGTTTTCAGGTGAAAGGTCTTTACCCAGGACAAATGGCCGGAAGTATTAAATTGATGCACTAGCCAAAATTTTCAAAAGTCTGAACTATTGGAAAAGGGCTAGGCTATATATTTAACAGGAAGTGTAGTCTTTCTGGTGGTCCTTTGTTGTCTTAATCTGATCTCTTGTCGTTTTGTTGCATGTTTAAAGAGTTTGGGTCAATCTTTTCTTCTTTCATTTTGGTTGTGTTCATCTTTGTTGTACAGACGCCCGGACATAACCCTTTGCTTGTGTCACTTTGATATGAACTATAGAGTTAATTTTTTTTCGAACCATGCAGGAGAACTGCATGTATTATATTAAGAAGGGAGAAAAAGGTCCAAAAAAAAGGCAAAGAGTACAAAACAGAATATAGTCTTGTGAAACTCGACCTGGCCAAAAAAGGAAAAGGGAAAACACACACAGCAGCCCTAGCGGCCTGACACCTACACCTACAGAATGAAACGACCTTTACTTGCTATTGACCACATCCTTGCTTGTGATTTTATCTGATCAATGAGTTGCGGAACTGGTTTGTAAGCATTTTTGAACACCCGGTTGTTCCTTTCCCTCCATATCGACCAAGAGACAAGCATGATGATAGAATTCTGTTTCTTCTTGCCTGCGTTCTGCATATTTCTCAACATTTGTTTCCACCAAGTTCTGAGGTTTTGGCTTGATATTTGAACCACTTGATCAAAACCAACCCATTTCAACAGAGAGTTCCAAATTATGTTTACTACTGCGTAGCCAATGAATAAATGTTGAGTATCTTCCTCCGCTAAATTGCAGAAAACACATTTCTCGTTACGGGGAAGTCCTCTTTTTGCTAGCTGGTTTGCCGTCCATACCCTTTCACGTATGATCAGCCAAACCGCGATTTTGCATCGCAAAGGCGACCATGACCTCTAGATTTCCTTTGCGATATCACACTGAGTTGCGGTCTTATAATGAGCCATGTATGCTGATTTCGATGTGAATATTCCTTTAGCGTCCCAAGTCCATGTCCACACATCCTCTGCATTTCGGCTTAAATGTATGCCATTGAGTTCTTCCCATATGGCAACGACCTGAAGAAAAGCTTGAATGTTGATTTGTTTCTTGATATCATCTATCCAAGCTCCATTAACGACCGCTTATGCAATAGTTCTTCTTGCCTTCGTTAGAGGGTTAATTGCATGATTGTTGCCTGCCAAAACCCACCGGCGAGCAGCGACGAGCAACACGAAGAGTCGGGAGGCTCCCAGAACTGCTGGTGGGCCCTGGTCCCTCGGGCGATGGCCCGCAAAACTCCGGCACACGTCCTGGCTGTTGCGAGGTGTAGGATAACATTGCATAGAAAACAAAAATTTTCCTACCGCGAACACGCAATCCAAGCCAAGATGCAATCTAGAAGATGATAGCAACGAGGGGGTATCGAGTCTCACCCTTGAAGAGATTCCAAAGCCTACAAGATGAGGCTCTTGTTGCTGCGGTAGACGTTCACTTGCCGCTTGCAAAAGCGCGTAGAAGATCTTGATCACGATCGGTTCCGGCGCCACGAACGGGCAGCACCTCCGTACTCGGTCACACGTTCGGTTGTTGATGAAGACGACGTCCACCTCCCCGTTCCAGCGGGCAGCGGAAGTAGTAGCTCCTCTTGAATCCGACGGCACGACGGCGTGGTGTCGGTGGTGGTGGAGAAATCCGGCGGAGCTTCGCTTAAGCGTGCGGGATGTGGTGGAGGAGAGAGACCGCTAGGGTTTGGGGAGAGAGGGGGTTGGGCACCGGCCCTCTAAGGGGTGCGGCCAAGGCTAGGGCTTGAAGTGATCAGCCCCCTCTCCTATGCCCCTCATTATATAGGTGGAAGCACCAAGAGTTCTAGTCCAAGTCTTCGAATAAGACCCCAACACTAAAACCTCCCATATGTGGGAAACCTACTCAAGGAGGGAGTCCTACCCAAGGTGGGACTCCCACCTTTCCTTGAGGTGGGTTGGCCGGCCACCCTAGGGAGTCCACCTTGGACTCCTCCCCTTTAGGGTTGGCTGGTCATGCAAGGTGGAGTCCCTCCGGGACTCTACTTTCCATGGTGATTTCTTCCGGACTTTTCTAGAACCTTCTAGAACCTGCCATAAATGCACCGGATCATTTCCAAACTTGGAATATGACTTCCTATATATGAATCTTATTCTCCGGACCATTCCGGAACTCCTCGTGATGTCCGGGATCTCATCCGGGACTCCGAACAAATATTCGAACTCCATTCCATATTCAAGTTCTACCATTTCAACATCCAACTTTAAGTGTGTCACCCTACGGTTCGTGAACTATGCGGACATGGTTGAGTACTCACTCCGACCAATAACCAATAGCGGGATCTGGAGATCCATAATGGCTCCCACATATTCAACGATGACTTTAGTGATCGAATGAACCATTCACATACGATACCAATTCCCTTTGTCACGCGATATTTTACTTGTCCGAGGTTTGATCTTCGGTATCACTCTATACCTTGTTCAACCTCGTTTCTGGACAAGTACTCTTTACTCGTACCGTGGTATGTGGTCTCTTATGAACTTATTCATATGCTTGCAAGACATTAGACGACATTCCACCGAGAGGGCCCAGAGTATATCTATCCGTCATCGGGATGGACAAATCCCACTGTTGATTCATATGCCTCAACTCATACTTTCCGGATACTTAATCCCACCTTTATAACCACCCATTTACGCAGTGGCGTTTGGTGTAATCAAATTACCTTCCCGGTATAAGTGATTTACATGATCTCATGGTCATAAGGACTAGGTAACTATGTATCGAAAGCTTATAGCAAATAACTTAATGACGAGATCTTATGCTACGCTTAATTGGGTGTGTCCATTACATCATTCATATAATGATATAACCTTGTTATTAATAACATCCAATGTTCATGATTATGAAACTAATCATCCATTAATCAACAAGCTAGTTTAAGAGGCATACTAGGGACTTCTTGTTGTCTACATATCATACATGTACTAATGTTTCGGTTAATACAATTATAGCATGATATATAAACATTTATCATAAACATAAAGATATAAATAATAACCACTTTATTATTGCCTCTAGGGCATATCTCCTTCGAGTCTCCCACTTGCACTAGAGTCAATAATCTAGTTTACATTTGTAAAGATATAACACCTTGGCCTTCCGGTGCTTTATCATGTTTTGCTTACGGGAGAGGTTTTAGTCAACGGATCTGACATGCTCAGAACCGTATGTATTTTGTAATTCATTTGCGTCTCAACGCATCACTCATTTCCAAATGAGTCGGCATTAAATATGTTTGGTCTTCTGATGGAACCTTAATTCCGCGGTCTGAAATACGTCACTAATATTGTCACACTCAACATAGCTTCAAAGTTCCGACTCTGTCGGAAATACACCAAGTTCTCAAAGAACCTCTTGACTTAACATCCTTTGTCATTGTCAAAACAATGACATACTCTGCCTTCTTTTGTAGATTCCGTCACAATATTTAGAACTCTTCTAAATCTAGCATAGACAACTTCTAGCTCATTGTGCTACCTTTTAAACAACACTTAGTCTAATTTGAGATTGAAATTATATTTTATATGTGACAAAACCAATATCGGTGTAACACCTTACAGCGATTTGTTTGTCATTTCTTCATACAAAAATATATATATATCCTTAGTTCTTCTAAAGTACTCAAGGATATTCTTACTTGTCGTCCAATGATCATCATATGAATCATTACGGTATATGCTCATAACACTTTATAGCACATGATATCTGATTGTGTACATATTATTCGTGATCTATAATCACTCATGTGTTTTTACTCATTGAGTGTCAGATACACTCAAGTCTTGTTAAAACTTTAACATGACAAGAATATTTTCTTAATATTTCTATATTGAACTATTTCAATATCTATTCTATGTACTTTGACTTAAACTTATTTATGTGTTTCAATCTATCTTCATAGATCTTGACACTAAATTTGTTTCAGTCCATATCCTTTCATTGAAGTTAATTTCTCAATGAATCCTTTTAATCAAGTATATAATTACATCATTTATAACCAACTATATGTCATCTACATAAAGTATTATAAATATGTCTCAGCGCTCCCACTTAATTTCTTGCAAATGCAAGCCTCTTCATCGTCTCTGATGAAATCAAAAAACTCTTTGACTACTTCATCTTGGTGAAGATTCCAACTCCGTGATACTCACTTCATCCAATTGAAGTTCGTATACCTATCTAGTATTCTACGGACTAGCAAAACAATTGGTTGTATCTTGTATACATACTTCTGTTAAGTAGTGTATTTTGCCATCCTACTAGCATATCTCATAAAAGAAATATGTAGTGATTACTAGAATAATCCACATAGACTATTAGCATTGCTACGGAAGATCTAATCTTATCGTAGTCAACTCTTTGAACATTGTTGTAAACAATTTTTCAACAAGTCGAGCTTTCTTCAAGGATATTTCATCCAAGTCTATAGATCCATTTACTTTCAAAAAGTATTCATCTATTATGGATTTCATGGTGCATGGCCATTTTAACGGAGTCAGGGCCCATCATAACTTCTTTGTTTGTAGTTGGTTTATCATTGTTCAAAATCAATCCTTTGTCCACAAATCATTTATTTGATCACAAAGTAAACCATACCTACAAGGTTCAATATGTACTTCGATCTCCATGGCTAAAACACTTTGTAGTCATGGGAGCCATGATTGTCGTGGCCGCTTTCGAAACCAATTCCGATGCTGCGCTACTCTGATCATTATGCTCAGGTTCATAAACCTTATCTAATTATATTGTCCTCCCACTCAAATACTTCACTAGAAACAATTTTCTCGGAAATAAGAAACATTGACAAACATTTTTTGTCTTTGTCTCGTGGAAGAATTCCCAATTAAATCTCTGGGATAACCAACAAAGACATTCATCCAATTTTGGTTGTAAACTCTTAGACCAAAATTTAAAGAAAGGACTATTAAGGTTTATACCCATACCATAACTCGTATGGTGTCATTTCAACGGATCATGATGATGCTCTATTCAGTGTAAAAGCGGTAGTCACTAAAGCATAATCCACAAAATATAATGGCATCAATATTTTATCTCATCATTAATCCAACAAGGTTTGGATACATATCTCGGATATTATATCATCATTATGATACTCCAAGAAATGTGAGTTGTAGAACAATTTGATAACTCTCTTAGATGTTCGCTAAAACTCGTAATTCAAATATTTCCACCATGATCCAATCATAGATATTTGATTTTTCTATTACGATGATTTCCACTTCATGCTGAAATTTATTTGAATCCTATTCAAATGTTTCAAACTTTTCCTTATTGAATATATCCACATATATACTCAATTCATTGTTTGAAAGTTTTCATGAAGTAGAAGAATCTTCCGCACACAACTATGCCCGAGTGAACCACATATATCATTATGTATGTTTTCACTAAGTTAGTTGCCCATTCAACTCTTCGGCCTATGAACGGTATTTCAGTCATTACCTTTTAGAAAAGATTTTGCAAGTGCCAAACGATTCAACAAATCGAATGACTCCAAAAATCCATTTGCATGGAGTTCCTTCATGCGATCCTTTCTAACATGACCTAAATTGCGGTTCCACAAATAAGTGGAATTCAAATCATTTGCCTTATGGCATTTTTAGCGTCAGTGTTATGTATGTGTGTTTCACCATTAAGATTTATAATAACTTATCCATTTTACATGGAGTAATGTCATAATTTAAACAACTCATTGTTTTCATTTGACCAGAGCAAAATAACAATTATTAAGTTCTTTATTATAAATTCTAAGGGCTAGATAGAATGCCAACGACGAACATAATAACACTTTATTTTGTTCTAGACGTGCATTCTTATCATATTCCTTGTCAGTCACTTAGGCCATTGTATTCTTGTATTGCGTTGTTTTGTATGACACTTCATACCAACCAATATAGTACTAATACCCAAGAATTTCATTGTGTGACTTAACTAGGAATACAACCATAACATGTATATCATTTATATACACACGAGCTAGACTTTCTAGTCTTTTCTTTCTTTCTGCCAAAATATCTTTTGCAGTTTCTCTTTTAGTTTTCCTCATTATTCAGAAAAACACTTCAACATCAATAACTTCTAGGTTTGTTGGTCTAATACCAATAACCTTGAGGTTCTTATTTTGAAGTTGATCATCATATGACAAGTGTTCTAGATTTCACTATTAGTAACTTTGTAATACGATGAACAATTTCACTCATAATTTTATCCATCAATTCATGACAACTTTCTGAGACCATGTCTGTACATGCTAGGCTCATAAAGTTTAACCTTAGTATTCGCATGTGCAAATCAGGCTTGCACCCGTTGTATGCACACGTAGAATCTATCACACCCGATCATCACGTGATGCTTCGATACGACGAGTCTTAGCAACGGTGCATACTAAGGATGATAACTTCATGGATATGCGAATATCGTTAGTGCCCCAATAGTTGGAGGATTGTGACGCTCGGCGTCTTCAACCTTCATACATTCCCATAAAACTTATGAGTTTATGTAGTCTCACCAAATTATATTCTATCATCTTGCAATAAGGTCTTCAGATATCACATATATCTCATACCTTGATTATTTCTGAAAACTAAATTTTCAGCTCCTTACTTTTCAAACAGATTTGAACTTCAAGTTTTACGGAGACAAGATAACTTTAGTTACTAATTGAAACCATAGCTCTTTGAATCAACAATGTGAGGTTTACTAAAAGTTTGCAGTAGGACTTAATCAATTCTTGATTCTTTAACAATACGGTACCAATCCGTAAAGTTTCTTGTCAGATTTTAACAGTATTTCTATCTCAATAACAAGACTAGCGCATAGTAGAAAACGGATGCCAATACTACAAAATTAATTCAAAATACTACTCGAGACTATGTTTATGATAATTAGTTCATGTTTTAATCTAATTACTAATGAACTCCCACTTAATACAACATCCCTCATAGTTGTTAAGTGGTACACGATCCAAATTCACTACACCAAAAACCGATCATCACGTGAGATGATGTAGCTTCAATGGTGAACATCAACATGTTGATCATATCATCCATATGACTCGTGTTCAACCTTTCGGTTTCCGTTGTCCCGAGGCCATGTCTGTACATGCTAGGCTCGTCAAGCAAACCCAAGTATTCCGCGTGTGCAACATGGCTTACGCCCGTTGCATGTGAACGTTGAATCTATCACATCCGATCATCACGAGATGCTTCGAAACGACGAACTGTACAACGGTGCATACAAGGGAGAACACTTTATTATCTTGATATTAATGTGAGGGATCATCTTATAATGCTACCGTCGCGATCGAAGCAAAATAAGATGCATAAAGGATTAACATCACATGCAGTTCATATGTGATATGATATGGCCCTTTTGTCTTTGCGCCTTTGATCTTCATCTCCAAAGCACGGACATGATCTCCATCATCTTCGGGCATGATCTCCATCATCGTCGGCGTAGCGTCAAGGTCCATGGCGCCGTCTTCATGGTTGTTCACCTCATGTAGCAACTATTACAACTACTTTGAAATACCTCTCAACATGAAATATAAAGACAACCATAAGGCTCCTGCCGATTGCCACAATACAATAATGATCATCTCATACATATTCATCATCACATTATGGCCATATCACATCACCAAACCCTGCAAAAACAAGTTAGACGTCTCTAATTTGGTTTGCATATTTTACGTGGTTTAGGGTTTTCGAGAGAGATCTAATCTACCTACGAACAAGAACCACAACGTTGATACTAATGTTTTCAATAGAAGAGTAAGTTGAATCTTCACTATAGTAGGAGAGACAGACACCCGCAAAGCCTCTTATGCAATACAAGTTGCATGTCGAACGAGGAACAAGTCTCATGAACGCGGTCATGTAAAGTTAGTCCGGGCCGCTTCATCCCACTATGCCACAAAGATGCAAAGTACTCAAACTAAAGATAACAAGAGCATCAACGCCCACAAAACCATTGTGTTCTACTCGTGCAACCATCTATGCATAGACACGGCTCCGATACCACTTGTAGGATAACGTTGCATAGAAAACAAAAATTTTCCTACCGCGAACACGCAATCCAAGCCAAGATGCAATCTAGAAGATGATAGCAACGAGGGGGTATCGAGTCTCACCCTTGAAGAGATTCCAAAGCCTACAAGATGAGGCTCTTGTTGCTGCGGTAGACGTTCACTTGCCGCTTGCAAAAGCGCGTAGAAGATCTTGATCACGATCGGTTTCGGCGCCACGAACGGGCAGCACCTCCGTACTCGGTCACACGTTCGGTTGTTGATGAAGACGACGTCCACCTCCCCGTTCCAGCGGGCAGCGGAAGTAGTAGCTCCTCTTGAATCCGACGGCCACGACGGCGTGGTGTCGGTGGTGGTGGAGAAACCCGGCGGAGCTTCGCTTAAGCGTGCGGGATGTGGTGGAGGAGAGAGACCGCTAGGGTTTGGGGAGAGAGGGGGGTTGGGCACCGGCCCTCTAAGGGGTGCGGCCAAGGCTAGGGCTTGAAGTGATCAGCCCCCTCTCCTATGCCCCTCATTATATAGGTGGAAGCACCAAGAGTTCTAGTCCAAGTCTTCGAATAAGACCCCAACACTAAAACCTCCCATATGTGGGAAACCTACTCAAGGAGGAGTCCTACCCAAGGTGGGACTCCCACCTTTCCTTGAGGTGGGTTGGCCGGCCACCCTAGGGGAGTCCACCTTGGACTCCTCCCTTTAGGGTTGGCTGGTCATGCAAGGTGGAGTCCCTCCGGGACTCTACTTTCCATGGTGATTTCTTCCGGACTTTTCTAGAACCTTCTAGAACCTGCCATAAATGCACCGGATCATTTCCAAACTTGGAATATGACTTCCTATATATGAATCTTATTCTCCGGACCATTCCGGAACTCCTCGTGATGTCCGGGATCTCATCCGGGACTCCGAACAAATATTCGAACTCCATTCCATATTCAAGTTCTACCATTTCAACATCCAACTTTAAGTGTGTCACCCTACGGTTCGTGAACTATGCGGACATGGTTGAGTACTCACTCCGACCAATAACCAATAGCGGGATCCGGAGATCCATAATGGCTCCCACATATTCAACGATGACTTTAGTGATCGAATGAACCATTCACATACGATACCAATTCCCTTTGTCACGCGATATTTTACTTGTCCGAGGTTTGATCTTCGGTATCACTCTATACCTTGTTCAACCTCGTTTCCTGACAAGTACTCTTTACTCGTACCGTGGTATGTGGTCTCTTATGAACTTATTCATATGCTTGCAAGACATTAGACGACATTCCACCGAGAGGGCCCGGAGTATATCTATCCGTCATCGGGATGGACAAATCCCACTGTTGATTCATATGCCTCAACTCATACTTTCCGGATACTTAATCCCACCTTTATAACCACCCATTTACGCAGTGGCGTTTGGTGTAATCAAAGTACCTTTCCGGTATAAGTGATTTACATGATCTCATGGTCATAAGGACTAGGTAACTATGTATCGAAAGCTTATAGCAAATAACTTAATGACGAGATCTTATGCTACGCTTAATTGGGTGTGTCCATTACATCATTCATATAATGATATAACCTTGTTATTAATAACATCCAATGTTCATGATTATGAAACTAATCATCCATTAATCAACAAGCTAGTTTAAGAGGCATACTAGGGACTTCTTGTTGTCTACATATCACACATGTACTAATGTTTCGGTTAATACAATTATAGCATGATATATAAACATTTATCATAAACATAAAGATATAAATAATAACCACTTTATTATTGCCTCTAGGGCATATCTCCTTCACGAGGGCGTGCCACCTGACCTATACCTGGTCAGGAAGGTGATGGATTACTTCAATTAGTTTCCTGCATGGCAGACATGTAAACATTAAATCCGAGCCTCGATCGGCTCTCAGGTTATCCTGTGAATCAGCTCAAAGAGCAGATTCGCCCATGGTTCGTATTGGGTCTACGATAACATGGGGATCCTGCTTGATCAATACCAAGTTAAATCAATCTACGATAGTCTAGGGCTTTCACTGCATAATTGGAATGTCCTACGCGTAGTTGAGCCTGGCAGACACGAAAGATAACAGAAAACTAATCCTAGAAGAGGCCTAAAAACCAACACAGAGTCGATTCCCGGAACAACCCCTCTTGGATCGGCAAACCATACCTTACGCACTACTGGATCGTTCAACCCGTTTGCAAGGCCTAACCATGCGGATATCAAACTAATCCTTGGAGAACAAGGAACAACCATAACAGATCAGATCTACTAAATAAAGTCCAAGCAAGATGCTGCCCTTACACCTAAGATAGGTGCAAAGGCAGCTACATATTTAGGGGCAGCATAACTAAGCAAACATATCAGAAAAGCATCGATGCTAGCCCCAAAACATCTATGATAACAGTATTGCTCGCCATCAACAAAGCTTCAGTACGAGCAACACAAAACAACGAATAAACTGATACTGCCTAAATCGCAAGATGCGATCTAGGCAGCATGACGCTTACCCGGAAGAAACCCTCGAAACAAGGGGTGGCGATGCACCTAGATTGTGTTTGTTGTGAACGTGATCGTCCTCCTTTCTCAATAACCCTAGGTACATATTTATAGTCCGTAGACTTTCTATCTTTGGAATAAACCTAAGCGTATACGAACCAAACTCTATCTCTTAATTCTAAACTGAAACGTGATCTACTATAATGTACAAATATACGGGCAATCTAGCCCAAATTCTCGCACGAGGCCGATTCAGAAACACTTTATGTGCATATCCTCCAAGCCCATCTCAATCACGGCCCATCTCCTAATTTGTGTAAAATCCGGTGATAACACATGGCCCCTGATTTTGGCAATAATAATTCCAAAACCACTCTATTTTCCTTCATCGGGTCACGCGTTGCAGAGCAGAACCGCTACAGTGCCCTTCCATCATGATGCCTTGCCTTCTCAACTTCTCCGTACTGCACGATTTGACAGTTTTGGCACCGCATCCTCGAAACTGCCACAGCATTGAATCATCTTCCACTGTATCCCCTTTATTTAACCTCATCCGAGCAGTTCGCCTCCTCATTGTTCTGCATTAGCAATCGAAACTCCCCTCCTCTGTAACCATGGACTCCTCCTCTGCCTCCTACTCTTCGGGCCTCTCCTCCCAATCCTCCTCCTCCCATGAGCCGACGCCGGAGTACGACCCGATAGCGGCGTACGAGGCCCTCGCCCCACTGTGGTGGGACGAGGCGGATTGGGACTTCTCCGTCGGGTCAGAGGATGACGAATCCTTGACCGACGGGGAGGATAACCTCCAGTTCCTCGTTGGCGGGGAGTTGGAGGAAGAGAGCGACGACGACGCCTTCTCCTGGGGCAAGGACATCTCCTCCAATGAGGAGGATGAAGCGGAGGATGACACCTCCTCCGACGAATACCCGTCGGCGAAGCGCTTCCGCGTCGGGTCGGAGGACGACGACGACGACGAAGAAGAAGAAGCCCCTGCCGACGGCTTCAGCAGCAGCGACGACGACATCGCCGGCAGCAACGCCAATGGCAGCGAGGATGGCGACGACGAGGGCAGCGACGGCGGCGACGGCGCCGGCCCCTAGATCAGGGACTACTAGAATAGGGCTAGTAGTAGTGCATTAGGTAGCAGACCTCCCATTTGTGAGCAATCGGCTCTTATTGTAAAAACCCCTTTTAAATCAATGAAGCATGCTTCTATGTTTGATTTTTCCGATTGTCAAAGTAGGTCAATGCACCAAGAGCCGATAGCAACGCATCGGTCTTTTACCATAAAACGCCAATAAGGCCAGATTCAGTTCCCCAAATTCAAACAGTAACCTGTGACGCTCGTCTAAAGGACCAAACTCAGATCTCCAATTGCCCACCGAACAGATTCAACTCGCGGCAACGCGAATCCCAGATCCCCAACCGTGCAGATTCATCTCCGCCAGCGAATCAGATGGCGGAATCATCCAACGCCAATGCTACAGTCTCTGGCCTGAAGGTAATCTTTAACTGCCCCTCGCCATCCGAGCATAGTGTTAGAACTAACAGCAAACATCTGAATTAATGCCTTATTCCACCATTAATTTTAGGTATCAGACATCCTGTTGCCGCATCCTTCTCTTCCAAACTCTCTTTGTCTTGGCCCCCGCACTGTCGAGAGTCCTGCCCGTCTGATTTCTTGCGAGGCCCATAGGATCCCCTTCGTGCACCAGAATTTAGATCTAACTTCTTGGGCCGACTGCTTACGAGCCTGGCCTAACCCTCCTGAAGATTGGGTCTCCTGGTACAGTAGAGTATCCAAAACTTACCAATCCAAATGGGAAATCACAGGAATAGCCGGTGCTCTGTCCTTATCATTGTCTCCCCTTGAGAAGCATGAAAACCTTCTAAAAACCATCGGCTACTTCTGGTCTGATGCTCTGAACTGCTTCATGTTTGGCCACGGCCCCATGACACCAACTCTGCTAGATGTGGTAATGATCACTGGCCTAGACGTTACATCCCCCAGCCCCTCTGCTTTCATGCTGCCAAAGGTCCCTTTCAAGCTCTCTTCCAAAACAGAGTGCACAAACTGGGGTGCTTACCTTCGACGCCACATGAAAAATAAAGGCCCTGTAACAGAGAAAGAACACACGGCCTTCCTAAATTTCTGGTTGGAACACTTCATATTCTGTGGCCCTTCACTTGCTCCGACCAAGAATTATCTTCCCTTGGCCTATGAACTTGCCAGAGGCACCCAGCTTGGCATTGGCAAACTGTTCCTTGGAGAGGTCTATCGATATCTCCAACTAATGTCCGTCAAATTATCTTCCCAAAAAACAGTCAAAACAGGAGGTCCCTGGTGGTTTATTCAGCTATGGGCTCAGCTGTATTTCCAGAACCGTATCCCAAACTTCCCACTTTTGGCTACTCGCACCTTTCCAGATGCTAACGGGAAGCAGATCCGATGCACTAGCTACGGCCAAGCCTTTTATAGCCTTCCAGGTAGTAAACTGATCCCCAAGGAAGCATCAAAGTGGTTCAGCATTTTCTTCCAAGGCCTGGACAATCCTCTCTTCTTTGCTTACACGGAATCTGAAAATTTTGAAAACCCGAGTCTCCTTCAGGCTAGATAGCTTTGCCGATGACACCAGCACCCGACAATTGTATTCCACCATGATCCGTCCCTGCTTCCTTCCAGTTGGCATGAGCACATCAAACAGGATAATCAAACCTGGTTATGAGTCCTATCAGCCGGTCGTAGAAGCCCGGCAGTTTGGTCTTGGGCAGGTGTCTCCCCATTTCTTCCTCCACCACTTAACAGAGAGCAGAGCTGACTTGCCCGATCTCCTCACCGGTCAGAGGTGTTACTCCTTCTTTGATGCTCTAGCCATCCCAGTCCCTATCAACCTCTCTTTCACCTCGTCAACCGATGGTTTTGAGGCCTGGTGGTCAATGTGGAAAACTCATGCCTTCAGGAGAGCTCTGGGACCGTTGCTGAAACAACTCGATGCTGAATATAATATCCCCGCAGAACAGGTACTACCACTCGCAAATTTCCTTGAAGTGGTTTAAAATGATTTTTATAACCTTGCTCTGTCTCCTTGCAGCAACAAGATGGTCCAGAACCTAGACATGATGACGGCTCCCCCTTTGAATTCTTCCCGCCGGCTCCTGTGGTCCTCTTCTGCAAAAACTCGCCACCTTTGAAAAAGGTCATGATGCAGAGCCAGCCGATTTCACCAAAATCGACTTCCAAGAGCAAAGTATCTTCCGGGCCAGCTGCCCCCCGAGCCCCAACCAAGGCGAGAACGACGGTGAGGAAAGTAGCCGCCGGGAAAACTTTGAAGCGCCGGAGCCCTTCTCCAGATCAAGAGAGCTTGCACGTACGTTGATCCATGCCTTGACTGATTTCATCTACCCTTATGGGCTTCTGCAGACATGCTTGTGCTTACTAACTCTTTTTTTATATAGGCCACCACCAAAGACAACTCCAGCGAGGAAACACAATCCCATCAAGGGGATTCGAGCTCGGGCAATTCTGGGAAAATCACCACGCAGAGCCAGCCAGATTTGCCACCATCGGCTTCCAGGAAAAGGCCAGTTCCTGAACCTGTTGCCCCCCAAGCTCCAATCAAAGCGGGGCAGGGCGTGAGCACCAAGAGGACTCGAAAGGAACCGCAAGCCCCTTCATCAAACCAAGAGGCTTCAAATGTAATTACCCTCCATACTCTCCCCAGCTCGTCTTTCATGCTAATCCATTGCTGCTCACATCGGCTAACCACCTTCTTTGCAGACTGATGACATTTCTAGTGGGGGAGTCGAGGAAGTACAGATGCCCTCCGCAAACCTGGATCCAGTGATCCCTGAAGGTGCCGTTGACAAGGTCGCCAATTTGGCCAAGCCTCCAGCAGAAACACAAGAGCCGATTACCTTATCATCGGCTGTCCCCCTGGTCTCAGGAGAGGTATACTCCTTTCGTTTGGCTTACCCTTCCCTTTTGCTGCATACTGACGCTGTTTCTGTTTGTCAGGGTTGTGACCTCTCGGGCTTGCTAACGTTCGACCCTGAATCCATCGAACCAGCTCCTTCTCCGGCATGCGATGAACCACGACCCAGCGCTGTCCTATGTCAATTCTAGCGTCTCAAAGCCCTGCTCTCCTCCCCGATCGAGACGTTGGTCGAAGACACCGAGGAAGTGAAGAGCGTTCTTGAAGAGGTCAAGCATCATCTCCCGGTAACGTTGCAGGTGAAACTTTGGCCAGTTGTGACTCTGTCTGTCTACGGGTCAAGGGTGAAGTTAGCTCGTCAGAGAATCGATCTACGTCACGCCCAAATTCCGTTGAAAGTCGACATTGCAGGCAAATGTCAGCGGCTCAATGAGAAAAAGGCGGCCTTAGATGCCAAAACTGACACCTCTGTCAGCACCGCCGAACTTGAGACCTTGCGAAAGGAATTGGAGGACCTTGAAGAGAGGATCCGGGCAACCAAACAGCTTATCTACGATAAGGAAGCTCTTATTGCCCGCTCCCAAGAGGAAGCAGAAGGCCTCAAAGCTCAACTGAAAACTGATCTGGCAGAAATACGTGCCCTGAACAAGCAGCTAGTGACGGGCGAGGACGAAGATGACGAGGCCGAGATCGCCGAGGTGGATCATGTCCGTGCTGACGCCCTCCGTGCCTTCGAGGCATTCCTTCAGTAGAGCCTATCCATGTAACCTGATATCTGCTCGTAACAGTTTGTACCTCTAGAGTCGATGGCTGCGCATCGGCTTTGTAGTCTAAAGTCGATGTCTATGCATCGGTTGTGCTTTGCGTCTTGTTGCTTTTGTATATTTTTTTTACTGGCCGATTTCATGCATCGACCCCCATATTTCACTGCTCGTCATCCCACATACTTGGGAAATATTTCTTGAGATGCTGACCATTGACAGCCACTGGGAACTTCACACCGCTCAGCTCCTCGAGCATGTATGTGTTACCTCGTGTAAGAGCCGATTTGACTCGGCTGGTCCCAGACATCTGAGAAGTAACCCTTCCCAAGTCCTATAGAACATGTCATCCACAATAAGGACATACTTCATGGCCTTGTACCTTATCCGTTTAGGTACCCCCCGAGCCGAATCTTTCAAGTAATTGAAGATATCGGCTCTCCAGTCATCCGATTCCAGGAACTGTACCTGAACGTCGGCTCCACCTGCTACGTCCTTGTAGCCTGACGCTTTCCGTCGCCTGCTAGATCGATGCTGAACACAGGCAAAACGTATGGTGAGGATAATTTGGGCCGATTGCTGGAATCGGCCCCCTTTTGGATTGCCTTGCTCAATGAAGGTTTACAACTTATTTGTGCTCTACTATGGGAGGGAGAATCCCTACTACGACCACGTGACATGCTTGAGGTGAGATCATTGCTTTTTATTTTTTTGGGGCCGATCGCAGGGATTGGCCTTGCCACGTACGTCCATTGACTTTGCTCTTGCTACTCCGTCAGGCCGGTGGATAAGACCAGCTTCACCCCGTTTTTTGTAGCTTCGATGCGCTCACGGCCGTCCAAACCGACTCCGGAGATCGGCTCTTGGTCTTCTGCGTCCCAAATATTCATGCCAGCCTATTGAGATCTCGATCGAGTCATCTCGCATGAACGACCTCCACTTCATCTCCATCCCACTGTATCAGGCATTGGTGCATTGTGGATGGAATGCAGCAGTTGGCGTGAATCCAATCCCTCCCTAGCAGGACAGCGTAGGTGATTTTGCTGTCGACGATGAAGAATGATGTAGGAATGGTTTTTCGGCCCACGGTTAGATCCACGTTCAGAACGCCTTGCGTTTCTGATGCTTGGCCGTTGAAGTCGCTTAGTGTGACGTTGGTTTTGATCAGATCTGCGTTAGAGCGTCCCAAACGTCGTAGCATGGAGTATGGCATTATATTGACTGCCGCTCCCGTGTCGACCAACATCTTGCTGATAGGCTGCCCGTTGATATAACCTCTTAGGTACAGGGCCTTCAAATGTTTGTAGCTCTTCTCTCGTGGCTTTTCAAAGATAACTAGCCGTGGGCCGCAGTCAAACTGTGCTACCGGTACTTCTTCGGTTCTTGGAGCACAAAACTCTGACGGGAGTATGAACACCATATTTGTGCCAGCCGATGCCTTCGCATCGGCTTTTATTTGTTTGGGGCGCCATTCTTTCTTCTGTGGACGCATCTCCATCTCCAAAGTTTGCTGAATTTTCACGGCCAGATCGGGCCGCCCTTTCCTCAACGTGTGGAGGTATTGCGCCTCGGCTTCCTCCAAGTTACGTAGCCGTTGAACTCTACGCTTTTGGGAGTGACTGAGTCCATCAGGGCACCACCTTGGCCGGTGGTATCTATCTTCTTCTTCATCTTCTGACTCCTCGAAATCTTCCACTCAAGATGACTCAGCTCGTCTGTTCTGAGGTGGGAGAGGCCCTAGACGCTTGAACACTGAAACCTCACCTGTGTCCTCCTTCTGCTGTCTACATTCCGGGCAGTTGTCGATTGTAGGCAATCGGCTCATTCCTGAATCCCAGCAGTGCTTAAAGAAAGGACAATCCCATTGTCTGTCCATGTCTTCCTGCTCTCTTGACTTCCCCTTAGCGCGGTGCTCATATCCTTCGTAGTCTCTGTCATACCGACGATATTTTCCGTTGTCTACATCAGACCGACGATATCTTTCGTCCCCTATGTCGTACCGCCGGCGTCGGTCGTACTGATGCTCATATTTGTTAAGGAGATGCGCGAAGAGCGGTCGTTGATACCGCACGTTTCTTACTTGTTCCTCGGTGATGTACCGTCTGTCATCATATCGGGGTCGGTCGCGTGGGCCGGCCTCCTCCTTTTCCTTGCCACGGGAGTGACCGATTTCTCCTTTATCCCCGCCATGGTGGTATACAGGCCCTGCCATGTTAACGTCGAATGAGAAATCTAGCTGACGCCTCGTGGAGTGATTGTGTTCCACCATGTTGACGCCAGGGAACGGTTGCGTGTCCACTTTCATGGCAAACTGACCAAGGATCAAACGGCCTTGTTCGATCGCCATTTGGATCTGCCGACACAACTCTTTGCAGTCATTGGTGATATGGGTGAACGAGTGATGCCACTTGCAGTATGGTCTCCCGTTCATTTCTTGCGCCGTAGGGATTTTATGGCCTTCGGGTAACTTCAGCTGTTTTTCTTTAAGCAATAAATCTAATATCTGCTCAGCTTTGCTTACATCGAAGTCAAACCCTTTTGCAGGCCCTTGTTGTTTCACCCATTTGCAGGACACGGGATTTGCCCCCCGAGCCCATTCAGCCACGGCTACTTCCTGGTCTTCTGCAGAGTCCTCAACTCCTTCTGTCTCGACCAGGCCTATCGGGCGTTTTAACTTATCTTGGTACAATTCTGGGTGGCGCTGCTCATACAATGTTAATTTCTGGACCATGTGCGCCAGTGAATTGTATTCCACTTGGAAAGCCAGATCCTTGATCGGCGCTGCGAGGCCCAACGCTGCCAGATCGACTGCTTCTTTCTCAGTTAAATGAGCCAAATAACATCGGTTCTTGACCGTCCTGAAACGCTGAATGTATTCCGACACCGTTTCTCCCCGCTTCTGCCGCACCTGTGCCAGATCGGCAATGCCAGCCTCGGTAGCTTCTGAGTGATATTGAACATGAAACTGCTCTTCCAGTTGCTTCCATGTCCGGACTGAATCTGGTGGAACGAGGTGTACCACCCAAAAGTTGGTCCTGTGAGAGATTGCGCAAAAAACCTTACACGTAACGGGTCTGATGCTGAAATCATGCCCAACTGTGCCAAATATCGGCTCACATGCTCAATTGAGCTAGCCCCTTCTGATCCATTGAACTTTGAGAACTCAGGGAGCCGATACTTGGGCGGCAGCGGAATCAAATCATATTCGTTGGGGTACGGCTTGGAATAGCCGACTGTTCTCCTCTTTGGGAGGATGCCGAACTGGTCTCTCAAAATTGTACTGATTTGTTCCACAGTATGAGCTGCAGGGGCTGAGCTTTCATGACTCGTTCCGGTGGCATATTTAGCTAGCCACGCCTGTTTATCGGCGTCCGCTCCGTAAATCCCTCCCTGCCGCAATCTGGTTCGTGCGCGCCAAGTTATTGCAGTCCGGCACGTATGTGCACACGTATCCATGTGGGATTTCTTTAGGCGGCTCATACAGGAATTGGTAATCGCCAGGATCGCCTCCCATCTTGTAGACGACGTATGCCGGTGTACCCTGTGGCTCCGGAGCTGCAAGCGTGAATGGCAGATGCGGTCTGGTCTGGAACAGTATTTCTCCCTGGTGAGTCCCTAGGGCAGGCCCTGACGGAGAGTACTGATGCTTCATGATTTCCTGAACCACGCGAACCGCAATGCGCTCGAAAGCGCACCAGGCTCTCAGAATGACGGCGTAGAGAATGATCCACCATGTAATTAACTTCCTGGCGCAGAGCTCTGGTGCGTTCCTCTGAAGGGACAGACAGATCTACTTCATCGAGAACGCCGTCGGGTGAGAACCCTTTCCATCAAATGCCATGTTTACGGGTCCTCTCGAAAGAGCCGATGAGATCGGCTTCGAAGACAGCTTTAATCTCATCATATTTCTTCTTGTGCTCCTCAGGCAGATCTTCGTACGTGATTGGTCCGTCCGCCATCTCAGCTGCAGATGTTGACGTAGTTGCTGTAGAATGTCCCACCGGGCGTGCCAGAATGTGTTGCCTGCCAAAACCCACCGGGGAGCAGCGACGAGCAACACGAAGAGCCGGGAGGCTCCCAGAACTGCTGGTGGGCCCTGGTCCCTCGGGCGACGGCCCGCAAAACTCCGGCACATGTCCTGGCTGTTGCGAGGGCGTGCCACCTGACCTATACCTGGTCAGGAAGGTGATGGATTACTTCAATTAGTTTCCTGCATGGCAGACACGTAAACATTAAATCCGAGCCTCGATCGGCTCTCAGGTTATCCTGTGAATCAGCTCAAAGAGCCGATTCACCCATGGTTCGTATTGGGTCTACGATAACATGGGGATCCTGCTTGATCAATACCAAGTTAAATCAATCTACGATAGTCTAGGGCTTTCACCGCATAATTGGAACGTCCTACGCGTAGTTGAGCCTGGCAGACACGAAAGATAACAGAAAACTAATCCTAGAGGAGGCCTAAAAACCAACACAGAGTCGATTCCCGGAACAACCCCTCTTGGATCGGCAAACCATACCTTACGCACTACTGGATCGTTCAACCCGTTTGCAAGGCCTAACCATGCGGATATCAAACTAATCCTTGGAGAACAAGGAACAACCATAACAGATCAGATCTACTAAATAAAGTCCAAGCAAGATGCTGCCCTTACACCTAAGATAGGTGCAAAGGCAGCTACATATTCAGGGGCAGCATAACTAATCAAACATATCAGAAAAGCATCGATGCTAGCCGCAAACATCTATGATAACAGTATTGCTCGCCATCAACAAAGCTTCAGTACGAGCAACACAAAACAACGAATAAACTGATACTGCCTAGATCGCAAGATGCGATCTAGGCAGCATGACGCTTACCCGGAAGAAACCCTCGAAACAAGGGGTGGCAATGCGCCTAGATTGTGTTTGTTGTGAACTTGATCGTCCTCCTTTCTCAATAACCCTAGGTACATATTTATAGTCCGTAGACTTTCTATCTTTGGAATAAACCTAACTGTGTACGTACCAAACTCTATCTCTTAATTCTAAACTGAAACGTGATCTACTATAATGTACAAATATACGGGCAATCTAGCCCAAATTCTCGCACGAGGCCGATTCAGAAACACTTTATGTGCATATCCTCCAAGCCCATCTCAATCACGGCCCATCTCCTAATTTGTGTAAAATCCGGTGATAACAATGATATATGTCCGGGGCAATGTCTTCTACTGATCTCTCGTTTAACCAATTATCGGTCCAGAAGTAGCACCTTTGGCCGTTACCCACGACCACACTTGTCGCCGCATTGAAAATGTGCCTGTCTTGTTCTTCCATGGGACTGGCTAGCGAGCACCATAACTTCTGGTCGCCAAATCTTAGATGTCATGCCCATCAAACGCGCATGGCCGTGTTCATGAACTCTAGGTTTAAGATCCCTAACCCGCCGTTAGGTTTGGGATGACAAATTGTTTTCCAATTGACCAGACAATGTCCACCATTAACAGTATCAGTTCCCTTCCATAGGAACGCTTTGCGTATCTTATCAATTGCTTTTAGAACCCATGGAGGCGGATCAAGGGACATCAAGTGGAAAATCGCCATAGCGCTTAGCACGGATTGCACTAAGATTAATCTTCCACTTTGAGTGAGCATGTGGGTTTTCCACATGGCTAGTCTATTTCTGATCTTTTCTATTAAAGCTTGGAAGTCTTCTTTTCGTGCTTTTCTGAAATGGAGAGGAAGTCCGAGATATGTTATGGGCATGTTGGCGACCTTGCAATTCAGCATCTCGTTGATTTCCTTGATCTCTTCCTCGACACAGTATATTGGAGAGACCGAACTTTTCTCTAGGTTTCACTTCAGACCTGACACATCGCCGAAGATGTCAAGGAGGGACTTTATTGCGAGCGCGTCCTCAACTGATGCCCGAAGAAACAAGATTACATCGTCAGCATACATTGAAAGCCTTTGGGGAACCTCACTGCCCCTTGGGAAGGGCTTGATCACTCTATTTTCCTCTACTTTTTTAAACATGAGAGTAAGAGCCTCCATTACGAGAATGAACAACATGGGGGATAAGGCTTTCGCTCTGCCTTAAACCTCTTGCGTGCCATATCTTCAGACCTGGGATTCCATTAAGCAAGATGCTTGTGGATGCCGTAGATAGCAGCATGATGATCCAAGTTTGCCATCGACGACCAAATCCTTTTTGTCGTAGAACCTCTAGAAGAAACTACCAAGCGACCGTGTCGAAAGCCTTTGCTTACACGACGAAGGATCAAGTGGGATTGCATGCGGAGGTGGGACCCACGGCGGAGGACATGGACAGATCGGTGCCAGCAGGGTGGACCCACTTGCGTCGCAGACGACATAGGGTTTCGCCTTTCGCGTGCGATCCGACTTCGCGTCGTACTTTCGCTTCGTTTCCGCCGCCAGCAACATCGTCTCCTCCGCGCTCATCGTCACCTCCATGCTTCACCGCAAGTTCTTCATCGCCAGCAGTGCGGCAACCGTCGCCCAGCCTTCGTTGCCGCCGTCGTGGCCCTCGTCTCGCTGAACATTCCTGTCCGCCGTGATGCAGCCGACGGGAGGGCAACCGGACCTTCACCCAGCTGGGCCGGCGCCACCGGGACCTGCTGCCGCAGGGGTGGCCACGCGTGGTGGAGCGGCGGGGGCGGCTCCCAGGCCGCCGGTTGCTAGGCCGCCTCCTTCATTCTCGCAGCCGCGGGGAGGGGCTGCTGCCGGTCTGACTCATATCCAACGGCACTTGGCTCCCGGGAGTGCAGCACAAGGTCCGCTAGTACAGCAGCAGCAGGTGCATGGCCAGCCGGTGTACGCGCCGCCTGATGGCGTGTACATCACACGTCCGTTGGGAACCCCAAGAGGAAGGTATGATGCGCACAGTAGCAAGTTTTCCCTCAGAAAGAAACCAAGGTTTATCGAACCAGGAGGAGCCAAGAAGCACGTTGAAGGTTGATGGCGGCGGGATGTAGTGCGGCGCAACACCAGGGATTCCGGCGCCAACGTGGAACCCGCACAACACAACCAAAGTACTTTGCCCCAACAAAACAAGTGAGGTTGTCAATCTCACCGGCTTGTTGTAACAAAGGATTAGATGTATAGTGTGGATGATGATTGTTTGCAGAAAACAAGTAAAACAAGTATTGCGATAGATTGTATTTGATGTAAAAGAATGGACCGGGGTCCACAGTTCACTAGAGGTGTCTCTCCCATAAGATAAATAGCATGTTGGGTGAACAAATTACAGTCGGGCAATTGACAAATAGAGAGGGCATGACAATGCACATACATGATACGATGAGTATTGTGAGATTTAATTGGGCATTACGACAAAGTACATAGACCGCTATCCAAGCATGCATCTATGCCTAAAAAGTTCACCTTCAGGTTATCATCCGAACCCCTTCCAGTATTAAGTTGCAAACAACAGACAATTGCATTAAGTATGGTGCGTAATGTAATCAATAACTACATCCTCGGACATAGCATCAATGTTTTATCCCTAGTGGCGACAGCACATCCACAATCTTAGAACTTTCTGTCACTGTCCTAGATTTAATGGAGGCATGAACCCACTATCGAGTATAAATACTCCCTCTTGGAGTTAAGAGTAAAAACTTGGCCAGAGCCTCTACTAATAACGGAGAGCATGCAAGATCATAAACAACACATAGGTAATAGATTGATAATCAACATAACATAGTATTCTCTATCCATCGGATCCCGACAAACACAACATATAGAATTACGGATAGATGATCTTGATCATGTTAGGCAGCTCACAAGATCCGACAATGAAGCACATAAGGAGAAGACGACCATCTAGCTACTGCTATGGACCCATAGTCCAGGGGTGAACTACTCACTCATCACTCCGGAGGCGACCATGGCGGTGAAGAGTCCTCCGGGAGATGATTCCCGTCTCCGGCAGGGTGCCGGAGGCGATCTCCTGAATCCCCCGAGATGGGATTGGCGGCGGCGGCGTCTTAGTAAGGTTTTCCGTATCGTGGCTCTCGGTACTGGGGGTTTCGCAACGGAGGCTTTAAGTAGGCGAAAGGGTAGGTCAGGGGGCGTCACGAGGTGGCGACACAACAGGGCCGCGCGGCCAGCACCTGGGCTGCGCCGCCCTAGCGTGTCGTCGCCTCGTGGCCCCACTTCGTTTCCTCTTCGGTCTTCTGGAAGCTTCGTGGAAAAATAGGCCCCTGGGCGTTGATTTCGTCCAATTCCGAGAATATTTCCTTTGTAGGATTTCTGAAACCAAAAACAGCAGAAAAACAAGAACTGGCTCTTCGGCATCTCGTTAATAGGTTAGTGCCGGAAAATGCATAAATATGACATAAAGTATGCATAAAACATGTAGATATCATCAATAATGTGGCATGGAACATAAGAAATTATCGATACGTCGGAGACGTATCAGCATCCCCAAGCTTAGTTCCTGCTCGTCCCGAGCAGGTAAACGATAACAAAGATAATTTCGGAGTGACATGCCATCATAACCTTGATCATACTATTGTAAGCATATGTAATGAATGCAGTGATCAAAACAATGGTAATGACATGAGTAAACAAATGAATCATAAAGCAAAGACTTTTCATGAATAGTACTTCAAGACAAGCATCAATAAGTCTTGCATAAGAGTTAACTCATAAAGCAATAAATCAAAGTAAAGGTATTGAAGCAACACAAAGGAAGATTAAGTTTCAGCGGTTGCTTTCAACTTGTAACATGTATATCTCATGGATAATTGTCAACATAGAGTAATATAACAAGTGCAATATGCAAGTATGTAGAAATCAATGCACAGTTCACACAAGTGTTTGCTTTTTGAGGTGGAGAGAGATAGGTGAACTGAATCAACATAAAAGTAAAAGAAAGGCCCTTCGCAGATGGAAGCATTGATTGCTATATTTGTGCTAGAGCTTTGGTTTTGAAAACATGAAACAATTTTGTCAACGGTAGTAATAAAGCATATGTATCATGTAAATTATATCTTACAAGTTGCAAGCCTCATGCATAGTGTACTAATAGTGCCCGCACCTTGTCCTAATTAGCTTGGGTTAACATTGATTATCATTGCATAACATATGTTTCAACCAAGTGTCACAAAGGGGTACCTCTATGCCGCTCGTACAAGGGTCTAAGGAGAAAGTTCGCATTGGATTTCTCGCTTTTGATCATTCTTCAACTTAGACACCCATACCGGGACAACATAGACAACGAGATAATGGACTTCTCTTTTAATGCTTAAGCATTCAACAACGATTAATATTCTCATAAGAGATTGAGGTTTTATGTCCAAACTGAAACTTCCACCATGATTCATGGCTTTAGTTAGTGGCCCAATGTTCTTCTCTAACAAGTATGCATACTCAAACCATTTGATTGTGAAAACCGCCCTTACTTCAGACAAGACGAACATGCATAGCAACTCACATGATATTCAACAAAGAGTTGATGGCGTCCCCAGGAACATGGTTATCGCACAACAAGCAACTTAATAAGAGATAAAGTGCATAAGTACATATTCAATACCACAATAGTTTTTAAGGCTATTTTGTCCCATGAGCTATATATTGCAAAAGCGAATGATGGAAATTTAAAGGTAGCACTCAAGCAATTTACTTTGGAATGGCGGAGAAATACCATGTAGTAGGTAGGTATGGTGGACACAAATGGCATAGTGGTTGGCTCAAGGATTTTGGATGCATGAGAAGTATTCCCTCTCGATACAAGGTTTAGGCTAGCAAGGTTATTTGAAACAAACACAAGGATGAACCGGTGCAGCAAAACTCACATAAAAGACATATTGTAAACATTATAAGACTCTACACTTGTCTTCCTTGTTGTTCAAAACTCAATACTAGAAATTATCTAGACATTAGAGAGACCAAATATGCAAACCAAATTTTAGCAAGCTCTATGTATTTCTTCATTAATGGGTGCAAAGTATATGATGCAAGAGCTTAAACATGAGCACAACAATTGCCAAGTATCAAATTATTCAAGACATTTTAGAATTACTACATGTAGCATTTCCCAATTCCAACCATATAACAATTTAACGAAGAAGATTCAACCTTCGCCATGAATACTATGAGTAAAGCCTAAGGACATATTTGTCCATATGCAACAGCGGAGCGTGTCTCTCTCCCACACAATGAATGCTAGGATCCATTTTATTCAAACCAAAACAAAAACAAAAACAAACCGACGCTCCAAGCAAAGCACATAAGATGTGACTGAATAAAAATATAGTTTCAGGGGAGGAACCTGATAATGTTGTCGATGAAGAAGGGGATGCCTTGGGCATCCCCAAGCTTAGACGCTTGAGTCTTCTTAAAATATGCAGGGGTGAACCACCGGGGCATCCCCAAGCTTAGAGCTTTCACTCCTCTTGATCATAGTATATCATACTCCTCTCTTGACCCTTGAAAACTTCCTTCACACCAAACTTCAAGCAAACTCATTAGAGGGTTAGTGCACAATCAAAAATTCACATGTTCAGAGGTGACACAATCATTCTTAACACTTCTGGACATTGCACAAAGCTACTGGACATTAATGGATCAAAGAAATTCATCCAACATAGCAAAAGAGGCAATGCGAAATAAAAGGCAGAATCTGTCAAAAACAGAACAGTCCGTAAAGACGAACCTGGAAGGGGCACTTAACTTGCTCAAACGGAAAAACTCAAAACTAATAAAAGTTGCGTACATATCTGAGGATCACGCACGTAAATTTGCAGATTTTTTTGATTTCTTTACAGAGACTTCTGCGCGAATTCGTGACAGACAGCAATGCTGTTTCTGTGCAGCAATCCAAATCTAGCATCAACTTTACCATAGAGACTTTACTTGGCACAAAAACATGATAAGGCGAGGTTGCTACAGTAGTAAACAACTTCCAAGACTCAAATATAAAACAAATTACTGTAGTAAAAACTTGGGTTGTCTCCCATAAGCGCTTTTCTTTAACGCCTTTCAGCTAAGCGCAGAAAGTGTATATCAAGTGTTATCAAGAGATGAAGCATCGACATTACCTTGGGCTTTACCCTTACCTTTCTTGTTCTTTTTCTTACTCTTTGATTTAGGGAATATATGTCTACCCCCGGGTGTAGAGGTGAATTTTAGGGTGCCTTCTCCCATATCTATGACGGCTCCCAATAGTTTCAGCAAGGATCTTCCGAGTGTGATTTGTCCCGTTCCTGCACATTCAATAACAAGATAATCAATGGATATTGTTCTCCCAAGAACGGTTGTATGCACACCCGCAGCTATTCCTTTAGGAATTGTAATAGAGTTATCAATAAGAGTTATTCCTTCTCCCCCTTCAACGAATCCCCAAAGTTTCAAAGATTCATGAATACTCTTAGGCATTAAGCAAAATTCGGACATAATATCACAATTGGCATGAAGAGTTTGGTCACCGATAACAATTTTAATAGTAGGATCCCATAATGAAGGTTCAGAGTTCACTAAAACTTGATCAAGACGGTTACGAACATATCTATAATTTTCATTCAAGCGAGATGCACTTGTCTCAAGAGTGTTTAATCTATTATAAATGCTAATAAGGAGCTGAATCAAAGTTATTAGCTGAATCATGTGATGCAACCAACTTTTTTATGGCATTAAAAGCTTGATCCCCATTGCAATGAAGGAAATCTCCTCCCACTACAAGCATCCAAGGCATATCTATAGCGAATCATAAGACCAAAATAAAAATTACTAAGGAGCAAACTTAGAGTCATTTGAGGTTCAACTTTACGATAAGAAGTAAAAATTCTGGACCAAGCATCTTTAAAACTCTCCTCATCCCCTTGTTTAAAAGTGAAGACTAATTCCTCAAGTGAAGAAGTAACAGGTGCAGAACTAGACATGGTAGCAAAAGTAAAATGCAAGTAACTAAATTTTTTTTTGTGTTTTCGATATAGAGTGCAAGACAGTAAATAAAGTAAAGCTAGCAACTAATTTTTTTGTGTTTTGTTTAAGTGCAGCAAACAAAATAGTAAATAAAGTAAAGCAAGACAAAAACAAAGTAAAGAGATTGGATTGTGGAGACTCCCCTTGCAGCGTGTCTTGATCTCCCCGACAACGGCGCCAGAAAAAATGCTTGATGGCGTGTATAGCACACGTCCGTTGGGAACCCCAAGAGGAAGGTGTGATGCAGACAGTAGCAAGTTTTCCCTCAGAAAGAAACCAAGGTTTATCGAACCAGGAGGAGCCAAGAAGCACGTTGAAGGTTGATGGCGGCGGGATGTAGTGCGGCGCAACACCAGGGATTCCGGCGCCAACGTGGTGTTATCCCCAGATTTTAGCCAAATCAGGAGATGGGCCGTAATTGAGATGGGCTTGAAGAATATACCTGGAAGAATTACATGAATCGGCCTTGTATACAAAGTTTGGGCTAGTTTGCCCGTGTATCCGTAAATATAGTAGGATACGTGTCGGTTAGATAGAATTTGGCTCGTGCACGGTTGGGATTACTCCCACGTTAGAAAGTCTACGGACTATAAATATGTATCTAGGGTTATTGAGAAAGGAGGACAATCACGTTCACAACAAACACAAACCAGGCGCATCGCCACCCCTTATTTCGAGGGTTTCTTCCGGGTAAGCATCATGCTGCCTAGATCGCATCTTGCGATCTAGGCAGTATACGTTTATTCGTTACCTTGTGTTACTCGTGCTGAAGCGTTGTTGATGGCGAGTAACACTATTTATCGTAGATGTTTTGGGGCTTGCATTGATGCTTTTCTTATGCATATTTGCTTAGCAATGCCGTCCCTCGACATCTAGCTGCCCTTACACCTATCTAGGTGTAAGGGCAGCACCTTGCTTGTTCGTTACTTAGTAGATCCGATCTGTTATAGTTGCTCCTTGTTCCAAGGATTAGTTTAATATCTGCATGATTAGGCCCTATGCTGGGGTTGGACGATCCGGTAGTGCGTAAGGTGTTGTTTCACCGTTCCTATAAGGGATGTTCCGGGAATTGACTTAACGTTTGTTTTTAGGCCTCTTTTAGGAATAGTTTCCATCATCTTTCGTATCTGCTAGGCCCAACTACGCGTAGGATGTTCCGATTATGCGGTGAAAACCCTAAACTGTTGTACATTGGTTTAGCTTTGTTTTGATCAAGCAGGATCCCCATGTCATCGTAAATCCAATGTGAACCATGGGGCGATCGGCTCCTTGAGCCGATCCACAGGGCAACCTGAGAGCCGATCGGGCTCGTATTTAATGTTTACGTGTCTACCATGCAGGAGACTAGTTGAAGCAATCCAACACCTTCCTGATCAGGTATAGGTCAGGTGGCACGCCCTTGCAACCGCCAGGACGTGTGCTGGGACTTTGCGGGACGACGCGAGGCACCGGGGCCCACTTAGCAGTCTTGGGAGTCTCCCGGCTCTTCGTGTTGCTTAACCACTACTCGCCGGTGGGTTTTGGCAGGCAACACATTCTCGGCACGCGCCGGTGGGACACTTTCTACAACAACCACGTCAACATCGGCAGCCAAGATGTCGGACGAACTGATCAAGTACGAGGATCTACCTGCAGAGCATAAGAAGAAATACGATGAGCTGAAGGCCATCTTTGAAGCCGATCTCATCGGCTCTTTTGAGAAGACACGTTCGCACGGCATCAGGTTCAAAGAATTCACACCCGAAAGCGCGTTCGAGGGATTAGATCTGTCTCTCCCTGCGCCAAGAAATTAACTATGATGTGGCTCATTCTCTACATCGGCATTCTGAGAGCCTGGTGAATACGCTTGAGCGAGTTGCGCTTCGTGTGGTGCAAGAAATCATGAAACATCAGTATTCTCCGTCAGGACCTGCTTTAGGGACTCACCAGGGAGAGATACCATTCCACACCAGGCCACCACTGCCATTCGCGATGGCAGCTCCACAGCAACAAGGTTCACCGGCATACGTTGTCTACAAGGTTGGAGGTGATCCTGGCGACTACCAATTCTTGTATGAGCCGCCCAAGGAGATCCCATATGGATACGTGTGCACATACGTGCCGGACTGCAACTAATCGGACGCACGCGATCCAAACTTCGGCAGGAGGAATTGCCGGAGCAGGAGCGATTGTTACGGCAGGAGGGATTGCTGGAGCAGCGGGGAGTTCTGGAGCAGATGCTGAGAAACAGGCGTGGCTAACTAAATATGCCACTACAACGAGTACGGACACCTCAACCCCTACAGCTCCTACTGTGGATCAGATCAGCGCAATCTTGAGAGACCAGTTCGGTATCCTGCCAAAGAAGAAAACAATCGGCTATTCCAAGCCGTATCCCAATGAGTATGACCTGATCCTGCTGCCACCTAAGTATCGGCTCCCTGACTTCACAAAATTCAGTGGATCAGAAGGGTCTAGCTCCATCGAGCACGTGAGCCGATACTTGGCACAGCTAGGCATGGTTTCAGCATCAGAACCGCTACGTGTGAGGTTCTTTGCTCAATCTCTCACGGGTCCACCCTTTGGGTGGTACACCTCGCTACCCCCAGATTCAGTTCGGACATGGAAGCAGCTGGAAGAACAATTTCACATACAATATCATTCGGAAGCTACCGAAGCTGGCATTGCCGATCTGACACAGGTTCGGCAAAGGCGAGGAGAGATGGTGTCTGAATACATTCAACGTTTCAGAACTGTCAAGAACCGATGTTATTCGGTTCATTTATCTGAGAAAGAAGCAGTCGAGCTGGCCGTGGCAGGCCTCGCAGCGCCACTCAAGGATCTGACGTTCCAAGTGGAGTACAATTCGTTGGCGCACATGGTCCAGAGACTAACTTCGTATGAACAGCGCCACCCAGAATTGTACCAAGACAAGTTCAAGCGCACGATAGGCCTGGTCGACGCTGAGGAGGATGAAGACCTTGCGGAAGATCATGAAGTCGCCGTGGCTGAATGGACTCGGACGGCAGTTCCGTGTCCCGCAAATGGGTGAAACAACCAGGGCCTCCAAAAGGGTTTGACTTTGATTTAAGCAAACCGAGCAGATTTTTGATTTGCTCGCTGAAGGAGAAACAGTCGAAGCTACCCGAAGGCCACAAAATTCCTACGTCACAAGAGATGAACGGTAGGCCATACCGCAAATGGCATCACACGTTCACCCACGCCACCAACGACTCGCAAAGTGTTGCGCGCACGCATTCAAATGGCGATAGAGTCAGGCCGATTAATCTTCGGACAATTTGCCATGAAAGTAGACACACATCCGTTTCCTGGCGTCAACATGGTGGATCTCAGTCACTCCCTAAGATGCAAGCCAGGTTTCTCTTTTGGTGTCAACATGGCAGGGCTTGGGACCCGCCATGGCAAAGATAAAGCAGAAAGCAGTCACTCCCGTGGCAAGGAGAAAGAGGAGGCCGATCCACGCGACCGGCCCCAACATGATAACAGACGGTACCGACAGAAGAAGAAGTGAGAAGCGTGCGGTATCAACGACCACTCTCCGCGCATCTCCTTAACAAATATGAGCAGCAGTATGACCGATGTCGGCGCTACGACGTGGATGACGAAAGATATCGTCGGTCTGATGCAGATGACAGGAGGTATCGTCGATATGATAGAGACGATGAAGGGTACGAACGTCACGCTAGAGGGAAGTCAAGAGAGCAAGAAGACATGGATAGGCATTGGAACTGTCCTTTCTTTAAACACTGCTGGGACTCAGGAATGAGCCGATTGCCTACAATCGAGAACTGCCCAGAATGTAGACCGCAGAGGAAGGGAACAAATGAAGTTTCAGTGTTCAAGCGTCTCGGGCCTCTCCCACCTCAGGACAAACGAGCTGAGTCGTCTCAAGATGAAGACTTCGAGGAGTCAGATGAAGAAGAGGATAGGTACCACCGGCCAAGGTGGTGCCCTGATGGACTCAGCCATTCGCAGAAGCGTAGGGTGCAGCGGCTACGAAACCCGGAGGAAGCCGAGCACGCACTGTACACGTTGAGGAAGGCACGGCCCGATCTGGCCGTGAAAATTCAGCAAACGCTGGAAACAGAGATGCGCCCGCCAAGGAAAGTGTGGCGCCCTAAACGGACAAAAGCCGATGCAGAGGCATCGGCTGATACAAACATGGTGTTTATACTCCCGTCAGAGTTTTGTGCTCCAAAAGACGAGGAAGTATCGGTGGCTCAATTCAACTGCGGTCCACAGCCAGTGATCTTTGAGAAGCCACGAGAGAGGAGCTACGAGCATTTGAAAGCCCTATACCTGAGAGGTTATATCAATGGGCAGCCTGTCAGCAAGATGTTGGTTGACACGGGAGCGGCAGTCAACATAATGCCGTATTCCATGCTACGACGTTTGGGACACTCCAATGACGATCTGATCAAGACCAACGTCACGTTAAGCGATTTCAACGGCCAAGCATCAGAAGCAAAAGGTGTTCTGAATGTAGATCTGACCGTAGGCCGAAAAACCATACCTACCTCATTCTTCATCATCGACAGCAAAAGCAATTACGTTGTCCTGCTAGGAAGGGATTGGATTCACGCTAACTGTTGCATCCCATCCACAATGCACCAATGCATCATACAGTGGGATGGAGATGAAGTGGAGGTTGTTCAGGCAGATGACTCAATCGAGATCTCACTAGCTGCCATGAATATTTGGGATGCAAACGACCAAGAGCCGCTCTCTGGAATCAGTTTGGACGGTTGTGAACGCATCAAAGCTTCAAAAAACAGGGTGAGGCTGGTCTTATCCACCGGCCTGACAGAGTAACAAGATCTAAATCAGTAGGTGTACGTGGCAAGGCCGATCCCTGCGATCGGCCCCAAAAAATAAAAAGCACGAATCTCATCTCGAGCATGTCACGTAGCCATAGTAGGAAACCAAGAAGTTGTAGACAGGAGCATCATTGAGCATCGGCTCCCTCTGAAGAAAGGATTTCGGCCGTTCCAGCAGCGAGCACGACAGATGAAGGCCGAAATCTTGGTGGAAGTCAAGAAGGAGATCCAGAAGATGTTGGACGCTGGGTTCATCAGGACATGCAGGTACGCTGAATGGATTTCCAATGTCGTACCCGTGGAGAAAAAGGATGGCCGATGGCGCGTCGCCATAGATTTTCGGAACCTCAACAGTGCCACTCCAAAGGATGAATATCCAATGCCGATAGCGGAGACATTGATCAATGCAGCTGCTGGTCATAAAATTTTAAGTTTCATGGATGGCAATGCCGGCTACAACCAAATTTTTATGGCTCCATAAGATATACACAAGACTGCATTCAGAGTGCCAGGCTCGGTGGGCTTGTTTGAATATGTAGTCATGACTTTTGGACTGAAGAATGCTGGCGCAACATACCAAAGAGCTATGAATTACATCTTTCATGATTTAATCGGCAAATTGGTGGAAATTTACATCGATGACGTGGTGGTCAAGTCTGTTTCGACGGATGGACACTTGGAGGATTTGCGACACGTCCTGGACCGAACTAGGAAGTTCGGACTAAAAATGAATCCAAAGAAGTGTGCCTTTGGTGTGACGGCCGGTCAGTTCCTGGGTTTCTTGGTTCATGAACGCGGAATTGAGATCGGCCTGAAAAGTCAAGAGGCAGTGCGAACGATGAAGCCACCCACCACGAAGAAGGAACTTCAATGTCTCATCGGCAAAATTAATTTCGTCAGAAGGTTTATCTCCAACTTGTCAGGACGAATCGAGCCGTTCATGGGATTGGTTAAAATCAAGTCTGATGAGGAGTTTCGCGCCGGGGCGAGCAACAACGAGGCATTTGACGATATTAAGGAGTACCTAACGAAGCCACCTGTGTTAGTTCCGCCACAGCAAGACAGGCCGTTCTACATTTACTTATCAGTGGCCGACACCTCCATCGCATCAGTGGTGGTGCAGGTTTATGATGGTCCGGAAAAAGTGGTTTTCTACCTCAGCAGAAGGATGTTGGATGCGAAACAAGGTACCCTGAAATTGAGAAGTTGTGCCTCTGTCTATTTTTCACCCGCACCAAGATCCAGCACATCTTGCCGTCAGCAGAAATCATCGTCATATGCAAATCGGATGTCATCAAGCACATGCTGTCGGCCCCCGTACTGAAAGGCCGACTCGGCAAATGGATGTTTGCGTTATCGGAATTTGATATCCGGTATCAACCTGCGAAAGCAGTCAAGGGACAAGCGTTGGCCGATCTTATCGCTGAACGAATAAACACGGACGTAGCCGCACTATCTGTGCGTGCATGGGCCATGTTCTTCGATGGATCGGTCTGTGAGGATGGTTGCGGCATCGGCGTGCTACTCGTGTCGCCTCGGGGGGCAACATTTTCCTTCTCCATCAGGATAGCTACCCCTTGCACCAACAATGTTGCTGAGTATGAAGCGATGTGCAAGGGAATGGAGTTGCTATTGGACGCTGGGGCGGAAGCAGTTGAGATCTTTGGAGACTCCAAATTGGTGATTTCTCAACTCACGGAAGAGTACAAGTGTGAGAGCGAGTCGCTCTTTCCATTATGGATACAATGCCGTGAGCTGATGACACGGTTCAGATATATAAACTTCCATTGGATCCCAAGGTCGCAAAATACCGAGGCGAACGATCTCGCACAAACGGCGTCAGGATACAAGGACGTAGCCGATGGAGCCGATTTTCAGGTGCAGTTCATGGAACCAGATGATTGGAGAGCCGATATATTCAATTATTTGAAAGATTCGGCTCGGGGGGCACCTAAACGGATAAGATATAGGGCCATGAAGTACGTACTGACTGGCGATGTCATGTTCTACAGGACATTGGAAGGATTACTTCTCAAATGTTTGGGACCAGCCGAGTCCAATCGGCTCTTGCATGAGGTGCATGAAGGTGCATGTGGAACTCACCAATCGGCTCATAAGATGAAGTGGCTGATCAGGCGATCGGGATTTTATTGGCCCACCATGCTTGAAGATTGTTTCCAGTATTATAAAGGGTGTCAAGCATGTCGAAGTTTGGGAGCATTCGGATGGTACCCGCATCAGCAATGAATCCTATCATCAAACCTTGGCCATTCCGAGGTTGGGGCATGGATATGATCGGCAAAATTCATCCTGCATCGAGCAAAGGCCATGAATGGGTTCTGGCCATTACAGATTACTTCACTAAATGGGTGGAGGCCATCCCTATGAAGTCAGTAGCATCGAAAGATGTTATCAGTTTCGTGTTGGAACATGTCATTCATAGATTCGGGATTCCCCAGACTATCACGACCGATGGAGGTTCGGTCTTCGTTTCTAAGGAGTTTAGAAAATTCTGCGAGGATATGGGAATCAAGCTGATTCGATCGTCTCCATACTATGCTCAAGCAAATGGGCAGGCCGAAGTGTCCAACAAAAGCCTGATCAAGCTGATTAAGAGGAAGATCGACGAGCACCCTAGACGATGGCATGAGGTATTGTCAGAAGCTTTGTGGGCTTATCGCATGTCGTGTCATGGAGCAATAAAAACCTCGCCATACCAGCTGGTCTATGGACAAGAAGCTGTGTTACCCTGGGAAATCAAGGCTGGGTCGAGACGGATAACATTTCAGAATGATTTAACTGCTGAAGAATATGCAGCCCTAATGAGCGATAGCATTGAGGATGCAACGGAACTCAGACTATGGTCACTTGAGAAAATCAAGGAGAATAAAGCTAAGGTGGCTCGCGCATATAATAAGAAGGTGAAGCCAAAGGAGTTCCAGGTTGGTGATCTGGTATGGGAAGCTGTATTGCCGTTGGAGACTAAGGACAAAGTGTATGGTAAATAGTCTCCAAATTGGCACGACCCGTACAAAGTCGATCAAGTTTTAAAGGGGAATGCATACATGCTTGAGCAATTGGATGGTGTGAAGTTCCCAGTGGCTGTCAATGGCCAGCATCTCAAGAAGTATTTCCCAAGTATGTGGGATGATGGGCAGAGAGATACGGGGGCCGATTTTTAAATCGGCCAGTAAAAAACTTTTTAGCCGATGCACGGTTATCGGCTTAAGAGTAAAATAGCCGATGCACGGACATCGACTTGAGAACAAAACAGCCGATGTACAGCCATCGACTTTAGAGTTGCAAAATGTTGTGGTCAGATATCAAGTTACAGTCTGAATTCGAGGAGTGTTTGCTTGAATATCTGTCTGATTTAGGATTTGAGCTTGGTATTATGGGCATTTGAGGGTGAAAGGCCGATACGTTGCTATCGGTTCTTAGTGCGTTGACTTGTTTTGGCAGTCGGAAGATTTGAAATTGAACAGATGGAGAATCACATTGGAAGAACGATTTTCATTGATTCGAAGAGGAATTTTTACAAGAAAGAGCCGATGGTTCTCAAAAGATCATCCGATGCCTAATGCGCTACTACTGGCCCTACACTACTTCCTAATCTAGGGGCCATCGCTGCCCTCGTCATCGCCGTCGTGGCTACCGTCGGCGCTGCTGCCGGCGGGCTCCTCGTCGCTGCTGAAGAAGCCACTAGCGAGGCCTTCATCCTCCTCGTCATCATCGTCATCATCATCATCCGACCAGGCCCAGCCACGACGAAGAAACTACCAAGCGACCGTGTCGAAAGCCTTTGCTTACATGACGAAGGATCAAGTGGGATTGCATGCGGAGGTGGGACCCACGGCGGAGGACATGGACAGATTGGTGCCAGCAGGGTGGACCCACTTGCGTCGCAGACGACATAGGGTTTCGCCTTTCGCGTGCGATCCGACTTCGCGTCGTACTTTCGCTTCGTTTCCGCCGCCAGCAACATCGTCTCCTCCGCGCTCATCGTCACCTCCATGCTTCACCGCAAGTTCTTCATCGCCAGCAGTGCGGCAACCGTCGCCCAGCCTTCGTTGCCGCCATCGTGGCCCTCGTCTCGCTGAACATTCCTGTCCGCCGTGATGCAGCCGACGGGAGGGCAACCGGACCTTCACCCAGCTGGGCCGGCGCCACCGGGACCCGCTGCCGCCGGGGTGGCCACGCGTGGTGGAGCGGCGGGGCGGCTCCCGAGCCGCCGGTTGCTAGGCCGCCTCCTTCATTCTCGCAGCCGCGGGGAGGGGCTGCTGCCGGTCTGACTCATATCCAACGGCACTTGGCTCCCGGGAGTGCAGCACAAGGTCCGCTAGTACAGCAGCAGCAGGTGCATGGCCAGCCGGTGTACGCGCCGCCTGATGGCGTGTACATCACACGTCCGTTGGGAACCCCAAGAGGAAGGTATGATGCGCACAGTAGCAAGTTTTCCCTCGTAAAGAAACCAAGGTTTATCGAACCAGGAGGAGCCAAGAAGCACGTTGAAGGTTGATGGCGGCGGGATGTAGTGCGGCGCAACACCAGGGATTCCGGCGCCAACGTGGAACCCTGCACAACACAACCAAAGTACTTTGCCCCAACGAAACAGTGAGGTTGTCAATCTCACCGGCTTGTTGTAACAAAGGATTAGATGTATAGTGTGGATGATGATTGTTTGCAGAAAACAATAAAACAAGTATTGCGATAGATTGTATTTGATGTAAAAGAATGGACCGGGGTCCACAGCTCACTAGAGGTGTCTCTCCCATAAGATAAATAGCATGTTGGGTGAACAAATTACGATCGGGCAATTGACAAATAGAGAGGGCATGGCAATGCACATACATGATACGATGAGTATTGTGAGATTTAATTGGGCATTACGACAAAGTACATAGACCGCTATCCAAGCATGCATCTATGCCTAAAAAGTTCACCTTCGAGGTTATCATCCGAACCCCTTCCAGTATTAAGTTGCAAACAACGGACAATTGCATTAAGTATGGTGCGTAATGTAATCAATAACTACATCCTCGGACATAGCATCAATGTTTTATCCCTAGTGGCAACAAGCACATCCACAATCTTAGAACTTTCTCGTCACTCGTCCCGCATTTAATGGAGGCATGAACCCACTATCGAGTATAAATACTCCCTCTTGGAGTTAAGAGTAAAAACTTGGCCAGAGCCTCTACTAATAACGGAGAGCATGCAAGATCATAAACAACACATAGATAATAGATTGATAATCAACATAACATAGTATTCTCTATCCATCGGATCCCGACAAACACAACATATAGAATTACAGATAGATGATCTTGATCATGTTAGGCAGCTCACAAGATCCGACAATGAAGCACATAAGGAGAAGACGACCATCTAGCTACTGCTATGGACCCATAGTCCAGGGGTGAACTACTCACTCATCACTCCGGAGGCGACCATGGCGGTGAAGAGTCCTCCGGGAGATGATTCCCGTCTCCGGCAGGGTGCCGGAGGCGATCTCCTGAATCCCCCGAGATGGGATTGGCGGCGGCGGCGTCTCAGTAAGGTTTTCCGTATCGTGGCTCTCGGTACTGGGGGTTTCGCGACGGAGGCTTTAAGTAGGCGAAAGGGTAGGTCAGGGGGCGTCACGAGGTGGCGACACAACAGGGCCGCGCGGCCAGCACCTGGGCTGCACCGCCCTAGCGTGTCGTCGCCTCGTGGCCCCACTTCGTTTCCTCTTCGGTCTTCTGGAAGCTTCGTGGGAAAATAGGCCCCTGGGCGTTGATTTCGTCCAATTCCGAGAATATTTCCTTTGTAGGATTTCTGAAACCAAAAACAGCAGTAAAACAAGAATCGGCTCTTCGGCATCTCGTTAATAGGTTAGTGCCGGAAAATGCATAAATATGACATAAAGTATGCATAAAACATGTAGATATCATCAATAATGTGGCATGGAACATAAGAAATTATCGATACGTCGGAGACGTATCAGCATCCCCAAGCTTAGTTCTCGCTCGTCCCGAGCAGGTAAACGATAACAAAGATAATTTCTGAGTGACATGCCATCATAACCTTGATCATACTATTGTAAGCATATGTAATGAATGCAGCGATCAAAACAATGGTAATGACATGAGTAAACAAATGAATCATAAAGCAAAGACTTTTCATGAATAGTACTTCAAGACAAGCATCAATAAGTCTTGCATAAGAGTTAACTCATAAAGCAATAAATCAAAGTAAAGGTATTGAAGCAACACAAAGGAAGATTAAGTTTCAGCGGTTGCTTTCAACTTGTAACATGTATATCTCATGGATAATTGTCAACATAGAGTAATATAACAAGTGCAATATGCAAGTATGTAGGAATCAATGCACAGTTCACACAAGTGTTTGCTTTTTGAGGTGGAGAGAGATAGGTGAACTGAATCAACATAAAAGTAAAAGAAAGGCCCTTCGCAGAGGGAAGCATTGATTGCTATATTTGTGCTAGAGCTTTGGTTTTGAAAACATGAAACAATTTTGTCAACGGTAGTAATAAAGCATATGTATCATGTAAATTATATCTTACAAGTTGCAAGCCTCATGCATAGTGTACTAATAGTGCCCGCACCTTGTCCTAATTAGCTTGGGTTAACATTGATTATCATTGCATAACATATGTTTCAACCAAGTGTCACAAAGGGGTACCTCTATGCCGCATGTACAAGGGTCTAAGGAGAAAGTTCGCATTGGATTTCTCGCTTTTGATCATTCTTCAACTTAGACACCCATACCGGGACAACATAGACAACAGATAATGGACTCCTCTTTTAATGCTTAAGCATTCAACAACAGTTTAATATTCTCATAAGAGATTGAGGTTTTATGTCCAAACCGAAACTTCCACCATGATTCATGGCTTTAGTTAGTGGCCCAATGTTCTTCTCTAACAAGTATGCATACTCAAACCATTTGATTGTGAAAACCGCCCTTACTTCAGTACAAGACGAACATGCATAGCAACTCACATGATATTCAACAAAGAGTTGATGGCGTCCCCAGGAACATGGTTATCGCACAACAAGCAACTTAATAAGAGATAAAGTGCATAAGTACATATTCAATACCACAATAGTTTTTAAGGCTATTTTGTCCCATGAGCTATATATTGCAAAAGCGAATGATGGAAATTTAAAGGTAGCACTCAAGCAATTTACTTTGGAATGGCGGAGAAATACCATGTAGTAGGTAGGTATGGTGGACACAAATGGCATAGTGGTTGGCTCAAGGATTTTGGATGCATGAGAAGTATTCCCTCTCGATACAAGGTTTAGGCTAGCAAGGTTATTTGAAACAAACACAAGGATGAACCGGTGCAGCAAAACTCACATAAAAGACATATTGTAAACATTATAAGACTCTACACCGTCTTCCTTGCTGTTCAAAACTCAACACTAGAAATTATCTAGACATTAGAGAGACCAAATATGCAAACCAAATTTTAGCAAGCTCTATGTATTTCTTCATTAATGGGTGCAAAGTATATGATGCAAGAGCTTAAACATGAGCACAACAATTGCCAAGTATCAAATTATTCAAGACATTTTAGAATTACTACATGTAGCATTTCCCAATTCCAACCATATAACAATTTAACGAAGAAGATTCAACCTTCGCCATGAATACTATGAGTAAAGCCTAAGGACATATTTGTCCATATGCAACAGCGGAGCGTGTCTCTCTCCCACACAATGAATGCTGGGATCCATTTTATTCAAACCAAAACAAAAACAAAAACAAACCGACGCTCCAAGCAAAGCACATATGATGTGACTGAATAAAAATATAGTTTCAGGGGAGGAACCTGATAATGTTGTCGATGAAGAAGGGGATGCCTTGGGCATCCCCAAGCTTAGATGCTTGAGTCTTCTTAAAATATGCAGGGGTGAACCAGCGGGGCATCCCCAAGCTTAGAGCTTTCACTCCTCTTGATCATAGTATATCATACTCCTCTCTTGACCCTTGAAAACTTCCTTCACACCAAACTTCAAGCAAACTCATTAGAGGGTTAGTGCACAATCAAAAATTCACATGTTCAGAGGTGACACAATCATTCTTAACACTTCTGGACATTTCACAAAGCTACTGGACATTAATGGATCAAAGAAATTCATCCAACATAGCAAAAGAGGCAATGCGAAATAAAAGGCAGAATCTGTCAAAAACAGAACAGTCCGTAAAGATGAACCTGGAAGGGGCACTTAACTTGCTCAAACGGAAAAACTCAAAACTAATGAAAGTTGCGTACATATCTGAGGATCACGCACGTAAATTTGCAGATTTTTTCGATTCTTCTACAGAGAGTTCTACGTGAATTCGTGGCAGACAGCAATGCTGTTTCGGTGCAGCAATCCAAATCTAGCATCAACTTTACCATAGAGACTTTACTTGGCACAAAAATATGATAAGGAGAGGTTGCTACAGTAGTAAACAACTTCCAAGACTCAAATATAAAACAAATTACTGTAGTAAAAACTTGGGTTGTCTCCCATAAGCGCTTTTCTTTAACGCCTTTCAGCTAAGCGCAGAAAGTGTATATCAAGTGTTATCAAGAGATGAAGCATCGACATTACCTTGGGCTTTACCCTTACCTTTCTTGTTCTTTTTCTTACTCTTTGATTTAGGGAATATATGTCTACCCCCGGGTGTAGAGGTGAATTTTAGGGTGCCTTCTCCCATATCTATGACGGCTCCCAATAGTTTCAACAGGGATCTTCCGAGTGTGATTTGTCCCGTTCCTGCACATTCAATAACAAGATAATCAATGGATATTGTTCTCCCAAGAACGGTTGTATGCACACCCGCAGCTATTCCTTTAGGAATTGTAACAGAGTTATCAATAAGAGTTATTCCTTCTCCCCCTTCAACGAATCCCCAAAGTTTCAAAGATTCATGAATACTCTTAGGCATTAAGCAAAATTCAGACATAATATCACAATTGGCATGAAGAGTTTGGTCACCGATAACAATTTTAATAGTAGGATCCCATAATGAAGGTTCAGAGTTCACTAAAACTTGATCAAGACGGTTACGAACATATCTATAATTTTCATTCAAGCGAGATGCACTTGTCTCAAGAGTGTTTAATCTATTATAAATGCTAATAAGGGCTGAATCAAAGTTATTAGCTGAATCATGTGATGCAACCAACTTTTTTATGGCATTAAAAGCTTGATCCCCATTGCAATGAAGGAAATCTCCTCCCACTACGAGCATCCAAGGCATATCTATAGCAAATCATAAGACCAAAATAAAAATTACTAAGGAGCAAACTTAGAGTCATTTGAGGTTCAACTTTACGATAAGAAGTAAAAATTCTGGACCAAGCATCTTTAAAACTCTCCTCATCCCCTTGTTTAAAAGTGAAGACTAATTCCTCAGGTGAAGAAGTAACAGGTGCAGAACTAGACATGGTAGCAAAAGTAAAATGCAAGTAACTAAATTTTTTTTTGTGTTTTCGATATAGAGTGCACGACAGTAAATAAAGTAAAGCTAGCAACTAATTTTTTTGTGTTTTGTTTAAGTGCAGCAAACAAAATAGTAAATAAAGTAAAGCAAGACAAAAACAAAGTAAAGAGATTGGATTGTGGAGACTCCCCTTGCAGCGTGTCTTGATCTCCCCGGCAACGGCGCCAGAAAAAATGCTTGATGGCGTGTACAGCACACGTCCGTTGGGAACCCCAAGAGGAAGGTATGATGCGCACAGTAGCAAGTTTTCCCTCAGAAAGAAACCAAGGTTTATCGAACCAGGAGGAGCCAAAAAGCACGTTGAAGGTTGATGGCGGCGGGATGTAGTGCGGCGCAACACCAGGGATTCCGGCACCAACGTGGTGTTATCCCCAGATTTTAGCCAAATCAGAAGATGGGCCGTAATTGAGATGGGCTTGAAGAATATACCTGGAAGAATTACATGAATCGGCCTTGTATACAAAGTTTGGGCTAGTTTGCCCGTGTATCTGTAAATATAGTAGGATACGTGTCGGTTAGATAGAATTTGGCTCGTGCACGGTTGGGATTACTCCCACGTTAGAAAGTCTACGGACTATAAATATGTATCTAGGGTTATTGAGAAAGGAGGACAATCACGTTCACAACAAACACAAACCAGGCGCATCGCCACCCCTTATTTCGAGGGTTTCTTCCGGGTAAGCATCATGCTGCCTAGATCGCATCTTGCGATCTAGGCAAGATACGTTTATTCGTTACCTTGTGTTACTCGTGCTTGAAGCGTTGTTGATGGCGAGTAACACTATTTATCGTAGATGTTTTGGGGCTTGCATTGATGCTTTTCTTATGCATATTTGCTTAGCAATGCCGTCCCTCGACATCTAGCTGCCCTTACACCTATCTAGGTGTAAGGGCAGCACCTTGCTTGTTCGTTACTTAGTAGATCCGATCTGTTATAGTTGCTCCTTGTTCTAAGGATTAGTTTAATATCTTCATGATTAGGCCCTATGCTGGGGTTGGACGATCCGGTAGTGCGTAAGGTGTTGTTTCACCGTTCCTATAAGGGATGTTCCGGGAATTGACTTAACGTTGGTTTTTAGGCCTCTTTTAGGAATAGTTTCCATCATCTTTCGTATCTGCTAGGCCCAACTACGCGTAGGATGTTCCGATTATGCGGTGAAAACCCTAAACTGTTGTACATTGGTTTAGCTTTGTTTAGATCAAGCAGGATCCCCATGTCATCGTAAATCCAATGTGAACCATGGGGCGATCGGCTCCTTGAGCCGATCCACAGGGCAACCTGAGGGCCGATGGGCTCGTATTTAATGTTTACGTGTCTACCATGCAGGAGACTAGTTGAAGCAATCCAACACCTTCCTGATCAGGTATAGGTCAGGTGGCACGCCCTTGCAACCGCTAGGACGTGTGCTGGGACTTTGCGGGACGACGCGAGGCACCAGGGCCCACTTAGCAGTCTTGGGAGTCTCCCGGCTCTTCGTGTTGCTTAACCACTACTCGCCGGTGGGTTTTGGCGGGCAACACGTGGAACCTGCACAACACAACCAAAGTACTTTGCCCCAACGAAACAGTGAGGTTGTCAATCTCACCGGCTTGCTGTAACAAAGGATTAGATGTATAGTGTGGATGATGATTGTTTGCGAGAAAACAGTAAAATAAGTATTGCGATAGATTGTATTCGATGTAAAAGAATGGACCGGGGTCCACAGTTCACTAGAGGTGTCTCTCCCATAAGATAAATAGCATGTTGGGTGAACAAATTACGATCGAGCAATTGACAAATAGAGAGGGCATGACAATGCACATACATGATACGATGAGTATTGTGAGATTTAATTGGGCATTACGACAAAGTACATAGACCGCTATCCAGCATGCATCTATGCCTAAAAAGTCCACCTTCAGAGTTATCATCCGAACCCCTTCCAGTATTAAGTTGCAAACAACGAGACAATTGCATTAAGTATGGTGCGTAATGTAATCAATAACTACATCCTCAGACATAGCATCAATGTTTTATCCCTAGTGGCAACAAAGACATCCACAACCTTAGAACTTTCTCGTCACCGTCCCAGATTTAATGGAGGCATGAACCCACTATCGAGCATAAATACTCCCTCTTGGAGTTAAGAGTAAAAACTTGGCCAGAGCCTCTACTAATAACGGAGAGCATGCAAGATCATAAACAACACATAGGTAATAGATTGATAATCAACATAACATAGTATTCTCTATCCATCGGATCCCAACAAACACAACATATAGAATTACAGATTGATGATCTTGATTATGTTAGGCAGCTCACAAGATCCGACAATGAAGCACATAAGGAGAAGACGACCATCTAGCTACTGCTATGGACCCATAGTCCAGGGGTGAACTACTCACTCATCACTCCGGAGGCGACCATGGCAGTGAAGAGTCCTCCGGGAGATGATTCCCCTCTCCGGCAGGGTGCCGGAGGCGATCTCCTGAATCCCCCGAGATGGGATTGGCGGCGGCGTCTCAGTAAGGTTTTCCGTATCGTGGCTCTCGGTACTGGGGGTTTCGCAACGGAGGCTTTAAGTAGGCGAAAGGGTAGGTCAGGGGGCGTCACAAGGTGGCGACACAACAGGGCCGCGCGGCCAGCACCTGGGCCGCGCCGCCCTAGCGTGTCGTCGCCTCGTGGCCCCACTTCGTTTCCTCTTCGGTCTTCTGGAAGCTTCGTGGAAAAATAGGCTCCTGGGCGTTGATTTCGTCCAATTCCGAGAATATTTCCTTTGTAGGATTTCTGAAACCAAAAACAGTAGAAAACAACAACTGGCTCTTCGGCATCTCGTTAATAGGTTAGTGCCGGAAAATGCATAAATATGACATAAAGTATGCATAAAACATGTAGATATCATCAATAATGTGGCATGGAACATAAGAAATTATCGATACGTCGGAGACGTATCACAGTCGCTACCCTAGTACCACCCTACGACAGCTCTTCCGTTGCGTCCTTTGCAGCCACCGTGGCGGCAACCGGGACCGCCAGCGTACATGCCTCAGGTTACTCCTCCGTTCTTTCAGCATCAACCGTTCGTTCCACCAGGCATTAAGCAGCAGCAGTTCCCCTTGCCGCCTTTTGGTTAGTATCAACAGTCTTTTGTTCCTCCGCCCTCCGCGGTTGCGGGGCAGGTTGGGTCGAGGAATAAGCGGAAGAAGAAGAAAGGTGGTTAGCCATGTCAGTTTGGTCAGTAGCCTCTTCCTCAGCAATCTGATCAGTTTCTGCAGCCACACAGGTTGTGTTACCAGTGGCCGGCCTAGGAGGGGCGGTGGAGGCTGTTTCTTCTGTCCCGTAGGTTTCTGTGGGGTTTGATGCCCCAGTTGTTTCGGTCCCTGTGGTGATGTCTGATGAAGCTCAAGGTAAAGGGAAAAAGCCCGGGAAATGCAGGAAATGCACAGTGGCCTCTCATGCCACCAAAGATTGCACGGTTCAACATTATTGTATGGTTTGTGATAACTTCAAGCACCCCACTTTGAGATCTCCATCACTACGCCTACCTCGGCCCTCGGCTTTTGTTACAGGAGAAAGGACTGATGATGCTCTACTTTGTTTGCTTGATAGTGTGCATAAGGCTCATCTTGCACCGACTTGCTCTCATACTGCTCTGGTGTCCATCTCAGGGGACAAGGTACCGGCAAAGGTGATTCAAGATTTGATGAAGAGGATTTGTCCGCTTAATGGGCAGTGGAAGTGGGAGGCGGTTGCACATGGGGATGATGCTTTTCTCATTGGCTTCCCTTCGGCGGCGGATCTTCAGCGTGTTGATGGTTTTCAGATGGGTGTGCCGGCTCATAAGGCAACAACTACGGTCACAGTTTGGAAGCCCAGGACATACAACACAAATCTGAGCTCAAGCCTGTGTGGGTACATGTGGAGCACTTCCATGGTCTATGGGCGGTTGGGACTCTTCTTGGTGTTCCGCTTGATATTGACCTTGTCATTATGCGGAGCCGCGGGGTGGTGCGTATTCTTGTTGCTATGGTAAACCCCAAGGAGTTGGAGGCACGGGTGGATGTATTGGTCCATTCCTTGCCGTGGCTTGTGCTGTTAAGTTGAAGTTATTCACTTTTCTGTTCCGTCGAGAGCCGTCAGAGTTTGTAGCGGATCCATCTTTCTCTCAGTTTTTCTGGAAGCGGAAGGGCAATGATATGGATGGAGAGGACCCGGGTAATGATAATGATGATGATACCGCTGGCTCATCTGGGGCACCATCGACCGAAACTTCAAATATGGAGGTGGACTTTTCTGCGCCCTCTTCCTCAAATAGTCAAGGAAAGTCGGTACCGGCTTCTCATGTTTTATGCCCAGCCATTACACCATATAATGCAAGTCCGAGGACTCCGAGAGGCAGGGAGATTGTCGACAGGATTCGTAGAGTGTCACCGCAGCTAGTGGGGTGACCGGCGGTGTCTCCGCTGGTGTTGGACGTTCCCGTGGTCTCGCAGAAGGATGTGCAGGGGACGCCGGGGGCGTGTTCTTCACCACCTCGGCATGCAGCGGCTCAGCAGATGGAGCCGGAAGAGAGGGGGGCTGTTTCGACGCCGCCGACCCCCCTCTGTCTACTTCGACTCTGTTGGAGGGGGAGGCCGCTGCGCCTTCGCCTCCCCTTGCAGGTGGTGCGACAGTGGTTGAGGGGCTGCTACATTGCCTGTGCCCCCTCCCACGGTCTCGGTTGCTGCGGCAGGGGTGTCGGTGGAGAAGGTGTGTGTAGAAGACGAGTTGGTGGTGGTATGTGGGGTTTATACATCGAACTTGCCCCACACCACCGCGTTTGCGACGTCGACCTTGGGAGGGGTGGGTTTGGGGCCGGATGCTTCAATGGCAGGATCCACCCCGGCTCCCCATCCTACCTCACCGATGGTGTCACCTACCTCACCGACGGCATCGTCTACCGCGCTGACGGCGTCACCTACCACACTGACGGCTGCCTCTTCCTCACCGTTGCCGGTTCTGTCACCTTTCCCGCCCCCTACGCCTACGTCCCCGACGACGCCCTGTGTGACACTTTCACAGCGACATAGGGGGGCGGTTGTTCAGCCGCCACCCACTCCTGTACCGTCAAGTGAATGTCATAGTGGGTATGTCACTCCGGTTAGAAGGAGTGGGAGGTTTGGTGTGTATGCGGGTGGTGAGACGGTGACGGACGAGGATACCATGCAGAAGGCGATGCGCCATAAGGCGGCGAAAAACCTCGACTTCGATGATATGATTTCTTCTCATAAGTCTAAATCGTTTTTATCTTTTTCATCACCTGTTATTTCTTCTAGACTTAATGGTTTAGGAGTTAGTCTTGGTAGTTCCGAAAAGGAGATATATGTTTCAACTAGAGTCTTGAAGCATATGGAATTTGATCGTATTACGGTTATTCCAAAAGCTTCGACTAGGTTGGACTCCACTTACTTGGATGAGAATGAAGTGATTGCCACATCAAATGGTCAGCTTCTTTCTCATCTAGTTGGTGAGGTGTCAGAGGTGGGTTTGGATGAGGACGGCATGTACTCTTTATCTATCTATACCTAATAATAAAAGAGCTAACGTTTCCGTGGTTTCGTCCGTTGCTTTGCGCTTTCGTCTGTCATGAAGTGCGTTTTCATCCGTCCCACCATCGAGAGTTTGGATGGAACACGTCGCAGCATGGAGAGTTTTGCTAGAACACGTTGTATGTCGCACCATCTAGAGTTTGTGTTGAACCCGATAAGCTGCCATAATCAACCAATCCTGACGAGTTTCGTACCAACTGAGTCTGATAACAACACGAGATGGAACCCTGACACCACACCTTGGTCAATAAAAACAAACTACTTCGTTGCCTAAGGCTAGGCAAATCGATCGCGGCGCCGAAGCAAATTGATCAGGTCGAAAAACGAGAGCAGGCCAAGTCGATCTTCTCACGTGGATGACGCAGTCTTGAGTTTACGGCCAGGTAGCACCTCAATGCCGGAAGCGTCCTGGGCGCCATGGACGCTGATCTCCTGCACCATGGAGACGCAACCTGCGATGTGCAGCGCCCGGGAATAAAGGTGCGAGCCCGTCGAATTCCCCTACCAGCTGTTCGGGACGCGGCGTCACCACCACGCTCGAACAAGAAAGCCGGGAGGCCGCGCTCCAAAGCGCTCCTGGAGTCGCCTCCCTCCCGGCTGATCCCGTCTTTGGTGCCAAAACAGCGGGGTTGGAACATATTTTTATATTAGTTGGGCCTGGATCGGATGGTCTTCTCGCTGATGGATTCGTTCTTGAATCAGCACGTTCAAGAGTTGGGTGGTGTTGGCAATGCACGACGGGCCGGGAGCTGGTCAGGCAGGGTGCTTGATGTATTGTCCTTGCTCGTTCTCTGCGTCATCGATCTCGGCGTCATCGAGTCATGCACCTAAGAAGGCGCTCCCAGTCTATTTCCACCTCCGGGAGTGAAATTCTGCAGCAGGGTTACCCGTCCTGCTTGCAAAAGCAGATGGGTCTACATGTAGGCCATGCTACGATTGTGGCTACAGGGGCACGAAGGTGCGGCTGGGCGAGGAGTCGACGGAATACCTGCCGGCCGATACAGACCTCGACCTCTGAAAACTCGTCCGTGTTCGACGCCGACGACACGCTCATGGTCAGCTCGCTGGCCGTCATAGCCGGGCAGGGCAGGTACCCGCTCCTAAACTTCTCTAGCGGCGGCATGCCGGAGCCGCCGCCCATGGCACAGAGCCGTCCATCCAGTTGTGACTTTGCAGCAGCCCCGTGCCGTGGCTCTGCAATCTCGCATCAACCCACACGTCAGAGAAGGTTGGGGAATACCACACAGTCCGTAGCTCTGCGGCCGGCGGGTCGATCCCAGGTAGCTTTCAGTTCAGGAAAGCGGCTCGGTGATCATTATCACGAGCTTGCAAATCCGACAAATCCAGACCGTAACCAACAGACGTCAGACGCCCATCGCGCGTGTCCAGAGCATGCATATCTGTCTAGGCCGCGTGGAATTATGGAAGGAAACCTATGAAGTACAGCTTGTGATTGGAAGAGCCCTCGTACTAAGAGAAGCAGATGCAGGTATTGCCAACGGAGCTAGCACACATCCTGGTATTACCTGATTTGTATGCTAAACATTCAGCGAATGTTTCGTGTTCAGCGTGGTCATGATTTGGACTGTCACAAGTCACAACTGATCCATGTTTATTCAGTACCGCTCCTTTCAATCTTCTGCTTTTTTTAGGCCAAAGTTTTCTAAGTTTTGCAACCTAATACAAGTGGTTGTTAGAGATATATATTCCGTTAATCTCTCTCCCTCTCTATCTACAGTGGTCATATTTCATCGATAAGACTGGGTTGTCGTTTATTAGGTCCTAAGACGCTCCTTTCATCTGGTTGATTATTTGATGTCCACACGGAGCCGGCCGGCTAAAATTCTGGAATGCTTTTCATGGTGCAATTTCTGATGTTTCGAAAGACCACGTGTCGTGCTACCGATGTGCTGCATGTTCGATCTATGGCGAGGACTGCGGCCTCATCGATTTTGATACATGCCCGAGTTTGAACTATGATGGAACTGCATCTTGAGTTCAATTTATACCGCCGAGATCTACCTTTAGGCACCTTCTTCACGTAGATTTTTTCTCCCCGGTGCAACGCACGGGCATATTTCCTAGTATGAATTAAAGGCATCTCGCCGGAAATCCAAATCTCCCTCTAACAAAAAACTGCGGAACGGTCAAAAATTCCCAAATATCCAATTGTTTCCCAATGAATGGCATGTTTGCGAATACGAGAGGTCTTGGTGACTTGGCTAAACACTTACATTTTGTCGACTGCATTAGGGATCATAATTTGGATTTTTTTGGCTATTTCTGAGACGGGGCGACGGGATTTCTCGCGAAGTCTTCTGAACCGTATATCTGGTGGTATATACTTTACTTGGATATCCTGTCCGCCCCGTGGGCGCTCCGGGGGTATCTTACTCGGTGTCAAAACAGACTCTATGGAAGTGTTAACACATTCGGTTGGGGAATACCATATCAAATTCCACATCCGTAATAGAGCTGACAATTTCATATGGAGTCTTGTTGACGTGTATGGTGATGCCCAGGAAGCTCATAAGGTCGCCTTCCTTCGCGAGTTGGTGAATCTAGCAAAGGAAAACCCTCACCCTATTCTCATATGGGGGGATTTTAATTTGCTGAGATTTCCATGCGAGAAGAGCAGAGGCAGTTTTGACAATCATTGGCATTTCCTGTTCAACGCGATCATTGTCGCGACCCCGGAGGTCAGTGCTAGACAAACCCAGATATCACATCTGGTATAAGCCTAACCTAGATCTATAGGGCCTACAGGGTGAGAACCGGTAACACAAGAGTGACTCTATGACTGAAAGCAGATATATTACAACTCTTAGCAGAGTTAAGATCCAAATTTATTACACGCAGAGGTCACTGACCACAATACAACAAGCAACGGAAAGCAAATTATGTTATCTAGATAACAAGACTGGAAAGGGCCTAAGAGGCCATAACATAAGGCGACGTCCCAGCCCATAAGTCTCAGGCTGCCGCCTGAGGAACTCCGAACTACTCGTCGACGTCGAGGTAGAAACCACCATCAGTTGGAAGGACTTCGTCTGAAACAAAGCATGCAAGGCTGAGTACAGGGACTCAGCAAGACTTAATACAACCTGTTAGCAAAGTGGGTATGCGAGGCTTTATGTGGAGCTTATTTTGCGGAAAGCCAGTTTTCCTTTGTAAACAGGAGGGTGTAGAAGCTCGTCTATTCAGACCATTTTAAAAAGGGAATAAGAGAGCGATATCAACTCTAGCTCTAATATCATCATGTTGAATCCACCCAATCTTCATCATCACCTGAACCTATCACCTAGGATCACCCCCTCGACACCCTGACAAGGGATCCTTATCACACATTGCCATCAAGTTTTACGATTAGGTTCAAGTTGTCTATGATCACAGAATCCATCACCAAGTCGTCCATAACCGTGGACACGGCTTTTCGATAAGATTTACCCTGCAGGGGTGTACAACTTTACCCACACGTGCCGACCGACTCTTAATGCAATATAGATTAACACACTTCCTTGTTGTGCTGGCAGTGGGTGGTCGACCAAAACCTTTCCCTTACATCGCCTATTCCATGAGTCAAACTAACTGGGGAGCTCCGTCATCGTAGGTAGCCATTCTCCGAGGTGGTCCCAGTTATTATGCGTAGGGGATCAAGTTCAATGCCTCCAGCATCCTTCACCCTAGCCACGCCCTGTATGATGCACTTTGAAATCCTTTTCCACCTTTTCCCCATGTGTATGGCAAATGGAACTCGCAAACTAATTGACTCATGGGTAAGCTAGGCAAGTTCAGGCCAAGGGGTTCCCATGGGCCCCGTGTGGCTGTACGCTCAGTCTTGGTTCCGAAGGCGAGAACTCATGTCCTAGTATCGGCGTGAACGAGTCAAATCACCACATCCCCATGTGGCGGCCCATCCAAGCCTTTAAACATGTTTATTAACACCATCACTGATCTTACCACGTCATCCTGTCAACTAGGTTCATTCGTAGCTCTGATTCATCAACCGGATGGATCAGACTTCAACAGCTAAGCATGGCTAAGCATATCATATATACGGCTCTAGCGGTGCGAACAAGCTCAACCTAGTTTTGCTCGGAGCAGTGGATCAGGAACTTTGGCTACAAAGATGGAACATGCACACATAGGATATCTACCACTGCCGATAAAATATATTTGAAGCGGATGCAATATGTAAGAACCAGAAGTAAATGCATTTCGAAACCATATATGAACCAGGTTAGGGCTTGCCTTGTCCCTCGTTGTTCGGGTGCTGCTCTTCGGCGGCGTTGATCTCAGGCTCGCGTTCGGTCCCTATCGAGAAGAACCAAATACCGGAAAGGAATAGCACAATCAAGACATGGTATAATGCAATGCACATACAATATGATGACATGTCATATTAAAGGGATTCGGTTAACCCTAGGTGCATCAACGGAATTTAGAGGGGTTCGGCATCGATCTCGACATAAGGGGGGTCGATTTAGGGTTTCATTAAGGGTCCACATTTAAGTGGGTCAAACATGTATGAAACATGGATAAATAGCTAGGAAATGTTTTTCTGATAATTTTGGTATATAATTTTATATTTTTCTGAATTAATATGAATTACTTATTAATTGCAGAAAATAAAACAGAAATAAAAGAAAAAGACTTATGGCGTCATGCTGACGTCAAGCTGACGTCAGCCTCCATGAGCTCACTGTGAGCTCGGGCTGAGGTTCAATCGGGCGATTCGGCCAGCAATAGGGGCGCGCGTGAGGGGGAAAAGGAGCACCTCGACGCGTTGAGGCGTTTGGTGGCGGCGTCGCCCGCTATTGGCCACCGGAGCGTGGCCGGCGGCGAGGTGCGGCGGCGGCCGGGGTACTCGCACGGCGCGGCGGCGTGATATCTACGCATGCTTCTATTCCTGTAGACAGTGTTGGGCCTCCAAGAGTAGAGGTTTGTAGAACAGCAGCAAGTTTCCCTTAAGTGGATCACCCAAGGTTTATCGAACTCAGGGAGGTAGAGGTCAAGGATATCCCTCTCAAGCAACCTCGCAATTAAGATACAAGAAGTCTCTTGTGTCCCCAATACACCCAATACACTTGTCAGATGTATAGGTGCACTAGTTCGGCGAAGAGATAGTGAAATACAAGTAATATGGATGATTATAAGTAGTAATTGCAATCTGAAATAAAAATGGCAGCAAGCAAACATGTAGCAGAACTTGTTGGAAACGGTGTTTCAATGCTTAGAAACAAGGCCTAGGGATCATACTTTCACTAGTGGACACTCTCAACAATGATCACATAATAAATAAATAACTTCTCCTCACTTGTGCTACTCTCAAACACTCTCTTGTTGGATAACAAACACCATTCATTGTGTAGGGCTACAAGAGCACCCTCAAGCCGGAGTAAACAAGCTCCACAACGTTCGGAGTTCATATTAAAGTAACCTCTAGAGTGCATAATAGACCGTTGCAATTTAGACCGAGTACTAACATAGCATACACACTGTCAACAATAGCTATGAAAGGGGGAATAGATCACATCAATACTATCATAGTAATAATTAACTTCATAATCTACAAGAGATTACAATCATAACCTACGCCAAGTACTACATGATGCACACACTCGTCAACTTTACATCATGGAGGAGGAATAGACTACTTTAATAACATCACTAGAGTAGCACATAGATTAATAGTGATAGAAAGCTCATGATCACATAAAGATCACACCATGGGAGAGAGAGATGAACCACATAGCTACCGGTAGAGCCCTCAGCCTCGGGGGAGAACTACTACCTCCTCATCATGGGAGACAGCAATGGCGATGAAGATGGCGGTGGTGTCGATGGAGATGACTCTGGGGGCAATTCCCCGTCCCAGCGGCGTGCCAGAACAGAGATTCTGTCCCCCGAAACTTGTCTTCGCGATGGCAGCGGCTACGGAACTCTTCGTGGAATATGACTTGATGATTTAGGGTTTTCGCGACGGAGAGAATATATAGGCGAAGGGGCGATGTTGGTGGAGTCCCGAGGGGCCCACACCCTAGGGGGGCGCGCCCCCCCTCTTGGCCGCGCCGCCAGGTGGTGTGGGGCCCCTGCTGGCCGCCTCCGACTCTCCTTCGATGTTCTGGAACCCTCCGTGGTAGGGCCGTGGGCTTTTGTTTCGTCCAATTCCGAGAATATTTCCTGTGTAAGATTTCTAAAACCAAAAACAGCAGAAAACAGGAACTGGCGCTTCGGCATCTTGTTAATAGGTTAGTGCCGGAAAATGCATCTAAATGATGTAAAGTGTATATAAAACATGAGAGTATTGTCATATACCTAGCATGGAACATAAGAAATTATAGATACGTTTGAGACGTATCAAGCATCCCCAAGCTTAGTTCCTACTCGCCCTCGAGTAGGTAAACGATAACAAGGATAATTTCTGAAGTGACATGCTACTATCATAATCTTGATCAATACTATTGTAAAGCATATGAGATGAATGAAGTGATTCAAAGCAATGGTAAAGATGATGATTAAACAATTGAACCATATAGCAAAGACTTTTCATGAATAGTACTTTCAAGACAAGCATCAAAAAGTCTTGCATAAGAGTTAACTCATAAAGCAATAGATTCTTAATAGAAGGTTTTGAAGCAACACAAAGGAAGATTTAAGTTTCAGCAAGCTTGCTTTCAACTTTCAACATGTATATCTCATGGATAATTGTTAACACAAAGTAATATGATGAGTGCAATAAGCAAGCATGTAAGAATCAATGCACATAGTTGACACAAGTGTTTGCTTCTAAGATAGAAAGAAGTAGGTAAACTGACTCAACATAAAGTAAAAGAAAGGCCCTTCGCAGAGGGAAGCAGGGATTACTCATGTGCTAGAGCTTTTTTGTTTTGAAAACATGAAAACAATTTTGTCAACGGTAGTAATAATTCATATGTGTTATGCATAAAACCTCCTATAAGTTGCAAGCCTCATGCATCGAATACTAATAGTGCTCGCACCTTGTCCTAGTTAGCTTGGACTTCCATGGATTATCATTGCATTACATATGTTTCAACCAAGTGTCACAAAGGGGTACCTCTATGCCACCTGTACAAAGGTCCAAGGAGATAAATCGCATTTGATTTCTCGATTTTGATAGATCTCAACTTTATGACATCCATACCGGGACAACATAGAAAACAGATGATGGACTCCTCTTTAATGCTTTAAGCATTCAACAACAGATAATATTCTCATAAGAGATTTGAGGATTAATGTCCAAGCTGAAACTTCCACCATGATACATGGCTTTGGTTGGCGGCCCAATGTTCTTCTCTAACAATATGCATACTCAAACCATTCAACTCATGGCAAATCTCCCTTACTTCAGACAAGACGAACATGCATAGCAACTCACATGATATTCAACAAAGGTGTAACAGGTTGATGGCGTCCCCAGAAACATGGTTACCGCTCAACAAGCAATTTATAAGAAATAAGATACATAAACAACATATTCAATACCATAATAGTTTTTAAGCTATTTTCCCGTGAGCTATGTATTGCGAAGACAAGGAATGAAATTTTAAAGGTAGCACACAAGCAATTTACTTTGGAATGGCAGAGAAATACAACATAATAGGTAGTTATGGTGGACACAAATGGCATGAGTTTTGGCTCAAGGTTTTTGGATGCACGAGAAGCATTTCCTCTCAGTACAAGGCTTTGGCTAGCAAGGTTGTTTGAAGCAAACACAAGTATGAACTGGTACAGCAAAACTTACATAAGAACATATTGCAAGCATTATAAGACTCTACACTCGTCTCCTTATTGCTCAAACACTTTTACCGGAAAATATCTAGACCTTAGAGAGATCAATCATGCAATCCAAATTTCCACAAGCTCTACGAGTAGTTCTCCACTAATAGGTTTAAACTACATGATGCAAGAGCTTAAACATGATCTATGAGAGCTCAAAACAATTGCCAAGTATCAAATTATTCAAGACCATATACCATTTACCACATGAAGCATTTTCTGTTTCCAACCAAATAACAATAAGTGTTGCGGCTTTCAGCTTCCGCCATGAACATGAATTAAGAACACAAGTGTTCATATGAAAAAGCGGAGCGTGTCTCTCTCCCAAACAAACATGATAGGATCCGATTTATTCAGAGAATGAAAATAACAAAACGAAAATAAAATCACACAGACGCTCCAAGTAAAACACATAAGATGTGACGGAATAAAAATATAGTTTCACTAGAGGTGACCTGATAAGTTGTTGATGAAGAAGGGGATGCCTTGGGCATACCCAAGCTTAGATGCTTGAGTCTTCTTGAAATATGCAGGGATGAACCACGGGGGCATCCCCAAGCTTAGACTTTTCAATCTTCTTGATCATATCATATCATCCTCCTCTCTTGACCCTTGAAAACTTCCTCCACACCACACTCAAAACAATCTCATTAGAGGGTTAGTGCATAATCAAAAATTCACATGTTCAGAGAGGACACAATCATTCCCAACACTTTTGGACATCACCCAAGACTACTGAAAGTTAATGGAACAAAGAAATCCACTTAACACAGTAAAAGAGGCAATGCAAAATAAAAGGCAGAATCTGTCAAAACAGAACAGTCCGTAAAGACGAATTTTTTCGAGGCACTTAACAGGCTCAGATGAAAATTCTCAAATTGAATGAAAGTTGCGTACATATCTGAGGATCACGCATTAATATTTTCAGCATTTTACGAGTTTCCTACAGAGAGATCTACTCAAATTCGTGACAGGTAAAAATCTGTTTCTGCGCAGGAATCCAAATCTAGTATCAACTTTTCTATCAAAGACTTTACTTGGCACAACAACGAAATAAACATGATAAGAAGAGGTTGCTACAGTAGTAACAACTTCCAAGACACAACAAAACAGTAGCAAAATAAAAACATGGGTTATCTCCCAAGAAGTGCTTTCTTTATAGCCATTAAGATGGGCTCAGTAATTTTAATGATGCTCTCGCAAGAAATAAGAGTTGAAGCAAAAGAGAGCATCAAAAGCAAATAAGAAACACTTTTAAGTCTAACCCACTTACTATGAAAAGGAATATTGTAAATAAACAAGTCATGTAAGCATAATGCAACAAGCATAGAAAGGCAACACAAGCGCAACTTCAAGATTCTCAACATAAAGAGGGGAAACTTAATATTATTAAGATGCATATAACCATGTTTCCCTCTCTCATAATAACTTTCAGTAGCATCATGAACAAACTCAATAATATAACTATCACATAAAGCATTCTTATTCACATGCATAAAAGTATCATTACTCTCCACATAAGCATAATCTATTTTATTAGTAATAGTGGGAGTAAAACTATCACAACCATCATTGTAATTATCATAAATTGCAGTGCATGGTATAATCATAATAAACTTTATCCTCCATAGTAGGTGGCACCAAAATACCACTATCATTATAATCATCATTAATGGGAGGCAAAGTATCATCAAAGAAAATTTTCTCCTCAAAACTTGGGGGACTAAAAATATCACAACCAGCTTCCCCAAGCTTAAATTCTTCCATAGCATTAGCAATAATAGTATTCAAAGAGTTCATGCTAATAACGTTGCTACAACTATTTTGCAAACAAAGTTCCATGGGTTTTTTAATTCTCTCTTCAAACACATCATGTCCTAATTCAATATAAAGTTCATAAAGATCTCTAATTTTTTTGTTGTTTTCCATTAAGCCTAACTAGTGAAAATAGAAACAAGAAACAAAAAGATATAATTGCAGAATCTAAAGGAAATAGCTTCGAGCACTCACACACCGGCAACAGTGCTAGGAAATAGCTTAGTAGTCAGAGGATGTGAATACCTTTTACCTTACCTCCCCGGCAACGGCGCCGTAAAAATAGCTTGATGTCTACGCACGCTTCTATTCCTTTAGACGAGTGTTGGGCCTCCAAGAGCAGTAGGTTTGTAGAACAACAGCAAGTTTCCGTTAAGTGGATCACCCAAGGTTTATCGAACTCGGGGAGGTAGAGGTCAAGGATATCCCTCTCAAGCAACCCTGCAATTAAGATACAAGAAGTCTCTTGTGTCCCCAATACACCCAATACACTTGTCAGATGTGTAGGTGCACTAGTTCGGCGAAGAGATAGTGAAATACAAGTAATATGGATGATTATAAGTAGTAATTGCAATCTGAAATAAAAATGGGTGCAAGCAAACATGTAGCAGAACTTGTTGGAAACGGTGTTTCAATGCTTAGAAACAAGGCCTAGGGATCATACTTTCACTAGTGGACACTCTCAACAATGATCACATAATAAATAAATAACTTCTCCTCACTTGTGCTACTCTCAAACACTCTCTTGTTGGATAACAAACACCATTCATTGTGTAGGGCTACAAGAGAACCCTCAAGCCGGAGTAAACAAGCTCCACAACGTTCGGAGTTCATATTAAAGTAACCTCTAGAGTGCATAATAGACCATTGCAATTTAGACCGAGTACTAACATAGCATACACACTGTCAACAATAGCTATGAAAGGGGGAATAGATCACATCAATACTATCATAGTAATAATTAACTTCATAATCTACAAGAGATTACAATCATAACCTACGCCAAGTACTACATGATGCACACACTGTCAACTTTACATCATGGAGGAGGAATAGATTACTTTAATAACATCACTAGAGTAGCACATAGATTAATAGTGATACAAAGCTCATGATCACATAAAGATCACACCATGGGAGAGAGAGATGAACCACATAGCTACCGGTAGAGCCCTCAGCCTCGGGGGAGAACTACTCCCTCCTCATCATGGGAGACAGCAACGGCGATGAAGATGGCGGTGGTGTCGATGGAGATGACTCCGGGGGCAATTCCACGTCCCGGCGGCGTGCCGGAACAGAGATTATGTCCCCCGAAACTTGTCTTCTTGATGGCGGCGGCTACGAAACTCTTCGTGGAATATGACTTGATGATTTAGGGTTTTCACGAGGGAGAGAATATATAGGCGAAGGGGCGATGTCGGTGGAGTCCCGAGGGGCCCACACCCTAGTGGGGCGCGCCCCCCCTCTTGGCCGCGCCGCCACGTGATGTGGGGCCCCTGCTGGCCGCCTCCGACTCTCCTTCGATGTTCTGGAACCCTCCGTGGAAAATAGGGCCGTGGGCTTTTGTTTCGTCCAATTCCGAGAATATTTCCTGTGTAAGATTTCTGAAACCAAAAATAGCAGAAAACAGGAACTGGCGCTTCGGCATCTTGTTAATAGGTTAGTGCCGGAAAATGCATCAAAATGATGTAAAGATTATATAAAACATGTGAGTATTGTCATATAACTAGCATGGAACATAAGAAATTATAGATACGTTTGAGACGTATCACGGCGCTAGAGAGGGGGAGGGAGCGAGGGCACGGGGAGAAGCAGCGGCTCACCGCGAGCACGAGGGCGTGGTCGGCGACGGCCGGGGACGCTTGCCGGCACCGGAATCGACGGTGGCCGACCGGTCAGAGGTAGGCTAGGGTTAGGGTTTCTGGGCCACGGGAGAGCGCGGGAGAGGGGGAAAGTGGGGCTAGGGTTCGGGCGGCGCGGTGGTGGGGCTAGTTATAGCCACCAGGGGGCAGCGGCGATCTTGGCGCGGCCGACCATCGGGTGGCCATGGCGCTGCCACCACCTGCTTGGAACGGCGGGGAAGACGACGACATTTTGCAGAAAACCCCCTGCGGGGTGAGTTGGGCTGCTTGGGCCGGCCTGGGCTGTTCGGCCAGGGAGAGGGGAGAGGGAAGGAAAGGGCTGAGTCCAGGGAGAGAGAGGGGGTTCTCCCTCTATTTTTTTCTCCTTTTTCTTTTTTATGATTTTCTTTCTCCTTTCAAAATCAATTTTCAAATCTATTTTTGAATGAAGTTTGAAACTCAAATTTTCCAGAGAAGTAATAAACACACATGGACTTGTTGAATAACAACAATGCCATGTTGTCTATTTTATAAAACCTTGAGAGAATTTGAATGGAGAAGAAACAGAGAGGGATTTGCATAATTGAAAATTATTAAAATTTGATGCAAAATTTACTCAAATGCAACCTACATGCATGAGATGCACATGATAAACCATTTATTTATAAACACAAGGTTGGGATGTTACAGTCATAGACAGCTTGGATTTGAGGGAGGTGTCAATGACTGGCAGACAATTTACTTGGGCTAACAATCTTCCAGAGCCAACATATGAAAATCTAGATCGTGTACTAATGGATACCGACTGGGAATTGAAATTTCCAATGGTGACGGTACGCGCTCTAGAACGTATTGTTGGGTTCTCAGATCATGCTCCCATATTATTATCCACTGGTTTACCTAGACCTTCGAATAACCGCCGTTTCACATTTGAACTCGGTTGGTTGAATCGAGAAGGTTTTCAAACCATGGTTAAAAAGGTATGGGATAGGCCGGTTGTGGGTGTGTCTCCGATACAGAGGTGGAATAACAAAATGTGTGCACCTCTGTGGTTGGGCACGACATACAACTGGCATTCTTTGAAAAGAAAAACAGGGACTTTCGTCTATTATAGATGACCTCGAAGCTAAAGCAGAAGTTAGACCGCTTTCCGCACAAGAGATTGAGCAAAAAAGCCAATCAAACACGGAAATCGCAAAACTTCTGCGGGAGGAGGAGCTGAAATGGTACCAACGATCTAAGGCCCAATTTATTCTGGAAGGAGATTAGAGTACAAGGTACTTCCATTGTGTGGCCAATGGCAGACACAGGAAGAAGCTTATTCGTACTCTCGTTCAGGATGAGGGTACGATTGAGGGTCATGAGCAGCTAAAGTCGTTTATTACAAGTTATTACAAAGGGCTTTTTGGTGCTCCAGAGGAAAGGAATTTCTCGTTGGATGAGACAAGAACGGAGGATATCCCCCAAGTCTCTCAAGCGGAGAATAATTTTATCACTTCGCCTTACTCTGAGGAGGAAGTAAGAAAAGTTGTCTTCCAAATGGAGCATAATAAAGCCCCTGGCCCTGATGGTTTCCCAGCTGAATTTTATCAATCTTTCTGGGATGTCATCAAGGCCGACTTGCTGGCTCTTTTTGCGGATCTGCATGTTGGGCAACTAGAGCTTTTTAGGCTCAACTTTAGTGAAATTATCTTATTTCCCAAGGTTAATGAGGTAGAAAGGATTCAACAATACCGTCCTATTTGTTTTCTTAACATGAGCTTTAAAATATTCACTAAGGTTGCCACGATCCGATTAAATTCGGTGGTAGATCATGTGATTAGGCCCTCTCAAACAGCTTTTATGCAATGATGAAATATTCTGGATGGGGTTGTAGTCCTCCATGAAACTTTTCATGAATTGCATAGAAAGAAGTTGAATGGCGTCATTTTAAAGATTGACTTCGAAAAAGCATATGATAAAGTCAAGTGGTCCCTTTTGCAACAAACTCTCAGAATGAAAGGTTTCTCTGATGAGTGGCGTGCGTTAATCAATAGTTTTATCTCGGGTGGAAGTGTTTCCATTAAAGTCAATGACGACGTGGGCAAATACTTCCAGACTAAGAAAGGACTAAGACAGGGAGATCCATTATCGCCAGTGCTATTTAATATAGTGGCTGATATGCTTGCTGTCTTGATTGAACGTGCAAAGTCTGAGGGCCAGATTGAAGGGCTTATTCCTCATCTGGTTGATGGAGGTTTATCCATTCTTCAATATGCCAACGATACAATACTTTTTATGGATCATGACATAGACAAGGCTCGGAACCTAAAGTTAATTCTTTCTGCGTTCGAGCTTTTGTTGGGTCTGAAAATAAATTTCCATAAAAGTGAATTGTTTTGTTTTGATGAGACCCAAGACCATGTTACAGAGTATGCTGAACTTTTCGGCTGCGGCCAAGGCCAATTTCCAATTAGGTACTTGGGAATTCCGATTCACTATCGGAGACTTACCAATGCTGAGTGGAAATTGGTTGAGAAAAGACTTCAGATTAGATTAAGTAGTTGGAAAGGTAAATTTATGTCCTTGGGAGGAAGATTAGTTCTCATAAATGCGGTAATGAGTAATATGGTACTATATATGATATCTTTCTTCCAACTTCCCAGAGGAGTCTTAAAACGGTTGGATTATTTCCGATCAAGATTCTTCTGGCAAGGGGACTGCGAGAAGCGTAAATATCGGCTGGCTAAATGGAGTGTGATGTGTCGGCCCAAAGATCATGGAGTACTTGGTATTCAAGACCTCCAGGTCAAGAATAGGGCACTTCTCGGTAAATGGTTGTATAAGCTAGCAAACACTTCTCAAGAGGAAGTATATTGGCTCAAAGGCGTTATCTCAGGTTATTTGGAAACCAAGAGATTCACATTTTTGGGATTTCTATTTTCGTGCCCTCAGGTCCTCAGTTGTACTCAGTTTTCCCCAGCTCCTTAGTTTTTCCTCAGTTTTCTCCAAGCCCTTGTTTGAAACCCGCAGAAGCAGCTCAGACGGCAGGATTCCCGTTTAGTTGACCGTTCTGTCACGTGTGGGGCCGTGTCGTGTGGGGCCGGTAGAAAGGGACCGCGTGGGACAGGACGAGATCGCGTTTGGTTGCGCACGTGAGCAGGAGCTGGGTTTTGTCTCTCTCGGCCCCAAATTGGCATTATTAAGAGCACCTTTTTCCCCTCCTTTCTCTCTGTCCTTTTCACCAAATAAGTATCAAATCTAGAGAAGTTTGCATTTTTGTCTTTCTTCAATTATTTGTGCCTTTTGGCCCTCGTTGTTTGCCCAATATGGCAGCAAATCTAGTAGGGATCCCAATCTAGTACTCCCTCTGGTCCATATAGAAGCAAATCTCCAGGGTAATGTACGATAAATTCACAGTCATAGTAAATCGAGAAAACAAAGTAGGGCCAACAAAATATAGTAGAATAGGGATAGATAATAGGGATCCCTCCCTAGATAATAAGCTGCATACACAGCAGCCAACATAGTAACAGGTTCTAGGTTCTTCACAACACCATCATACTAACAACATAACAACAAGGGATCCCTAGCTAACAACAAAGGGATCCCAACAACAAAATGGGAGGCAGGCAGCAGCGACACGTCCAGGACTCCGCCTACCCCATCTGGCTCTCCCTCCACTTGTTGCTGCTGCTCCCCTTGGGAGCCTTGGGCTTGAGCGGAGGCATGCGCCCGGCGGAGATCTCCACCCACTGCATGCTGCGGAGGTGCATGCCGAGCGCCCTGTGCTTTGCGCGGAAGGAGTAGACGTTCACCGTCGTGCCGACCTTGGGGAAGGTGTTGCTGATGTTCTCAGCATGCGTGACGAGGCAGTTGAAGTCCGTGCCGCCGAGTCTCCTAGTGCGAAGGGCACCTGTAGACACCCTTGGCGAAGTAGGAGATGTACTGGCCGACCTGCAGCCTCCGCAGACACTCGGCGAGTCTTGACGTCCTCCTCCTCCTCGTCGCTGCCGACGTCGCTGCCAGACAGCTGATCCATATCAAACAGAAACTATGAGTGAATGAGTTGCAACGATGACGAACGTACATGATAACAAAGTTAGGAAAAACAGAGTCTGCCTCAGTTAGAGTGGACACGATTATATATCTACAGGGAAGGTGTAAGCGAACCAAAGCTCATGCACAACAGATTTGTACATAGCAACGGTTCGCTGAACCGTCCCTGTAAAAATTTGTGCCCAACGATTCATCATAGGCAAAGAAACAGATTCCAGATCTAAACTTGAACACATTCCAGATTATTTGCAAAATTAAACGGTTGATATCTTTCGATTAGTGCATAAAATAACTGATTGAGATCCCATGATTACTTGCATAAATTAACTGATTGAGATCCAATTATTACTTGCATAAATTAACCGAACGGCCGAACCCCAAATTTTAAAGGAAATCAAAAAGTGATCAAAACAAAATGGAATAAAATCGGCGCAAATATTAGCCCAATGCTCATCCATCTACAGATCCATCTACACCAGCAAAAATAGGATTCAAAAAGGAATGGGGAACAAAAAAGGAAGCAAACCGTAGTTACCTCGTTCCATGGGTCCTCCAGGAAGGTGTCGTAGGGGTTCGGGGGCGGGACGTACGGCACCGGCTCATAGGGGTCATATCCCGGCGGGATCTGACCGCCACCGGCGGCAGCAGCCTCCGATGCACCGGCGGAGGCGGCGGCGACGTCCGTTGAGGGGACGGCGTCGAAGAGGGAGGCTTCGCGCTTGGAGCCGACGGCGCCGTGGACGATGGGATTGGCATTCTCCTTGTCCATCTCGCCAGCAGAGGAGAGGGAGAGGGAGAGGGAGAGGGAGAGGGTTTTTTGCTTTGGAGAAGATGATGGGACGTGAGAGAGGCGTCGTTGCGTGGGCGAGTGAGAGTGACAGAGATAGTGGGAGGAGGCGTCTATAAAGGCGAGGGGTGGTTAATGCGACCCGCGTCCTACGAGTCCACCGCCGCACGTCCGCATGTCTTGGACTTCGCAATGCGACACGCGTCCACGATTGCACGTCTTCGACTTCGCACCGCGACCCGCGTCTACGCGTCAACAATTGCACGTCTTCCATTTCTGCACCGCAACACGCGTCCTCGAGTCTAACCCTGGAAATTTAGATATACGCAGGTATAACCTCGAGTCATATACTAGCATTTTTTGTGTGCTCAGTTTTCCTCTTGAGTGCTAATACTGGCTAGTGCAATATGCTCAGTTTTACCCTCAAGTGGCTGGTCAACAGACAGTCAACAAATGGGATTAACTAGTTAAATGAGTCATTTAATGTGCAAAAAATTCCGAAAAATAGTGGCACATACTCATGGAGTCTTTACCACAAATTTCCAGTTCTCAAAACATAGATAAGTCATAGATAAATCAAGTTTTACCACAAATTGCCACTTCTCAAAGGCCTTCTCAAATCACCTAGTAGCTATGAAGGTGCATGGTTTTCCACAATAAGCCCTTCCCAAAACAGCTTTCCCCAAAACATACTTTGTCTAAATGAGGCCACAATTCTCACACTCATGTATATTTGTATTGCAAATAGTTTGAGGTAGGCCAAGATGGGTTTCATTGTACAAAACACACATTTTCCATTTTTTAAATCTCATATTTGAATCCCTTAGTCTGTTTATTACACAGGTGCCCTTGGTTTCTTGATACTACTCAGTTTTGCCCTCTCCCTCCACAAATTCTCGCAGACGTGCAACATTGCCCTGATTGGTCTAGCCCATGTCACGCGGATCGTGCCCGCCGACCGTTGATTGTATGATCTAACGGGCAGGATAACCCCTCTCTCTCTCTCTCTGTCGGCGGTTACCTTCCACTCTCTAAGTATGCTAAAGGGCGGTTTTCTGTATTCATTTTCACGCGCTAAAAATTATAAACTCTTTTAGGCATTACTTTTCACGCAAAAAATGATAAACCATCACCGATTTGTTGTAGCCATTAATTTTCACGCAAAAAATGATAAACCATCACCGATTTGTTGTAGCCATTCATTTTCACGAAAAAAATAATAAACCATCACCGATTTGTTGTAGCCATTAATTTTCACGCAAAAAATGATAAACCATCACCGATTTGTTGTAGCCATTAATTTTCACGTAAAAAATGATAAACCATCACCGATTTGTTGTAGCCATTAATTTTCACGCAAAAAATGATAAACCATCACCGATTTGTTGTAGCCATTAATTTTCACGAAAAAAATGATAAACCATCACCGATTTGTTGTATCCATTACTTTTCACGCAAAAAATCTACCTATCTTTGTATAGAAGATCGTCTGTATGATTTTTTAGGTCATTTAGAGAAGGTAGAAAAAAAATCCCTTTTGAGAAGGTCGAAAAAACCTAACTTGTTACAAAAGCTGGTTTTAGTGAGACCTAACCAAATTTGGCATACATGATGCCATATCTATAACAACAAGGAATATCTAAAAGGGAAAGTTTCACAAAATTTGAAATTTAGGGCGAAAATGATGCCATACATGATGTCATAACTTGTTACAAAATCTGAAAATCAATTGGGTATTATAAAGGGAAATAAAAAGTTCGAAAAATGTAAAAACGAAACCATCTATCTATCTATGTATAGAAGATCAGCTGTATGAAATTTGAGGTCATTTAGAGAATGTAGAAAAAATCACCTTGTTAGAAAAGCTGGTTTCAGTGAGACGAAACGGCATGCGTTTAAGCAAAGTGTTTTTTTTCGAACATCTTCAAATGACCCCAAATTTGTCATACATGATGCCATACGTGTAACAACAAGGAACCCTATCTAAAAAGTGTCAAAAAAGTTTGCCCAACCGTATAGCTCTATCAAAAAGAACCTCACCATGGCGCTAGTATAATTTTGGGCTTAGTTACAAACTTTCGTTACCTAACCTTCAACACGAAACTTATTTCAAATCACTTTTGGCGTAAAAGAAACAAATCCCACCTTGATTCGAGCACCACAACCTCCAAACGATGCCGATGCCGATATCGGCATGGTCAGAACGACTATGCTCGCCGCCACTGCTAGGTCACCGTCGGGATGCACCGTCAATCCCGTCCCCTCATTCGATCACTGACACACCAGAGATACCACCGAGGCCAATGCCGAACGTACATGCTGATGCCAATGCCGAACATGCATGCACGCCGCTGTGGGCACGGCCACGCCGCCCCGCTATGCCGGACGCCACAGACCACCGCGAGGTCTTTCCCTTCGCCACCACACTCTTCTAGCACCCATCTATACACGCCAGAAAGGAGAGACACTAGTTGTCTCTACATTGCTCGCGTTCGTGTCGGACACGGTCAGTCAAAGTTTTGAGGTAGTCGTCGATGTCGTCGACCATTTCTTCTCTTCTTTGCATGGTTAAACGCGTCTAGTTCATATCTATCTAATGCGTCTGGTCTCGCCTCATGCAGTTCTGTATGGACGTCGATCTCATCTCGGCACCCCGCAGGCCACCTCCTCCGTGCCATCGCTGTAGAGCTCCGTTTAAAAATCTATTCCTACTCGTGTATTGCTCATTGTATCAGCGCCATGGCCCACTTGTCATTCGATATACCGAAGCCCCACTCGTGCGCATTTTGGTCAGGGATACACCGATGCTTACGGTCAAACAAAGATGGATGATCTGACGTGTCTTTGAGGGCTCTACGTGGCCCCACTAGTCAGAAGATAACGGTCAACCGTCGGGCAACCGGCCGTTACATCACGTGTGATGGTTTCAGACAAAGGCTTGGGTAAAACTGAGGAAAAACTAAGGAGCTGGGGAAAACTGAGCACAACTAAGGACCCGAGGGCACGAAAATAGAAATCCCCACATTTTTTGGCTGGTCTTATGGAAACAAAGAAGTTTTTCTTTCCATATGGATCTTTCTCTATTAAGGATGGATCGGAAATTCGTTTCTGGGAGGATAAATGGTTGGGTAACACCACACTCCGAGAACAGTATCCGACATTGTACAATATAGTGCGCCACAAAAGCGATACTATCGCTAAGGTGTTGGAAAATTTCCCACCAAATGTGGATTTTAGAAGAAGTATCATCGGTCCAGACAAACCTCGTGGCAGGAATTGTTACAGTGTCTTGAGTTAATTCAACTTACGCAGGGATCGGATGTATTTCGTTGGAATCTTACCGGGAATGGTTCATTCTCAGTGGCTTCCATGTACAGTGCTTTAATTCAGTCTGAACTCCCGGTCGATAATAATTCAAAAATTTGGAAGATGAAGATACCGCTGAGAACAAAAATCTTTGCATGGTATCTTCCTCGGGGGGTAATCCTTACTAAAGATAATCTTGCCAAACGCAACTGGCATGGAAGTAAAAAAGTGTGTCTTCAGGACGAGACGATTGACCACTTATTCTTCCAATGTAAGTTAGCTAGGTCTATATGGTCAGCCGTCCAAATAGGGTCTACCTTATACCCACCACGTAGTGTTGTCAACTTATTTGGCAACTGGCTCAATGGTGTGGATGTTAGGTTTAAACGTCTTATTATGATGGTAGCGATTGCAATTATCTGGTCGCTGTGGCTATGTAGAAATGACAAGATTTTCAATAATTTTTTTTTTGCAGGTTATCTACCGATGCACGGCTTTGCTCCGCTCATGGATACCGTTGCAGCGTGTGGAGCACCGGGACATCCTTACGGAGGTGTCTTCACGGTTGGAGGATACGGCGAGGGTATTTTCTCCCAACATGGGTGGCAGCGTGACCTTCGGCTAGATCCTCCTAGCTAGTCTTTGTTAGTGTCTTTTGAACCTTGTTTTTCTATCTGAACACCTTGTGGTTTTGTAACGAATTTGTGTGCGGCTGTGTGCATCTTAGTTATGCAGAGGCCGAGTCTATTGCGCAAATAATAAAGTGCCCATTTTCGAGAGAAAAAAACACAACAAAGCCATATGATAAAATATTCCTATTTCTTGCGTACTTACACGACGCTAGATCATATGGTTTTTAATTGTGACTTATAAATAATCCAATGACATTTCAAATAGTAGAACCATGAAAAACTCATCCAACCAATATCAAGAGATCCGTTTGCGGAGACAATCTCGTCAACGAAAAGCTCATCCAACCAATAACAAAAGACCCGTTTGCTGTCGTCAAGAATGTGCTCTAGTATCATTCAGAATTGCTCAAAAGATTTACATGTTTGCTTCATTAGAGTTGAAGAACTCCGAGGTCACGAAAAGCATCCCCAGTAGTGACATGCTAGAAGACATATTGCATCAAGCAAACAGATCAGTCGCAGGAACTGAATTCCTAATCAACGACTCTACGTACACATCAAATTAAAACTCCAACCAGTTGATGACGCTGTTTCCCCAACCGCCAAATATGACCAAAAAACTCAGGGGGAAAGGTGTCACCTTCGTGGAGCAATGCCGAATGTGATAGTGCGGCACCTCGCGTGACAGGTTGAAAATAATATCGAGACAGTGAGAGGTTGAATTCTGAGATTGTTGTTTCAGATAGCTTAATTAGCAGGCACGCTGCTCCACGAAAAAGGAAAATCACGCCGAAATGGGATGAGTGCCACATGAGGAGAGATAGAAATATGTTGCCATGTTTTTTTTTTTGCAGTACGAAAGAACAATCTAATGGGAGTAGAAGACAAGCGAGAGCTCTACATTTGATTTGATTGATCAAGCGTGGGGAGAAATGTTCAATGCACATCCTTTCTTCTCGGGGCCCACATGATATGGTCCGTGGCAAATCAAGATGCAAGAAAATTCAAATGTTCAATTCAATAAGTTTTTGACTAACTATTGACCTGTTGAGTGGTTGCTAGTAGTCTAGCATCAAGGCAGCTAGCCAGCAAGCCGAGCATTCGCCCAGGTAGAGCGTGATCCTAGTTAGCTCATCATCCATGGCCGCCACCAAGCCTTTGCATCTGCTCTTGTACCTAGCACTAGCCATGCTTGTCCCCCTCTACGTGTCATGTGCGCAGACGAACATCAGATCTGGTACCTCCCTGCCAGCAGCCGCCGGCGCGGGCTTCCCGTCCCCGTCCGGCCGGTTTTCCTTCGGTTTCTACGCCACGGACGGCGGCCTCGCGGTCGGCGTCTGGCTCGCCACCGCGCCCAACGTGACAGTCACGTGGACCGCGAACCGCAACGACACGCCGGACACGGGCGGCTCGCTGAGGCTCACATACGACGGTCGTCTTCTCTGGGTCGGCGGGAGCATCCAGGACAGGCCCATCGCCGTGCCTCCCCGGCCGGCCGTCACGGGCGCCATGCTCGATGACGGCAATTTCGTGCTGTACGGAGCGGACGCGTCGCTGGTGTGGTCGACGTTCGCGTCCCCGACCGACACCCTGCTCGCCGGGCAGGAGCTCGTGCCCGGGGCGCAGCTCTTCTCCAACGTGTCCGGCACCAACAGGGCCACCGGGAAGTACCGGCTCACCAACCAGCAAAACGACGGCAACCTCGTCCTGTACCCGGTGGGCACGGCCAACGTAGCAGCCGCGGCGTACTGGGACACGGGGACGTTCCAGATAGGCTTCCCCCTCACCTTGCGCCTGGATGCCAGTGGCTTGCTCTACTAGGTGGGCAGCAACAATGGCAGCTACACCAATAACTTGACGCGGCCAGGAGACGTAAAAGCTGGAGAGCAGGCCATCTACCGACTCACGCTTGACCCTGACGGAATCCTGCGTCTGCACCGACATGCCTTCGTGTCCGGTGGGGCATCCAGGACCAACGTCCAATGGAGCAGACCAAGCGATCGGTGCCTTGTCAAGGGCGTTTGTGGGTTCAACAGCTACTGCGTCCTCGATGGCGAGTCACGGCCTACCTGTTTGTGCCCGCCTGGGTTCGATTTCCTCGACACAAGCAACGTCGCGCTCGGTTGCACGGCGAGCTCCAGCGCCGGCGAATGCAAGGAGGGGCAGCACGATGCTGCAGGCTTCTCCATGGCGGCCACGCCGAACATGTCATGGGCGGACACGCCGTACGAGGTGGTGGGCGCGGGCACGAGCGCGGCCGACTGCCAGACGGCATGCATCAACGAATGCTTCTGTGTCAGCTTTCAACCTACAACAACGCGATCGAATCGAGAGAGAGAGAGAGCGAAAGGTAGACAATGAACACTCAGGTTTTTGTGCAGCGTAAAACTTTACTGCTTTTCTCTTTCTCCTTTTATCTATTACTAGGAAATATGCTCATGCGTTGCAACGGGAGAGAAAAACACAGAGACAGAAATAATGAAGTACGAATTTATCTTGCGTCAATTTGGTGCTCATTCATCCTTCATAACATGTTTCTGTTGATTTGTTAAAATAAAATCTCCTTTATAACAAAAAAGAAATGAACTGACACAATAACTTCAAACAAACATAACACATTTTGATGAGATAATCCATAAAAGATATGCAGAGTATTTATTGAACTATGTAGCTTCAAGCTAGATTGCATATATTCAATTATTCATCAAACAAAATCTAGGTAGAGAAACTACTCAATCTACAAAATCAAGAGAAGTATGAAAAAATCTGCCAATATTTTTAATAGAGTAAAGTATGAACTTACAAAGACCCAATTACGTAACTCAGCGAAACAAAAAGCTAGTACCTACATGTTTATATTTCCTGAATATCTTGTTATCTCGTCGTCACTGTCATAGCTAGTGCATGATTAAGAACACTCGCTCGATGTTCCAAGCAGCAGCCAAAAATGATTTCTCTATCTGAATTCGTGCAGTACATTCTCAGCAATTAGAGCCTTTTTCCTCATAAAAGCTGCATTGAAATTGATCTTTATTGGGGTGCTTGATTGTGAATATTGTGCCCTATGGCCGTTTTTCCGGACAGGGTGTTTCTACACCCGGGTGCATTTGCACTCTTTATTTGAAATGCATATTAAACATATTTTAAAATGTTAGAAAAATACAAATAAAAATTCCCCGTGTATACCTTGACATATTACATGCTTACAAAGTTGTTTCAGCAAAAACCGATATGTTTCGTGCCTTGTGCAAAAAAGACAAATCTTTGGTGCTAAAATAGTCTATTTTTTGAGGCATTATTTGTCTTTTTTACACAGGGTAGAAAAATTGTTGGTTTTATGTGAAACTTTACGTGCACACATAGAACATGTCCCTCTATATGCTAAATTTTTTTACTAATTTTTTTATGTTTTGGAAATATGTTTTATACATACCAGGTGCATATGCACCCGGGATCAGATTTGGTTTTCCGATTAAACTACTTCTTTTCTTCTAAATAAAATGATCTTGCCTTTTGCTCAATTCATCAATAGTGAGATGGCTCTCCCTTTATTTGGTTTCCACCGGCACCATAGAAAGAAGTCAAACAGCGGAGAGGGTTTGCACATGCCATAAACTCCATTCTAACTTATTCACGCCCCATGGCTCTCCATCTCTTCTTTACTTCAGAGCACCACAAATGTATGTATGGCTAACAAAAAAATTGAAGTACCGTGCACATTGATGTTACTACTGGTGATTGTACGCATCGCCCCTTCTGCATAGAAAATAAAAGAAGACAGCCACAGTTCCCTGCTTGCGATAGAGGATGAAGCCGGCCAGGCCGCAGAAAGCCAGTCAGAGGCACAATAGAAAGCAAGTCAGAGGCCGCCGGTTCAGGATCCAGTCAACAAGTTGCAGTTGGAGATTTACGGTGAGCAGCAGCCTCTCATGTATGCCCGTCCCGTCTTGGATCCGTCCCGTTGAGACCATCAGCGGCAAGCAATGACGTGTGTGTGTGCACTGTGCAGGCCGCTCGACGAAATTTATGCAGGCAAAACAAATCCCTAGCATCATCTGCAACTTTTGTCCCGTCTTGAATCCGTTCCGTTGAGACCATCAGCGGCAAGCAATGGCGTGTGTGTGTGCAGGCCGCCCGACGAAATTTATGCAGGCAAAACAAATCCCTAGCATCATCTGCAACTTTCCTCCTCCTCCACCTTGCGATCACAGAGCCGGTGATCTGTGGATTTCGTTCTTGGTCACCTGCTCTTGACCGCTCGACCCCCAGAGTGCAGCCTCACCTCTACTGTCCTTACCGCAACCCGAGCTCGACCACAGCATCCAATGGCGGCGCTTGCCTGGTCGACCCCCACCGCAGACCCGACCTCAACCGTCTAGAGGTAACTGGCGCTAGTCAACGGGCACAGACGGGTGATGTACGACGAAAAACAAAACAAACTCGCGGACGGACCCACGGCGGCATCCGCCTCGTTGACGATCGGTAGCCTAAGGCGGCGTGCGGAGCCATTCGGTGAGGCTGCGCACCCGACGGCGATGCGCTTTTCACGGGAGCGATGGTCTGGCTTAGGGCATGTACAATGGTGATGACTCAGCTGTCTGTAAGAGGTAGTTATAGGTGATTTTGATGATGTGGAGGAAAGTGAATGAGGAGAGAGAAGGAGGCTTACAGACAGTCTGTAGGCTTCTTACAGACAGCTTACAGACACCATTTTTGCTGTTGTATGAAGGGTGTCTATAACTTATACTCACATATAGCTATGACTAAAAATAGATAACTTACAGACAGACTATTATATACACTGTCTGTATCATTGTCTATAGATGACATGGAGCAGTATTACAGACAGCAACCGTCTAAACCAATGTACATGCTCTTAGGACGACGTGCGTGGAGCGGAGATGTCCGGTTTGTTCGAGGGTTCCTATGGGTCGATCGATCCTTGGTTTCACGCCGTGGTCGCCATTATAACCCGGGTTGCTCGGTACAGAGTAGGAAGGAAAAGCGCCACCAATTGGATCGTCGCGTAATTGTTCTCCTCCACGGACGACGGTACCCTAAACTGACAAAATCAATGCATTGTAGAACCGATCGGTTTAAAACTGATTTTAACTTACGGGTGGCAGTGGTGGGTAATTTGTACCAACTTTTAGGGCAGTTTTGAATTGAACGAACGACCGAGGGAGAAATCCTTTTGCTTTTATTATTAGGTATAGATATAATTAAAACAGAAGACAAATAGCGGCTCAGATTTAGCACTTAAAAGAGAACGGCTCAGATTTAAAATAGCCACACATAAAAAAACCACGGCTGCCATTGTATTTGTTTCAGATTAGTTAAGATTCTATAAGAAAAGGATTACCCATGGCTGCCATTAAAACAAGAATAAAGTGTTCTCTCACACCGTTACCTTTTTCCTTCTTTCACGCATCGTAGCCGCCGCGGCGGCATCGTGGAGTTATATCCAGATCGCTAGAGAGCATACCTAGATCAATGGAGGCCTCCAAGATAGACAACAGCGGCCGCGGTATTCCAATCCCTTGCGGTGCAGTTTCCTCAGGCATACTACTGCTATGCCATCGTATTCCGATCGCCCCCAAGAAGTTTCCTCCAGGTCCACTCTGCTCTGTGCACGCCCCCAAGAAGTTTCCTCCAGGTCCACTCTGCTCTGTGCATGCACGTCAAGGTTAGTTTGTTTTCAATCTCATGCATACAACATACACCATGCAGGGCAGCTGGAGGAATCGATCCATCCAAATAAGACTTGGATCGCGGTTGCACACCCTGCCGATCAGCCCATCGCCATGTAAATAAATGTGAGATTTAATTTCCTTTAAGTGCTGCATCTACTTTTATACAATATATACGGCATATATGGTCTAGAAATTTCCCAGCTTTCTCTCTCCACAATACGGAACGAAGGATGCATAACACTGTACAGGATAGAGCGATCGATCGAATTTAGTCGTACATTACACATCCGGACAGCCCCGAAGCAAGGTAATTACACGCGAACTTCAGTTCAGTTTTGAGTGCTCAACCTACTTGTTTACAATAGATCATAGAACATATGTTGCGTATTTCTCAGCTCGCTATAGGCAGTATAGAACAAAAGTAGTGCAGATATATATCTCTTGATATGCAAGATAATATTACGCTGATCGGCTGAAGACGTCGGTGAAGCCGATCATATAGACGCAAAAGAACAAAGGTTGGTAACCATACTAATTAGTTTGCCTCAAAGATCTGTTTCTATCAATAACTGGTTTGCTGTTCGATCCAAGACGTAGGATGGACTCGATTGCCAAGTAGGTTATTGTATTAAACTAAGTTGTGGCATGTGGCTTCCGCATGTAAGCAGGATGTATGTGGTTAGCCACGGCGCCATGTATTAAGTTATGGAAGAAGCTAGGGCACATAATGGCCCCGATGATCAATATGAATGAAGATGCTTACATGTCCCCCATACTCCAATGATTATGTTGCAAACCACGTGACTTACCTCGCATTCATGTATATTTTTCTTATATATTTTTTTTTACTCGACTGAATTTATGATCCGAAATTTTCCTCTTTCTAAAAATAGTTATTGGTTGAGATGAAACACTTTGTTTATTAAGACCTGTTAATATATAGTTGCACGCAAGAATCACAAGTTTTTGATCATCTTTTGGGTTAAATAAAGGAAGTGATTATGTCACCAGCGGGTTGTAAATATAGCCTATACGGGAGAGAACTCTATGCTCTTGCAATGAATATAATTCAAATAATTGACAAAAGTTTGATACATATTGTAGAAATAAAATAATGTAATTTGTAAAAAATATTTATACTTCTGGAAAACATGAGGCACATAATTTCTTTTCAGCCAATAATATTTTTGTACACCCCCCCCCCCTACTACAAGTAAATTATAATGTATTATCAAAATTTTATTTTTAATCAAAAATACTTACATAAAGTACGGGTACAAATTACACACTGCAAATGTTTGTCAAATTCTATGAGCACTAGGACATATGAAATCTAGCCGCGCAAATGTGCGGGACACCCTGCTAGTTCTTTGGAAAAGCAAAGACATGCCGTGACTCTGGCCACGATCCCTACAGAGATGCGCCATCCCACACCTCGGATTGAGCCCACGACGATCCTAAAGACCAGGGCCTGCGCACAAACCGCGTCAGCGCCCAGCTACGAAATAGCTAACTGAAGAGATAAACATGACACCTAGAACTGAAACTCTGAAACTGTAAAACTAGTCTAACGGCTACTGAATTTATTCAACAAATCTCCCCCTATGTTCAGAAGCCGGTAAGGTTGACGACGCCGATCCGTGCACGAAGCTCCTGGAAGCGAGAACGCCCGAGTGACTTCGTCAAGATATCGGCCAGTTGATCAGTGGTGCCAATGTGTTCGACGACGACCTTCCCATTCTCCACACACTCTCTGATGTAGTGAAAACGGGTGTCAATATGCTTCGTACGATCATGGAATACAGGATTCCTTGTCAGTTGGATCGCACTCTGATTATCCATGACGATTGTAATTGCCTGAGCCTCCTGCTCGATCAGATCTCTGAGAAGACGCTGCAGCCACACCGCCTGACAAGCAGTTGCAGTTGCCGCCATATACTTAGACTCACATGATGACAAAGCCACAACTTTCTGTTTCTGTAATTGCCATGTCACTGGACTGCCTCCGATCATGAAAAGACTTCCAGTTGTGCTCTTCCTATCATCTGGGTCGCCGCCAAGTTTGCATCACTGTACCCAATCAGCTCAAGTTTGCCGCTGCTCGTGAACACACAGCCAAACGAGCGTGTACCAGCGATGTAACGAAGCAGCTGCTTGACTGCGACGAGGTGCTCAGTAGTTGGCTTCTCCATGAATCTACTGACAAACCCCACAGCGAAGGCAATGTCCGGCCTGGAGTGCACAAGGTAGCGCAACCCTCCAACCAGTGATCTGTACATAGTGGCCTCCACCAGTTCACCGCTGTTGTTCTTGCTCAACTTCAGTCTTGGCTCCATTGGAACATGCGAAGGAGTGCAATTGATCAGCCCTGCCTTCTCGAGGAGCTTGCCTGCATATGCTGATTGACACAGCGTGATCTTTCCGGCGCTCTGGGTCACCTCGATACCTAGATAGTACGTGAGCATCCCGAGATCGCTCATTTTGAGCAAATTCTTCATCTGCTCCTTGAATCTTGCAATCTCCTGCTGATCCTCTCCTGTGACGACGAGATCATCCACGTATACACCTAGAAGCAGTCTCGACTTGCCCCTTCCGCGAGTGTACACTACGTGCTCTGACCTTCTCCTGCTGAAACCAAGTGACAGAAGTGAACTGTCCAACTTGGCGTTCCATGCACGCGGAGCCTGACGAAGTCCATAGAGTGCTTTCTTCAGACGAAGCACCTTCCCTTCTTGGCCTCTGACAACAAAACCAGGTGGCTGGGAAACAAACACCTCCTCTGTCAGCTCACCGTTCAGAAACGCAAATGATAAGGGGTGGCCCGATCTTCTCAGTAAGCAACAGCGGTGATGATGATCACGGGGTGATGGCAGCGGAGAAACACGATGATGAAGTGGATGATAACTTGTATGACGCAACGAGATCTCTCGATTGGTCCCTGTCGCCAATGCAACAGCTCTCAACCCTGCAAGATGTTCGCAACTCCACACACTTGCGCACGTACCCGCCGACCACGAAGCGGTAAGTTGCAACCGTCTAATTCCCAATGGAACAGCAGATCACAGAAGACTTTTTCAGGATCTACACAATATCAAGCAATATGGTGTAGGGATTCAATAGTTTTGCTAGAGCAAACAACTAAGAACTAGGGTTTATCTTAAACGTGGTCTAAAGCAGCTAGGGGGGCGTCCTGGGCACTTTTATAGGTGTCCAGGACGAGTTCTGGTCGAAAAGATACAAGAATAACCGACCCAGAATAGATCTGGTCGAGACAGACTCGGAGGAATCCGGTCTGGAATCCAGTCAACCGGGCCAGGGACCGGGTCGGCCGGTCAACCGGGCGGCAACCGGAAACCTCGCAACTTTCCGGTTTTTGCCCGGTACGATGCGTCCCTTCCGGTTGGCGACCGGTTGGCGACCGGTCAACCGGGCCAGGGACCGGACTGGCCGGTCTGGAGGCCGGTCTGACCGGGTGCTGGACCGGCCTGGACGTCGTCTTCTCCTCTCGCGCATGCCTCCCGCTCCTCCCTCGCGCGACCATGAGATATCTTCATGTCCAGCTCCATGTCTAGCTTCACGTCCATCTTGACGTCCGTCTTCATGTCCAGCTGCTCCTCTACTCCTCGTGCGACGTTCGTCTCCTCTTGATACCTGATGATACATAAGTAATAGGACTTAGGCAGTATAAAGTTCTCATCAATCAAAATACCGTTTAGAAACAAGTTCACCTGTTGTTTAAGTAGCTTCGCACGAGCCCTTGTAATTGGTCCAATCCGAACTTCATTGGACTTGAGCTTCACAGCAGGTTCATCTTCATTTATCAATGACGGAGGTAGTGGTGTAGTAGGGATGTCCTCATCATCTCCCCCCCCCCTTTCAAAAGGCGTCGACCTCGACGCTCCAAGGTCTTCTCCGTCATATGGTGTCGAATCAGCAACATTGAAAGAATTACTGACACCAAACTCATCAACTGGAAGATCTATCGAGTATGCATTATCATTGATATTGGCAAGCACTTTGTAAGGACCAGCACCACGAGGCTTCAACTTAGACTTCCGCAGCTTCGGGAACCTATCCTTGCGAAAATGTACCCAGACCATATCACCAGGCTTGAACAACATCTCTTTGCGCTTCTTGTTCATCCTTGCAGCATTGTTGTTGCCTTTCTTCTCTATCAACTCTTTAGTCTTCACATGGATCTTACGCACAAAATCTGCCCTCTTGGATGCCTCCATATTAACTCTCTCATGTATGGGCAAAGGCAATAAGTCAAGTGGAGTAATGGGTTTAAAACCATACACCAACTCAAAAGGACATAGCTCCGTGGTAGAATGTACCGCCCTGTTGTAAGCAAACTCTACATGCGGTAAACACTCTTCCCACTCCTTCAGGTTCTTTTTGATCATGGATCTCAACAGTTGTGACAAGGTTCGATTCACCACCTCAGTTTGACCATCAGTTTGGGGATGACAAGTAGTACTGAACAGTAGCTTTGTCCCCAACTTTCCCCAAAGTGTCTTCCAGAAGTAGCTCATGAACTTCACATCACGATCAGAAACAATAGTCTTCGGGACTCCATGTAGTCGAACAATCTCCCTGAAAAACAGGTTAGCAATATGCGACGCATCGTCGCTTTTGTGGCAGGCAATAAAGTGTGACATTTTAGAAAATCTGTCTACTACCACAAATATAGAATCATGGCCTCTTTTAGTACGCGGCAAACCCAACACAAAATCCATACTAATATCTTCCCAAGGTGTAGTAGGTGCCGGTAACGGAGTATACAAACCGTGAGGCTTCAGCTTGGACTTGGACTTGTTGCAAGTAATGCACCTCTTCACATACCTGTCCACATACCGCCTCATCTTTGGCCAATAAAAATGATCAGCTAGCATGAGTAGCTTCTTCTCACGCCCAAAATGACCCATCAAACCTCCAGCATGTGATTCCTACAATAAGAGCAAACGCACAGACGATTCTGGAACACATAGTTTGTTAGCTCGAAACAAGAACCCATCATGTATGTGATATTTATCCCATGCTTTACCAAGAGCACATAAGCGATATGGTTCAGCAAAATCATGATCCGTAGCATACAAATCACATAGCACCTCTAATCCAGGAATTTTAACATCAAGTTGAGTTAATAGCATATTCTTCCTAGATAGAGCATCAGCAACAATATTATCTTTTCCTTTCTTATGGTTAATAATGTATGGAAAAGACTCAATGAACTCAACCCACTTAGCAAGATGCCTATACAAAGTAGATTGGGCTTTCAGATATTTCAAAGCTTCATGATCAGAATGTATGATAAATTCTTTTGGCCACAAATAATGTTGCCAAACCACAAGAACTCTAATTAAAGCATACAATTCTTTATCATAGATTGGATAGTTCAACTTAGCACCAGAAAGTTTCTCAGAAAAATATGCAATTAGGCGACCCTCTTGCATCAAGACACCACCAATTCCAATACCACTAGCATCACATTCAATCTCAAATTGCTTATTGAAATCAGGAAGTGCAAGCAACGATGCAGAGGTTAACAATCGTTTCAGTTCATCAAAAGCATGATCTTGGGCAACGCCCCACTCAAATGCAACACCCTTTTTAGTCAATTCATTCAAAGGTGCAGCAATAGTAGAAAAATTAGGCACAAAACGGCGATAAAACCCAGCTAGACCATGAAAACTTCTTACTTGACTCACATTCATGGGAGTAGGCCAATTTTGAATAGCTTCAGCTTTAGACACATCTACTTCTACTCCATGCTTAGAGACAACATAACCCGGAAATATGACCTTATCTTTGCAAAATGTGCACTTCTCAAGATTACCATAGAGTTTACTATCACGCAACACTTGCAAAACATGTCGAATATGTATAATATGATCAGATTCATTGCGGCTGTAGATTAATATGTCATCAAAATACACAACCGCAAACTTGCCAATAAAATCACGCAAAACATGGTTCATCAGTCTCATGAAAGTGCTAGGTGCATTAGTTAAACCAAAAGGCATTACTAACCACTCATATAAACCAAATTTTGTTTTAAAGGCGGTTTTCCACTCATCCCCTTCTTTCATCCTAATTTGATGATAACCACTACGCAAATGAATTTTAGTGAAAACAGCAGCACCACTCAATTCATCTAGCATATCCTCTAAATGGGGAATAGGATGACGATATCGAATAGTCACTAGTAGGAAAAGCCTCATCAGTGGCGCACCAAAAATGGATTCTGTGGCGCATGGGAGGTGCGCCACAGAAACGTCGCCACAAAAATAAGGTTTCTGTGGCGCACCTTCCCATGCGCCACAGAATTAGGTTTCGTGGCGCACGTGTTCCTAGGTGCGCCACGAAAAGCGTGCGCCACGAATTGGTTTTCGGTGCGCCACGTAAATTGCTTGTATTATACTCGATTTTGTGTCTGCTCGCTATACACATGCGGCTTATACACGAGCAATATATAGAGATACAGAGTTATATACAGCAACATTCAGATATAATATAAATATCATGTACATTGCACAGATATAACATAGACATCATCATCACATTACTTAGAGCCCGATCGAGATATATATATAGTGGCAATTAAGTGTCAAATGTTTTGCATACAACTCTTAATTCATACAAAATTCACAATTTCGAGATACAAAGTAGTCTTCATCCGGTTCCTCCTTTGCTCCCTCATCTCTACCCACCAGGCTCGCTTGCATCGGGGTCCTTCATCCAGTTCCTACTATGATGAAAATGGAAGAAAGTGAGACCAACAAGTCCGATGCACAAGAGAAATGGAATAAATGCCTCATACATTGTTGGTCAACACAAATGTTAACATTCAGGGACGGTGTAAGTGAGACCAAGTCCGATGCACAAGAGATTGATATTTGTGCTATCTTACCAGAGCTCACTTACGCCGCCCCCGAGTGTACGGTGACCAAACATTTTAATCATCGGCATTTTGAAAATCTCAAAGCAAATGGAATGACAAAATGGAATAAGTGCCTCATACATTGTTGGTCAACACAAATACTATGGTCGAAACCATAGTTGCAGTATACACCGCAAGTATACTTTGCGGAAGGGCCCCCTTTCCCGGCCGCCGCTCCGTGAACGAGTGCTTGACGACACAACGACGCCGATCTGCCTCTCCGGCGCAGAACCACGGCAGTCCCTCGCCGTCCAGTGAACGAGTCCTTGATGCAAAGACCGTGCCGGGCCGTGTTGCCGCGCTTCAGGCCGTGTGTCCCGCGCCCTGCACTGTTCGCCTTCTTGCCCGGTGAACCAATAGACTGATCGTTCGAATAAGGAAACCGATGACGGCCGGTCGCAAGATTAAATTGCGATCGGCCGTCGTCGGCTTCCTTATTCCAACGATTAGTCTATTCGTTCACCGGGCAAAAAGGCGAAGAGTGCAGGGCGCCTGAGACACGGCCTGAAGCGTGGCAACAGGGGTCGGCATGATGCTAGGGAGGCTGACACCGTCTTTGCATTAAGGACTCGTTCACGTACTGGACGGCGAGAGAAGAAAAGTGGTGATGCACCGGAGAGTCAGGTCGGCGTTGTTGTCTCGTCAAAGACTCGTTCACGGAACGGCGGCCGGGGAAAGGGGGGCACGTCTACAAAGTATATTGCGGCGTATAGGTGACCAAACATTCTAATCATCGGCACTAAAATGGAAGAAAGAGCCAAGTGGTATCTCAACTAGATATCATATGCCTCATACTTTGTTGGTCGAAAGAAATATTAACATTCCGGGATGGGGTCAGTGAGGCCAGGTAGAATGCACAAGAGATTGATATTTGTGCCATCGCACCAGGCTCACTCGCCCCACCCCGCAGTGTACAAGTGACCAAACAATTTAATCATCGGCACTAAAATGGAAGAAAGGCCAATGCAATTAAGAAGTAGCTAGTATGAACTAAATGGAATGCCTCATACTTTGTTGGTCGAAACAAATATTAACATCCAGGGGATAGAGTAAGTGAGGCCAGGTAGGATGCACAAAATATTGATATTTGTGCCATCACACCAGGCTCACTTGCTCCACCCCCGAGTGTACGAGTGATCGACCAACCATCTAATCATCGGCAAGTACAAAAACACCAACAAACCAAAGCAACCATGGTGACATAAGTCAAGATGCTCAAACACACATAGCATGCATGGAGCAGATGCTCCAAAGGGATTATTCATCACTTGGTATATAGACCAAGTGATGCTCGGCAAAAGAGAGGCCAATCAAGAACCAGTAAATCCAGTAAGTGATAGATATGCCTAAACAAGCAACAACACATAGCATATCCCAGCTAACGAGATGAGACAAGTCTTGGTAGCCAACTGAATCACCTAGCACCACCTAGCCTTTTAAAACCATCAGAAACAGTCCTTTTTCTTCAAAGGATACCACAGTGGCATTCATTTACATGATCCCCTACTGTGGATATCTCTATTTTCATCAAAGCCAACAAGAAAAGGATACCACAGTGGCATTCATTTACATGATTCCCTAATGTGAATATCTCTATTTTAGTATACCATCATAAGCATTCCATTTAAATCACACATTTTAGTATTTGTTCTTATCCAAGTTTTTGCCTCAGCCTTTGCATCATTGGCTGAGCCAAGACATCAAGCATCTGGCCAGGGAGCATTGTTTCTTTTTAGGGAACTATATGAACTATATGCACATGATCCAGTAAGCATCCCCACTAATCAGAGCATTATAAGCATAGTAGCATACCATAAGCTCACAAGAATCCATCAAGTAAATCTTCACAAGGATACCACAGTAGCATAGTAGCATACCATAAGCTCACAAGAATCCATCATTTTCTTCACAAGGATACCACGAGTAGCATACCATAGTAGCATTTCATGCATTTAAATGAACCAGTAGCATCAAAACCAACCAAATGTCCAACTAGCAAGCAATACCAAGTGAGCAAGTCTTCATTACCTTGTACAGGTTCAGACATGGATTTATTTGCAACAAAGGATGGAAATCAAATTAACATCATTGAATTAAATTGAATCATTACCATCACATGGTTCATCAATAACAAGTGGTAGTAAACCTCCACAAACAACAGGTACATATGATCCTGTAAGCCACACAGGCATAGCAAGTGATATAAGTTGACAATAACCAACACCTTTGTATTAGTAGCATAACAATATACTAACCACTAGCAATCCAGGCTCCAAATGGAACCTTTGGAGCAGATATATATAGAGCCAATATAGCATGTCACTCCAAATGAAACTATCCATATGCAGGCAACAAAGTAATTTATTCAGATACTGCACATGAGCAGCATCACTGAATCAAAGAAATTAGCAGCAATGCATCCAGAGCAACACCATAAATGCATCCAGAGCAACAGCAATGCATCCAGAGCATCAGCAGCACAACCTAGAAGCACGAGCATTTCGTCGAGCACTTTGTGCTCGCGCGGGAGAGGAAGAGGGAGGGGAGGGGAGAGAGTTCACCGACGACAGGGGTGGAGGAGGAGGTTGACGACGACGGCAGCGATGGAGGAGGAGGAGAACGCGGCGGCTCCTCCACCTTCACGCGATGGCGGCCCCTCCTCGCGGCGGCCCCTCCTCGCCGTAGCGGCAGCTTGTGCTGCAGGTGGCGGGGATGGGAGGACCGTGGCGGCATGCGGCCCTCGCGGAGGAAGGCGGCGGCGACGGCGATGGCGATGACCATGGTGGCGCGCGGCGGATCGGAGGAGAGGGGAGAGGGGAGAGGGGAGAGGTGAACAGGCGGGGGAGGGCACGGGCGAGATGATATAAGTTACCTTAATTCTGTGGTGCACCCGAGCAAGTGTGCCACAGAATCAACTACTTCTGTGGCGCACCGAAGCACGTGCGCCACAGAAAGAGTTATTTCTGTGGCGCAGCATGCCATGTGCGCCACAGAAATACCTACACTAATAATTGGTGGTGGCAGGATGTGGGCCCCATACAATTTCTGTGGCGCAATGTTCAGCAGTGCGCCACAAAATTAAGCTATTTTTGTGGCGCACCTAGCATGGTGCGCCACAAAATAACATTTTGTGGCGCATTTTCAGTGGTGCGCCACAGAACTAAGCTCTGCCTATAAGGGTTTTCCTACTAGTGAGTAATGTTGTTTATCGCTCTACAATCTACGCACATACGCCATGTACCATCTTTCTTAGGAACAAGAATAACAGGAACATCACAAGGACTAAGGCTTATGCGAATATAACCTTTGTCGAGTAGCGCTTGTACTTGCTTCTGTATCTCCTTCGTCTCTTCGGGGTTCGTTCTATATGGTGCCCGATTGGGTAGCGAAGCTCCGGGAATCAAATCGATTTGATGCTCAATACCTCGCAATGGTGGAAGTCCTGCGGGTACCTCGTCCGGAAACACGTCGCCAAATTCCTGCAAAACATTAGAAACACCAAGAGGAAGAGGGGTCATGTCGTTAGAAACCAAAACCGTACCCCTGTACAAGAGCACAAGAGGCATGGCGGTAGGATCCTCACTAAATTCTCTCATGTCTTCTTTGGTGGCTAATGAGACTAAGGAATTCACTCTCTCACTTTTCGTTATATCACTCACAACATTACAATTCTCTCGCCTATCTAAAGAAGCATCCTCCAAGTTGACTTCAACTTTCTGACGAGACTCATTGACAATTTGTTGTGGTGTCATAGGCTGTAAATTGATTTTCTTGCCCTTGAACTCCAAGTGATATGTATTAGCACGGCCATTGTGTTGCACAGAACGGTCATAGAGCCAAGGCCGTCCCAATAGTAGGTGACATACCGTCATAGGAACGACATCAAAATCAATGCAATCCTTATACGGACCAATAGCAAACTCAACACGCACCATGTGGTTTACCTTCATCTCACCATTGTCGCTCAACCACTGAATATAGTATGGATGCGGGTGCGGTAGATACTTCAACTTCAGCTTGGTACATAACTCCTTGCTTGCTAAATTGCGGCAACTCCCGCCATCAATAATGACCTTGCAAGCCTTGTCAAGACCAACTAAAGCCTTTGTTTGGAACAAATTGCAGCGCTGAGTAGATGCACTAGGCAACACATTAAGAGCACGCTGCGACACAACAATGGTGCGAGCATCAGACGGATATGCATCTTCACCATCAGTGTCATAGTCATCATCTTCCGGAGCATTAGGATCAACATCATCTCCCAGTCTCGTATTCATTGTCCTCATTGATAATCATGACTTTGCGGTTAGGACAATCTCTCTTGAAGTGGCCCTTGCCACCACATGTATGACAAACCATATCACGGTTACGCGCAGTAGACACATTAGAACCACTCGTACTTGCAGCAGATTTGGACTTCTTTGTGTTAGACACATTGGAAACCGGCTTACTAGGCGGAGTAGAGTAAGGTGCGGAGCGCGTCGAAGGCGCCGGCACCGAAGATGGTGCCGCGCGGGGTATGAAACGCCCAGCTCCTGTAGCTCGACCTTTGATCTTTGCTTCATCAGCCAACTGTGATTCAGCTTCTCTTGCATGATGTAACAATTGATTCATATTGGTGTAGCTGTAGTGACGAACAATGCCTTTGATATCATACTTCATACCGTTGAGAAAACGCTGCATTGTCATCTCGAGAGACTCACGGACACGGCCACGCTACATAAGCATCTCCATCTCCATGTAGTATTCATCCCCAGTCTTCACACCTTGTCTCAATAGAGTCAGCTTATCATATATATTCCGCAAGTAATTTGTAGGCACAAAACGAGAAGTCATCGCCTCCTTCATGGCACGCCATGTGCGTATTGGTTGCTCACCATCCTCGTCTCGATTACGAACAAAAGCATCCCACCAACGCAAAGCGTAGCCATCAAATTCGGAAGAAGCAAGTTTAATCTTCCGATCTTTAGTATAATGTGGATGTAAGCTCCACAACTTCTCAATCTTGAGCTCCCAAGTGAGGTATTCTTCTGTTAGAGATATGCCCAAGAGGCAATAATAAAATGGTTATTATAATATATCTTTGTGTTTATGATAATGTTTGCATACCATGCTATAATTGTATTAACCGAAACATTGATACATGTGTGTTATGTAAACAACAAGGAGTCCCTAGTAAGCCTCTTGTATAACTAGCTTGTTGATTAATGGATGATCATGGTTTCGTGATCATGAACATTGGATGTTATTAATAACAAGGTTATGTCATTAGGTGAATGATATAATGGACACACACCCAAATAAGCATAGCATAAGATCAAGTCATTAAGTTCAATTTGCTATAAGCTTTCGATACATAGTTGCCTAAGTCCTTCGACCATGAGATCATGTAAATCACTTACACCGGAAGGGTACTTTGATTACATCAAACGCCATTGCGTAAATGGGTGGTTATAAAGATGGGATTAAGTATTTGGAAAGTGTGAGTTGAGGCATATGGATCAATAGTGGGATTTGTCCATCCCGATGACGGATAGATATACTCTGGGCCCTCTCGGTGGAATGTCATCTGATTAGCTTGCAAGCATATGATTGGATCATAAGAGATGACATACCACAGTACGAGTAAAGAGTACTTGTCGGTAACGAGGTTGAACAAGGTATGGAGATACCGATGATCGAACCTCGGACAAGTAAAATATCGCGTGACAAAGGGAATCGGCATCGTATGTAAATGGTTCAATCGATCACTAAGTCATCGTTGAATATGTGGGAGCCATTATGGATCTCCGGATCCCGCTATTGGTTATTGCTCGGAGAGGAGTCTCGACCATGTCTGCATAGTTCGCGAACCGTAGGGTGACGCGCTTAAGGTTCGATGTCGCATAAGTAGATTTGGAATATGGTATGGAGACGAAGTTTGTTCGGAGTCTCGGATGGGATCCAGGACATCACGAGGAGGTCTGGAATGGTCCGGAGAATAAGATTCATATAAGGAAAGTTGATTTCTAGGTTTCGGAAAAGTTCGGGATTTTTCCGGTGAAAGACCGGGAAGGTTCTAGAAGGTTTCGGGGGTCCCACCAGTGGGCCCATGACCCTAGGAGGCCTAGCATGGGCCGAGGGGATGCTCCCTAGCCTAATGGGCCAGGGGCACCTGCCCCTCAAGGCCCAGGCCGGCCAACCCTAGGGTTTTCCCCAAAACCCTAAGGGGGGTCAACTTGGGGGGAAGAATTCCGCCTCCCCCCTTTGGCCGCCGGCCCTAGATGGGTTTGGGGCTTTGGGGGGCCACCCAAACCGACATCCCCCCCTATATAAAGAGGGGAGGGGGCAGGGGGGCGTTCACCCCTTCAGACCTAGCTCTGGCCGCCCCCCCTCTCTCCTCCATAGTGCTGTACCGGCTTGGCGAAGCCCTGCAGTTTTTCTCCTCCACCACCACCACCACGCCGTCGTGCTGCTGGGATTCCGTGGAGATCTACCACACCTCCGCTGCCCGCTGGAATGGGGTGAGGATGGGCTTCATCGACACCGTACGCGCGACCGAGTACGGAAGTGCTGCCGGATTGCAGCACTGGGGATGATCGTCTACACCAACAACGAGATCTAATCCCGTATGCTTTGGAAATCTTCGAGGGTTAGTCTCACATCAATCTCGTTGCTTCGATCTTGTAGATTAGATCTTGGGTGTTCCATAGATTAGATCTTGGATTTATTCGTCTTGCGGTAGGAAATTTTTTGTTTTCTATGCTACGAACCCCATCAGTTGTATCAGAGCCATGTCTATGCATAGATCTGTTGCACGAGTAGAACACAATGGTTTTGTGGGCGTTGATGCTTTTGTTGCTTTAGTTTGTGCACTTTGCATCTTGCGGGATGGTGGGATGAAGCGGCCCGGGCTAACTTTACATGACCGCGTCTCATGAGACTTGCTCCACGCTTGACATGCAACTTGTATTGCATAAGTGGCTTTGCGGGTGTCTGTCTCTCCCACCATAGTGAAGATTGCAATTTGCACTTTCTATTGTCAACACTAGTATCACCGTTGTGGTTCATGTTCGTAGGTAGATTGGATCTTACTCGAAAACCCTAAACCACGTAAAATATGCAAACCAAATTAGAGGCGTCTAACTTGTTTTTGCAGGGTTTGGTGATGTGATATGGCCATGTGATGATGATTATATTTGATGTATGAGATGTTCATTATTGTATCATGGCAACCGGCAGGAGCCTAATGGTTGTCTTTGAATTTGTTAAGACCTGCGTGTCTATTCATCATGTAATAGCTTTATTTCAAGTAGTTGTTATAGTAGCTATAAGTGATGGACAACCATGAAGCGGCGCCATGGACCTTGATGCAATGCTGATGATGATGGAGATCATGCTCATGTGCTTTGAAGATGGAGATCAAAAGCACAAGAAGAAAGGCCATATCATATCACATATTATGAATTGCATGTGATGTTAATCCTTTATGCATCTTATCTTGCTTAGATCGCGACGGTAGCATTATAAGATGATCCCTCACATTAATATCAAGATAATAAAGTGTTCTCCCCTCGTATGCACCGTTGCTACAGTTCGTCGTCTCGAAGCATCTCATGATGATCGGATGTGATAGATTCTACGTTCACATACAACGGGTGTAAGCCATGTTGCACACGCGGAATACTTGGGTTTGCTTGGCGAGCCTAGCATGTACAGACATGGCCTCGGGACACAGGAAACCGAAAGGTTGAACACGAGTCATATGGATGATATGATCAACATGTTGATGTTCACCATTGAAGCTACTGTAGGATAACGTAGCATAGAAAACAAAAAATTTCCTACCGCGAACACGAAATCCAAGCCAAGATGCAATCTAGAAGACGGTAGCAACGAGGGGATTGTCGAGTCTCACCCTTGAAGAGATTCCAAAGCCTACAAGATGAGGCTCTTGTTGCTGCGGTAGACGTTCACTTGCCGCTTGCAAAAGCGCGTAGAAGATCTTGATCACGGCGCCACGAACGGGCAGCACCTCCGTACTCGGTCACACGTTCGGTTGTTGATGAAGACGACGTCCACCTCCCCATTCCAGCGGGCAGCGGAAGTAGTAGCTCCTCTTGAATCCGACAGCACGACGGCGTGGTGTCGGTGGCGGTGGAGAATCCCGGCGGAGCTTCGCTAGGCGTGCGGAGAAGAAGGAGGAGTGGGGCGGCTAGGGTTTGGGGAGAGGGGGTGGCCCGCCTCTATGGGGTGCGGCCAGCTTGTGGCTTTGTGGTGGCCGGCCCCCTCCCCTTGGCCCTCATTATATAGGTGGAACACCCAAGAGTTGGTGTACAAGTCTTCGAATAAGACCCGAACCAAAAACCTTCCATGTGATAGGGAAACCTACCCAAGGTGGGAATCCCACTTGGGTGGGATTCCCCCTTCCATGTGGGGGGTTGGCCGGCCCCCATAGGGGAGTCCACTTGGGACTCCTCCCCCTTAGGGTTGGCCGGCCATGGGAGGTGGAGTCCCTCCGGGACTCCGCCTTCCTTAGTGGTTTCTTCCGGACTTTTCTAGAACCTTCTAGAACCTTCCATAGAACCTTCCGGATCATTTTAAATCACATAAAATGACTTCCTATATATGAATCTTATTCTCCGGACCATTCCGGAACTCCTCGTGATGTCCGGGATCTCATCCGGGACTTCGAACAAATATTCGAACTCCATTCCATATTCAAGTTCTACCATTTCAACATCCAACTTTAAGTGTGTCACCCTACGGTTCGCGAACTATGCGGACATGGTTGAGTACTCACTCCGACCAATAACCAATAGCGGGATCTGGAGATCCATAATGGATCCCACATATTCAACGATGACTTAGTGATCGAATGAACCATTCACATACGATACCAATTCCCTTTGTCACGCGATATTTTACTTGTCCGAGGTTTGATCATCGGTATCACTCTATACCTTGTTCAACCTCGTCTCCTACAAGTACTCTTTACTCGTACCGTGGTATGTGGTCTCTTATGAACTTATTCATATGCTTGCAAGACATTAGACGACATTCCACCGAGAGGGCCCGAGTATATCTATCCGTCATCGGGATGGACAAATCCCATCGTTGATCCATATGCCTCAACTCATACTTTCCGGATACTTAATCCCACCTTTATAACCACCCATTTACGCAGAGTGGCGTTTGATGTAATCAAAGTACCTTTCCGGCATAAGTGATTTACATGATCTCATGGTCATAAGGACTAGGTAACTATGTATTGAAAGCTTATAGCAAATAACTTAATGACGTGATCTTATGCTACGCTTAATTGGGTATGTCCATTACATCATTCATATAATGATATAACCTTGTCATTAATAACATCCTATGTTCATGATTATGAAACTAATCATCTATCAATCAACAAGCTAGTTAAGAGGCTTACTAGGGACTCATTTGTTTGTTTACATAACACACATGTATCAATGTTTCGGTTAATACAATTATAGCATGGTATATAAACATTTATCATAAACATAAAGATATATAATAACCACTTTTATTATTGCCTCTTGGGCATATCTCCAACGAGTCTCCCACTTGCACTAGAGTCAATAATCTAGATTACATTGTAAGGTACCTAACACCCATGGCATTCTGGTGTTGGTCATGCTTTGCCCTAGGGAGAGCTTTAGTCAACGGATCTGCTACATTCAGATCAGTGTGTACTTTGCAAATCTTTACTTCTCCATCTTCGATGTACTCACGAATCGAATGATAACACACCTTGATATGCTTCAGCCTCTTGTGTGACCTTGGTTCTTGTGCATTGGCGATGGCACCCATGTTGTCACAGTAGATGACTAATGGGTCCAATGCACTAGGAACCACACCGAGCTCTACAATGAACCTTTTCATCCATACCGCTTCTGATGAAGCCTCTGAAGCCGCTATGTATTCCGATTCTGTTGAGGATTTCGCCACCGTGCACTCGCTTTGAGCTTGCCCAGACTTACTCCAAGCACCATTCAATATAAACACGTACCCAGACTGTGACTTAGAGTCATCAGGATCAGTGTTCCAACTTGCATCGGTGTAACTTGTTACAACGAGCTCTTGGTCACCTCCATAACAAAGAAACATATCCTTAGTTCTTTTAAAGTACTTTAGGATATTCTTGACCGCTGTCCAGTGTTCCATTCCTGGATCACTTTGATATCTGCTAGTCAAACTAACAGCATGTGCTATATCCGGTCTTGTACATAGCATGCCATACATGATAGAGCCTACTGCCGAGGCATAGGGGATCTGACTCATCCTTTCTCTTTCTTCTGCCGTAGCCGGACCTTGAGTCTTACTCAAGACCTTGCCACAGTAACATAGGTAAGAATCCTTTCTTACTTTCGTCCATTCTAAACTTCTTTAGAATCTTGTCCGGGTATGTACTCTGTGATAGCCCTATTAGACGTCTTGATCTATCTCTATAAATCTTGATGCCTAATATATATGATGCTTCACCAAGGTCTTTCATTGAAAAACTATTATTCAAATAACCTTTTACACTGCTTAATAGTTCTATATCATTCCCAATCAATAATATGTCATCTACATATAATATCAGGAACGCTACAGAGCTCCCACTCACTTTCTTGTAAATACAGAGCCTCTCCATGACACTGTATAAACCCGAAGTCTTTGATCACCTTATCAAAACGTCGGTTCCAACTTCTCGATGCTTGCTTCAGTCCATAGATTGAACGCTGAAGCTTGCATACTTTGTCGGCATTTTTAGGATCGACAAAACCTTTGGGTTGTACCATATACAACTCTTCCTCAATGTCTCCATTAAGGAATGCCGTTTTGACATCCATCCGCCAAATCTCATAATCGAAAAATGCAGCTATTGCTAACAAAATCCTCACAGATTTTAGCTTCGCTACGAGTGAGAAAGTCTCATGGTAGTCAACACCTTGAATTTGTCGGAAACCCTTTGCGACAAGTCGAGCTTTATAGACAAGTAATATTACCATCGGCATCTCGTTTTTCTCTTGAAGATCCATTTATTCTCGACAGCCTTGTGGCTATCAGGTAAGTCTACTAAAGTCCATACTTTGTTATCATACATGGATCCCATTTCGGATTTCATGGCTTCTTGCCATTTGTTGGAATCTGGGCTCATCATCGCTTCTTCATACGTCGCAGGGTCTTCATCATTGTTATCCACAATCATGACATTTAGACAAGGATCATACCAATCAGGAGTGGCACGTTCCCTTGTCGATCTGCGAGGTTCAGTAGCTATCTCATTTGAAGTTTCATGATCATTATCATTTGTTTCATCTGTTGTCGGTGTAGGCGGTACAGGAACATCTTCCGGTACTGCGCTACTCTGATCAACGAGCAGAGATTCTTCAATCTCATCGAGTTCTACTTTTCTTCCAGTCACTTCTTTAGTGAGAAATTCTTTCTCAAGAAAGGTTCCGTTCTTAGCAACAAAGATCTTGCCTTCGGATCTGTGATAGAAAGTGTACCCTATAGTTTCCTTAGGGTATCCTATGAAGACGCATTTCTCCGCTTTGGGTTATAGCTTGTCCGGTTGTAACTTTTTTACATAGGCTTCGCAACCCCAAACTTTAAGGAACGACAGACTTAGGTTTCTTATTAAACCATAATTCATACGGTGTCGTTTCAACGGATTTTGATGGTGCTCTATTTAAAGTGAATGCGGCTGTCTCTAATGCATAACTCCAAAATGATAACGGCAAATCAGTAAGAGACATCATAGAACGAACCATATCTAAGAGAGTTCGATTACGACGTTCGGACACACCGTTTCGTTGTGGTGTTCCCGGCGGTGTCAATTGTGAAAGTATTCCGCATTTCTTTAAATGCATGCCAAACTCATAACTCAGATATTCACCTCCGCGATCGGATCGTAGAAATTTAATCTTCTTGTTACGTTGATTTTCTACTTCACTTTGGAATTCCTTAAACTTCTCAAAAGTTTCGTATTTATGTTTCATGAAATAGATATACCCATATCTACTCGGATCATCTCGTGAAGGTTAGAACATAACGATAACCACCGCGCGATGCTACACTCATTGGTCCGCATACATCGGTATGTATGATTTCCAATAAGTCGGTAGCTCGCTCCATAATACCGAGAGAATGGAGTCTTAGTCATTTTTCCCATTAGACATGCTTCGCATCTATCAAGTGACTCAAAGTCAAGTGATTCAAGTAATCCATCGGTATGGAGTTTCTTCATGCGTTTCACTCCAATATGACCAAGACGACAAGTGCCACATATAAGTAGAATTATCATTCAATTTAATTCGCTTAGCATCAATGTTATGTATATGTGTATCACTACTATCGAGATCTAACAGAAATAAGCCATTCTTTTCTGGTGCTCGACCATAAAAGATATTATTCATAAAAATAGAACAACCATTATTCTCAGTACTTGAATGAATAACCGTCTTGCATTAAACAAGATCCAGATATAATGTTCATGCTCAACGCGGGTACAAAATAACAATTATTGAGGCTTAAAACTAATCCCGAAGGTAGATGTAGAGGAAGTGTGCCGACAGGCGATCACATCGACTTTGGATCCATTTCCAACGCGCATGGTCACTTCATCCTTTAGTAGTCTTCGTTTATTCTTTAGTTCCTGTTTCGAGTTACAAATATGAGCAACCGAACCAGATATCAAATACCCAGGTACTAGTACGAGAACCAAGTAAGATAAACATCTATAACATGTATATCATATATACCTTCTTTCTTCTTCTTGACAAGGCCGCTCTTCGGATCCGCCAAATACTTGGAGCAATTACTCTTCCAAAGTGTCCCTTCTCCTTGCGGTAATAGCACTCAAGCATCAGGCTTAGGGCCAGTCTTAGGTTTCACAGGAGGCGTGGCAGCTTTCTTGCCACTCTTCTTGTTCTTGCCTTTAGACTTGCCCTGTTTCTTGAAACTGGTGGTCTTGTTGACCATCAACACTTTGTGCTCTTTCTTGATCTCAATCTCAGCAGATTTCAGCATGGAGAAGAGTTCAGGTAACTCTTTGTTCATGTTCTCGCATATTGTAGTTCATCACAAAGTTCTTGTAACTAGGTGGCAGTGATTGAAGGACACGATTAATCCCCGACTCGTTAGGAATCACTATTCCCAAGTCACCGAGTTTCTTCGCATGCCCGGTCATGGCGAGCATGTGCTCACTAACGGAGCTGCCTTCTTCCATCATGCAGTCGAAGAAGTGTTTCGATGCTTCATAGCATTCCACGGCCGCATGAGTCTCAAAGATAGTTTTCAACTCATTGACTAACTCATGTGGATCGTGGTGCTCAAAACGTTTTTGAAGATCAGCTTCCAGACTGCATAAGATGGCACACTGAACTTGAGAGTACCGAGTTTTCCGAGTTGCGTAAACATTCTTTACTTCATCGGTTTCAGTTTCTGCAGGAGGGTCACCTAGCGGTGCATCAAGCACATATTGCAGATTTCCACCATTGAGGAAGATCCTCACATGACGGAACCAATCGGTGAAGTTGCTACCGTCGCTCTTAAGCTTTTCTTTCTCTAGGAACTAGTTAAAATTGATTGAGGACACCATATCTACAACATATTTGCAATAGTTTAGACTAATGTTTATGACAAATTGAGTTCAAATTTTAATTCAACATAATTAAAAACTAGGTGAACTCCCACTCAAAACAATATCCCTCGCATTGTCTTAGTGATCACACGAACCAAATCCACCACACCAAGTCCGATCATCACGAGACAAGATGTAACTTCAATGGCGAACACTCAAAGTGTTCATCATATCAATCATATGATTCATGCTCTACCTTTCGGTATCACATGTTCCGAGACCATGTCTGTACATGCTAGGCTCGTCAAGGCCACCTTAGTATCCGCATGTGCAAAACTGTCTTGCACCCGTTGTATGCACTTGTTGAATCTATCACACCCGATCATCACGAGATGCTTCGAAACGACAAGTCTTGGCAACGGTGCTACTAAGGATGAACACTTTATTATCTTGATATTTTAGTGAGAGGGATCATCTTATAATGCTACCGTCGCGATCTAAGCAAAATAAGATGCATAAAAGGATTAACATCACATGCGGTTCATATGTGATATGATATGGCCCTTTTGTCTTTGCGCCTTTGATCTTCATCTCCAAAGCACGGACATGATCTCCATCATCAACGGGCATGATCTCCATCATCGTCGGCGAAGCACCAAGGTCAATGGCGCCGTCTTCATGATTGTCCTCCATGTAGCAACTATTACAACTACTTTGAAATACTACTCAACATGAAATTTAAAGACAACCATAAGGCTCCTGCCGGTTGCCACAATACAATAATGATCATCTCATACATAGTCATCATCACATTATGGCCATATCACATCACCAAACCCTACAAAAACAAGTTAGACGTTCTCTAATTTGGTTTGCATATTTTACGTTGTTTAGGGTTTTCGAGTAAGATCCAATCTACCTACGAACATGAACCACAACGGTGATACTAGTGTTGTCAATAGAAGAGTAAATTGAATCTTCACTATAGTAGGAGAGACAGACACCCGCAAAGCCACTTATGCAATACAAGTTGCATGTCGAGCGTGGAGCAAATCTCATGAACGCGGTCATGTAAAGTTAGCCCGAGCCGCTTGATGTCTACGGGTGCTTCTATTCTTGTAGACAGTGTTGGGCCTCCAAGAGCAGAGGTTTGTAGAACAGCAGCAAGTTTCCCTTAAGTGGATCACCCAAGGTTTATCGAACTCAGGGAGGAAGAGGTCAAAGATATCCCTCTCATGCAACCCTGAAACCACAAAGCAAGAAGTCTCTTGTGTCCCCAACACACCTAACAGGTGCACTAGTTCGGCGAAGAGATAGTGAAATACATGTGGTATGAATAAATGCGAGCAGTAGCAACGGCGCCAGAAAAGTGCTTGCTGGCGTGTAGTTGATGGTAGTAATATTGCAGGAAGTAAACATGTAACAGAACAGTAAACAAGCAGCGATAGCAGTATTTAGGAACAAGGCCTAGGGATCATACTTTCACTAGTGGACACTCTCAACATTGATCACATAACAGAATAAATAAATAGATGCTAGACTCTACACCCTCTTGTTGGATGATGAACACCACTAACCGTGTAGGATTACACGAACCCTCAATGCCGGAGTTAACAAGCTCCACAATATTCAATGTTCATATTTAAATAACCTTAGAGTGCATAACAGATCAACATAACCAAACCAAGTACTAACATAGCATGCACACTCGTCACCTTCACACTACGAAAGGAGGAATAGATCACATCAATACTATCATAGCAATAGTTAACTTCATAATCTACAAGAGATCACAATCATAGCCTACGCCAAGTACTACACGATGCACACACTTGTCACCATTACACCGTGCAGGAGGAATAAACTACTTTAATAACATCACTAGAGTAGCACATAGATAAATTGTGATACAAAACACATTGCAATCATAAAGAGATATAAATAAGCACTTCACTATGCCATTCATAACAGCGAATAAGTATTCTGTGAAATATAGCCTAAGAGACCCACACGGTGCACACACTCGTCACCTTTACACACGTGGGACAAGGAGTCTCCGGAGATCACATAAGTAAAACCCACTTGACTAGCATAATGTCATCTAGATTACAAGCATCATCATATGAATCTCAATCATGTAAGGCAGCTCATGAGATTATTGTATTGAAGTACATAGGAGAGAGATGAACCACATAGCTACCGGTACAGGCCCGAGCCTCGATGGAGAACTACTCCCTCCTCATGGGAGACAACAGCGTTGGTGAAGATGGCGGTGGTGTCGATGGAGAAGCCTTCCGGGGGCACTTCCCGTCCCGGCGGCGTGCCGGAACAGAGACTCCTGTCCCCCAGATCTTGGCTTCGCGATGGCGGCGGCTCTGGAAGGTTTCTCGTACCGTGGCTTTTCCGTATCGAGGTTTTAGGTCAGGGACCTTTATATAGGTGAAGAGGCGGAGTCGGAAGGCTGACGGGGTGGTGACATAGTAGGAGGGCGCGGCCAAGGCCTGGGCCGCGCCACCCTGGCATCTGGTGGCCCAGTGGCCCCCCTCTGGCCTCTCTCGGGTGTTCTGGAAGCTTCGCGTGATCCTAAGATGCTGGGCGTTGATTTCGTCCGATTCCGAGAATATTTCCTTACTAGGATTTCTAAAACCAAAAACAAGCAGAAAACAAAGAACTGGCCCTTCGGCATCTCGTCAATAGGTTAGTTCCGGAAAACGCATAAATATGACATAAAGTATGCATAAAACATGTAGATATCATCAATAATGTGGCATGGAACATAAGAAATTATCGATACGTCGGAGACGTATCAGCATCCCCAAGCTTAGTTCTGCTCGTCCCGAGCAGGTAAACGATAACAAAGATAATTTCTGGAGTGACATGCCATCATAATCTTGATCATACTATTGTAAGCATATGTAATGAATGCAGCGATCAAAACAATGGTAATGACATGAGTAAACAAATGAATCATAAAGCAAAGACTTTTCATGAATAGTACTTTCAAGACAAGCATCAATAAGTCTTGCATAAGAGTTAACTCATAAAGCAATAATTCAAAGTAAAAGGTATTGAAGCAACATAAAGGAAGATTAAGTTTCAGCGGTTGCTTTCAACTTGTAACATGTATATCTCATGGATAATTGTCAACATAGAGTAATATAACAAATGCAATATGCAAGTATGTAGGAATCAATGCACAGTTCACACAAGTGTTTGCTTCTTGAGGTGGAGAGAGATAGGTGAACTGACTCAACATAAAAGTAAAAGAAAGGTCCTTCAAAGAGGAAAGCATCGATCGCTATATTTGTGCTAGAGCTTTTATTTTGAAAACATGAAACAATTTTGTCAACGGTAGTAATAAAGCATATGTATCATGTAAATTATATCTTACAAGTTGCAAGCCTCATGCATAGTGTACTAATAGTGCTCGCACCTTGTCCTAATTAGCTTGGGTTAACACTCGATCATCATTGCATAACATATGTTTCAACCAAGTGTCACAAAGGGGTACCTCTATGCCGCACTGTACAAGGGTCTAAGGAGAAAGTTCGCATTGGATTTCTCGCTTTTGATCATTCTTCAACTTAGACACCCATACCGGGACAACATAGACAACGGATAATGGACTCCTCTTTTAATGCTTAAGCATTCAACAACGATTAATATTCTCATAAGAGATTGAGGTTTTATGTCCAAACTGAAACTTCCACCATGATTCATGGCTTTAGTTAGCGGCCCAATGTTCTTCTCTAACAAGTATGCATACTCAAACCATTTGATTGTGAAAATCGCCCTTACTTCGGACAAGACGAACATGCATAGCAACTCACATGATATTCAACAAAGAGTTGATGGCGTCCCCGGGAAACATGGTTATCGCACAACAAGCAACTTAATAAGAGATAAAGTGCATAAGTACATATTCAATACCACAATAGTTTTTAAGGCTATTTTGTCCCATGAGCTATATATTGCAAAGGCGAATGATGGAAATTTAAAGGTAGCACTCAAGCAATTTACTTTGGAATGGCGGAGAAATACCATGTAGTAGGTAGGTATGGTGGACACAAATGGCATAGTGGTTGGCTCAAGGATTTTGGATGCATGAGAAGTATTCCCTCTCGATACAAGGTTTAGGCTAGCAAGGTTATTTGAAACAAACACAAGGATGAACCGGTGCAGCGAAACTCACATAAAAGACATATTGTAAACATTATAAGACTCTACACCGTCTTCCTTGTTGTTCAAAACTCAATACTAGAAATTATCTAGACCTTAGAGAGACCAATTATGCAAACCAAATTTTAGCAAGCTCTATGTATTTCTTCATTAATAGGTGCAAAGTATATGATGCAAGAGCTTAAACATGAGCACAACAATTGCCAAGTATCACATTATCCAAGACATTTTACCAATTACTACATGTAGCATTTTCCGTTTCCAACCACATAACAATGAACGAAGCAGTTTCAACCTTCGCCATGAACATTAAAAGTAAAGCTAAGAACACATGTGTTCATATGCAACAACGGAGCGTGTCTCTCTCCCACACAAGGATGAACTTATTCAAACAAAACAAAAACAAAAACAAACAGACGCTCCAAGTAAAGTACATAAGATGTGACCGAATAAAAATATAGTTTGAAGAGAAGAAACCTGATAAGTTGTCGATGAAGAAGGGGATGCCTTGGGCATCCCCAAGCTTAGATGCTTGAGTCTTCTTAAAATATGCAGGGATGAACCACGGGGGCATCCCCAAGCTTAGACTTTTCACTCTTCTTGATCATAGTATATCATCCTCCTCTCTTGACCCTTGAAAACTTCCTCCACACCAAACTTAAAACAAACTCATTAGAGGGTTAGTGCATAATCAAAAATTCACATGTTCAGAGGTGACACAATCATTCTTAACACTTCTGGACATTTCCCAAAGCTACTGGAAGTCAATGGAACAAAGAAATCCATCCAACACAGCAAAAGAGGCAATGCGAAATAATAGGCAGAATCTGTCAAAACAGAACAGTTCGTAAAGACGAATTTTAAAGTGGCACCAGACTTGCTCAGATGAAAATTCCCAAATTGAATGAAAGTTGCGTACATATCTGAGGATCATGCACGTAAATTGGCAGATTTTTCTGAGTTACCTACAGAGAGGCATATCGAAATTCGTGACAGCAAGAAATCTGTTTCACGCGCAGCAATCCAAATCTAGTATTGACTTTACTATCAAAGACTTTACTTGGCACAACAATGCAATAAAATAAAGATAAGGAGAGGTTGCTACAGTAGTAACAACTTCCAAGACTCAAATATAAAACAAAGTACTGTAGTAAAAAAACACATGGGTTATCTCCCAAGAAGTTCTTTCTTTATAGCCATTAAGATGGGCTCAGTAATTTCAATGATGCACTCGCAAGAAATAAGAGTTGAAGCAAAAGAGAGCATCAAAAAGCAAATTCAAAACACATTTAAGTCTAACATTCTTCCTATGCATAGGAATCTTGTAAATAAACAAGTTCATGAAGAGCAAAGTAACGAGCATAGGAAGATAGAATAAGTGTAGCTTCAAAAATTTCAGCACATAGAGAGGTGTTTTAGTAACATGAAAATTTCTACAACCATATTTTCCTCTCTCATAATAATTTTCAGAGGCATCATGAACAAACTCAACAATATAAGTATCACATAAATCATTCTTATCATGAGTCTCATGCATAAAATTATTACTCTCCACATAGGCATAATCAATTTTATTAGTTGTAGTGGGAGCAAATTCAACAAAGTAGCTATCATTATTATTCTCATCAAGTGTAGGAGGCATAGTATAATCATAATAAAATTTACTCTCCATAGTAGGTGGCACCAAAAGACCACTATCATTATAATCATCATATATGGGAGGCATATCATAATCAACATAAACTTTCTCCTCAATACCCGGAGGACTAAAGAGATCATTTTCATCAAAACCGACCTCCCCAAGCTTAAATTCTTCCATAGCATTAGCAACAATAGTGTTCAAAGCATTCATACTGATAACATTCCCATTAGCATGCATAAGTTCCATGGGTTTTTTAATTTTCTCTTCAAACACATCATGTCCTAATTCAAGATAAAGTTCATAAAGATCTCTCATTTTGTTGTTGTCTTCCATTAAGCCTTACTAGTGTAAAACAAGAGACAAAAAGATGCAATTGCAGGATCTAAAGGAAATAGCTTCGAGCACACGCACAACGGCAACAGAAAAGTACTTAGTTACCTGGGACCGGAGTATGAGTGTCTTTTACCTTTCCTCCCCGGCAACGGCGCCGTGAAAATAGCTTGATGTCTACGGGTGCTTCTATTCTTGTAGACGGTGTTGGGCCTCCAAGAGCGAGAGGTTTGTAGAACAGCAGCAAGTTTTCCTTAAGTGGATCACCCAAGGTTTATCGAACTCGGGGAGGAAGAGGTCAAATATATCCCTCTCATGCAACCCTGCAACCACAAAGCAAGAAGTCTCTTGTGTCCCCAACACACCTAATAGGTGCACTAGTTCGGCGAAGAGATAGTGAAATACAGGTGGTATGAATAAATGCGAGCAGTAGCAACGGCGCCAGAAAAGTGCTTGCTGGCATGCAGTTGATGGCAGTAATATTGCAGGAAGTAAACATGTAACAGAACAGTAAACAAGCAGCGATAGCAGTATTTAGGAACAAGGCCTAGGGATCATACTTTCACTAGTGGACACTCTCAACATTGATCACATAACAGAATAAATAAATAGATGCTAGACTCTACACCCTCTTGTTGGATGATGAACACCACTAACTGTGTAGGACTACACGAACCCTCAATGCCGGAGTTAACGAGCTCCACAATATTCAATGTTCATATTTAAATAACCTTAGAGTGCATAACGAGATCAACATAACCAAACCAAGTACTAACATAGCATGCACACTCGTCACCTTCACACTACGAAAGGAGGAATAGATCACATCAATACTATCATAGAAATAGTTAACTTCATAATCTACAAGAGATCACAATCATAGCCTACGCCAAGTACTACACGATGCACACACTTGTCACCATTACACCGTGCAGGAGGAATAAACTACTTTAATAACATCACTAGAGTAGCACATAGATAAATTGTGATACAAAACACATTGCAATCATAAAGAGATATAAATAAGCACTTCACTATGCCATTCATCACAGCGAATAAGTATTCTGTGAAATATAGCCTAAGAGACCCACACAGTGCACACACTGTCACCTTTACACACGTGGGACAAGGAGTCTCCGGAGATCACATAAGTAAAACCCACTTGACTAGCATAATGACATCTAGATTACAAGCATCATCATATGAATCTCAATCATGTAAGGCAGCTCATGAGATTATTGTATTGAAGTACATAGGAGAGAGATGAACCACATAGCTACCGGTACAGCCCCGAGCCTCGATGGAGAACTACTCCCTCCTCATGGGAGACAGCAGCGTTGGTGAAGATGGCGGTGGTGTCGATGGAGAAGCCTTCCGGGGGCACTTCCCCGTCCCGGCGGCGTGCCGGAACGAGACTCCGGTCCCCAGATCTTGGCTTCACGATGGCGGCGGCTCTGGAAGGTTTTTCGTACCGTGGCTTTTCCGTATCGAGGTTTTAGGTCAGGGACCTTTATATAGGCGAAGAGGCGGAGTCGGAAGGCTGACGGGGTGGTGACACAGTAGGGGGGCGCGGCCAAGGCCTGGGCCGCGCCACCCAGGCGTCTGGTGGCCCAGTGGCCCCCCTCTGGCCTCTCTCGGGTGTTCTGGAAGCTTCGCGTGATCCTAAGATGCTGGGCGTTGATTTCGTCCGATTCCGAGAATATTTCCTTACTAGGATTTCAGAAACCAAAAACAGCAGAAAATAGCAACTGGCCCTTCGGCATCTCGTCAATAGGTTAGTTCCGGAAAACGCATAAATATGACATAAAGTATGCATAAAACATGTAGATATCATCAATAATGTGGCATGGAACATAAGAAATTATCGATACATCGGAGACATATCACCGCTTCATCCCACTATGCCACAAAGATGCAAAGTACTAAAACTAAAGATAACAAAAGCATCAACGCCCACAAAACCATTGTGTTCTACTCGTGCAACCATCTATGCATAGACCTGGCTCTGATACCACTGTAGGATAACGTAGCATAGAAAACAAAAAATTTCCTACCGCGAACACGAAATCCAAGCCAAGATGCAATCTAGAAGACGGTAGCAACGAGGGGATTGTCGAGTCTCACCCTTGAAGAGATTCCAAAGCCTACAAGATGAGGCTCTTGTTGCTGCGGTAGACGTTCACTTGCCGTTTGCAAAAGCGCGTAAAAGATCTTGATCACGGCGCCACGAACGGGCAGCACCTCCGTACTCGGTCACACGTTCGGTTGTTGATGAAGACGACGTCCACCTCCCCGTTCCAGCGGGCAGCGGAAGTAGTAGCTCCTCTTGAATCCGACGAGCACGACGGCGTGGTGTCGGTGGCGGTGGAGAATCCCGGCGGAGCTTCGCTAAGCGTGCGGGGAAGAAGGAGAAGTGGGGCGGCTAGGGTTTGGGGAGAGGGGGGCGCCGGCCATCTAGGGGTGCGGCCACCTTGTGGTCTTTTGGGTGGCCGGCCCCCTCCCCTTGGCCCCTCATTATATAGGTGGAAGCCCCAAGTGTTGGACTACAAGTCTCCGAATAAGACCCGAACCCAAAACCTTCCATGTGATAGGGAAACCTACCCAAGGTGGGAATCCCACTTGGGGTGGGATTCCCCCTTCCATGTGGGGGGTGGCCGGCCCCCATAGGGGAGTCCACTTGGGACTCCTCCCCCTTAGGGTTGGCCGGCCATGGGAGGTGGAGTCCCTCCGGGACTCCGCCTTCCTTAGTGGTTTCTTCCGGACTTTTCTAGAACCTTCTAAAACCTTCCATAGAACCTTCCGGATCATTTTAAATCACATAAAATGACTTCCTATATATGAATCTTATTCTCCGGACCATTCCGGAACTCCTCGTGATGTCCGCGATCTCATCCGGGACTTCGAACAAATATTCGAACTCCATTCCATATTCAAGTTCTACCATTTCAACATCCAACTTTAAGTGTGTCACCCTACGGTTCGCGAACTATGCGGACATGGTTGAGTACTCACTCCGACCAATAACCAATAGCGGGATCCGGAGATCCATAATGGCTCCCACATATTCAACGATGACTTAGTGATCGAATGAACCATTCACATACGATACCAATTCCCTTTGTCACGCGATATTTTACTTGTCCGAGGTTTGATCATCGGTATCACTCTATACCTTGTTCAACCTCGTCTCCCGACAAGTACTCTTTACTCGTACCGTGGTATGTGGTCTCTTATGAACTTATTCATATGCTTGCAAGACATTAGACGACATTCCACCGAGAGGGCCCGGAGTATATCTATCCGTCATCGGGATGGACAAATCCCACTGTTGATCCATATGCCTCAACTCATACTTTCCGGATACTTAATCCCACCTTTATAACCACACATTTACGCGAGTGGCGTTTGATGTAATCAAAGTACCTTTCCAGGCATAAGTGATTTACATGATCTCATGGTCATAAGGACTAGGTAACTATGTATTGAAAGCTTATAGCAAATAACTTAATGACGTGATCTTATGCTACGCTTAATTGGGTATGTCCATTACATCATTCATATAATGATATAACCTTGTCATTAATAACATCCAATGTTCATGATTATGAAACTAATCATCTATTAATCAACAAGCTAGTTAAGAGGCTTACTAGGGACTCATTTGTTTGTTTACATAACACACATGTATCAATGTTTCGGTTAATACAATTATAGCATGGTATATAAACATTTATCATAAACATAAAGATATATAATAACCACTTTTATTATTGCCTCTTGGGCATATCTCCAACAGCTACATCATCTCACGTGATGATCGGTTTTGGTGTAGTGGATATGGATCGTGTACCACTTAACAACCATGAGGGATGTTGTATTAAGTGGGAGTTCATTAGTAATTAGATTAAAACATGAACTAATTATCATGAACATAGTCTGAATAGTATTTTGAATTAAAGTTTGTAGAATTGGCATCCGTTTTCTACCATGAGCTAGCCTTGTAATTGAGATAGAAATATTGTTAAGTCTGACAAGTAACTTTACGGACTGGTACCGTATTGTTAAAGAATCAAGATATGATTAACTCCTAATGCAAACTTTTAGTAAACCTCACATTGATGATTAAAAGAGCAATGGTTTTAATTAGTACCAAATCATCTTGTCTCCGTGAAACTTGAAATTCAAATCCGTTTGAAAAGTAAGGAGCTGGAAATTTTGTTTTCAGAAATAAGCAAGGTATGAGATATGTATGATATCTAACACCCTATTGCAAGATGATAGAATATAATCTAGTGAGACTACATAAACTCATAAGTTTTATGGGAATGTACGAAGGTTGAAGACGCTAGGCGTCCCGATCCTCCAACTAGTTGGGCACTAACGATATTCGCATATCCATGAAGTGATCGTCCTTAGTATGCACCGTTGCTAAGACTCGTCGTTTCGAAGCATCACGTGATGATCGGGTGTTATAGATTATACGTGTGCATACAACGGGTGCAAGCCAGATTTGCACCTGCGAATACTAAGGTTAAACTTTTACGAGCCTAGCATGTACAGACATGGTCTCGGAAAGTCGTCATGATTTGATGGATAAAATTATGAGTGAAATTGTTCATCACATTAAAAGGTAACTAATAGTGAAATCTGGAACACTTGTCATGTGATGATCAACTTCAAAGTAAGAACCTCAAGGATATTGGTATTTGACCAATGGACCTAAAAGTTATTGAAGGTGAAGTGTTTTCTGAGAATGGGGAAAGCTAAAAGAGAAATTACAAAATATATTTTGGCAGAAAGAAAGAAAAAGACTAGAAAGTCTAGCTCAGGTGTATATAGATGATATACATGTTATGGATGTATTCCTTGTTTGGTCACATAATAAAAATTTTGGGTATTTGTACCAGATTGATTGGTATGAGATGTCATACAATACAACGCAATACAAGAATACGATGGCCTAAGTGACTGATAAGGAATATGGTAATAATGCACGTCTGGAACATAATAAAGTGTTATTATGTTTGTCATTGGCATTCTACCTAGCCCTTAGAATTTATAATAAAGAACTTAATAAATTGTTATTTTGCTCTGGTCAAATGAAAACAATGAGTTGTTCAAATTATGACATTACTCCATGTGCGATGGATAAGTTATTATAAATCTTAATGGTGAAACACACATACATAACACTGACGCTAAAATGCCATAAGGCAAATGATTTGAATTCCACTTATTTGTGGAACCGCCATTTGGGTCATGTTAGAGAGGAACGCATGAAGGAACTCCATGCAAATGGATTTTTGGAGTCATATGATTTTTGAATCATTTGGCACTTGCAAATCTCTTCTAAAAGGAAATGACTTAAATACCGTTCATAGGCCAAGAGTTGAACGGGCAACTAACTTAGTGGAAACATACATGATGATATATGTGGTTCACTAGGCATAGTTGTGTGCGGGAGATTCTTCTACTTCATGAAAACTTCCAACAATGAATTGAGTATATATATGTGGATATATTTGATAAGGAAGAAGTTTGAAACATTTTGAATGGATTCAGATAAATTTCAGCATGAAGTGGAAATCATCGTAATAGAAAAGTCAAATATCTATGATTGGATCATGGCGGAAATATTTGAATTACGAGTTTTAGCGAGCATCTAAGAGAGTTATGAAGTTGTTCTACAACTCACGTTTCTTGGGGTATCATAGTGATGATGAAGTATCCGAAAGACGTATCCAAACCTTGTTGGATCAAAGATGAGATAAAATATTGATGCCATTATATTTTTGTGGATTATGCTTTAGAGACTACCGCTTTTACACTAAATAGAGCATCATCATAATCCGTTGAAATGACACCATATGAGTTATGGCATGGGTATAAACCCTAATAGTCCTTTCTTAAATTTTGGTATGCGTAGCATAAGTAAATAAGTTTACAACCAAAATCGGATGAATGTCTTTGTTGGTTATCCCAGAGAACAAATTGGGAATTCTTTCCACTATGAAGTAAAAGACAAAAGTGTTTGTTAATGTTACTTACTTATTCAAAGAAATTGTTTCTAGCGAACTATTTGAGTGGGAGGACAATGGAACTTGATAAGGTTCATGAACCTGAGCATGATGATCAGAGTAGCACAGCATCGGAAATGGTTCCGGAAGCAGCTACGAAGATCATGGCTCCCATGTCTATAAAGTGTTATAGTCATGGAGATCAAAGTACTTATTGAACCTTGTAGATGTGGTTTATTTTGTGATCAAATAAATGATTTGTGGACAAAGGATTGTTTTTGAACAATGATAAAACGACTACATACAAAGAAGTTATGATGGGCCCTGACTCCGTTAAAATGGCTATGCGCCATGAAATCCAAGATAGATGAATGCTTTTTGAAAGTAAATGGATCTATAAAATAGATGGACTTGGATGGAATATCCTTAAAGAAGCTTGACTTATCGAAAAGTTGTTTATGACAAAGTTCAAAAAGTTGACTACGATAAGATTAGATCTTCCGTGGCAATGCTTATAGTCTGCGTGGATTATTCTAGTAATCGCTACATATTTCTTTTAAGTAGGATGGCAGAAATACATTCCTTACCAGAAGTATGTATGAAGGATGTATACTAGATACAACCAAGAGTTTTTTCTAGTCCGTGGAATACTAGATAGGTATACGAACTTCAATTGGATGAAGTGAGTATCGCGGAGTTGGAATCTTTACCGAATGAAATAGTCAAAGAGTTTTTGATTTCATCAGAAACGATGAAGATGCTTGCATTTGCAAGAAATTAAGTGGGAGCGCTGAGACATATTTGTAATACTTTATGTAGATGACATATCGTTGATTACAAATAATGTAATTATATAACTGATTAAAAAGGTTTCATTGAGAATTAACTTCAATGAAAAGATATGGACTGAAACATATTTAGTGTCAAAGATCTATGAAGATAGATTGAAACACATAATAAGTTTAAGTCAAAGTACATAGAATGGATATTGAAGTGGTTCAATATTAAGAAGGTGTTCTTTTCATGTGAAGGTTTAACAAGACTTGAGTGTATTTGACACTCGATGAGTAAAAACACATGAGTGATTTTAGATCACGAGTAATATGTACAAAGTCAGATGTCATGTGCTCTAAAGTGTTACGAGCATATACCAGAATGATCCATGTAATGATCATTGGACAACAGTAAGAATATCCCTGAGTGCTTTAGAAGAACCAAGGATATATATAGTTTTATATGGGTAATGACAAACAAATCGCTGTAAAGTGTTGCACCGATATTAGTTTGGTCACATATAAAATAAAATTTCAATCTAAATTAGGCTAAGTGTTATTTAAAAGGGTAGCACAATGAGCTAGAATATGTCTATGCTAGATTTAGATGAGTTCTAAATATTGTGACGGATTCTACAAACGAAGGCAGAGTATGTCATTGTTTTGACAATGACTGAGGATGTTAAGTCGAGAAGTTCTTTGAGAACTTGGTGTAGTTCCGATAGTGTCAGAACTTTGAAGCTATATTATGTATGACAATATTAGTGACTTATTTTCAGACCGCGGAATTAAGGTTCCACCAGAGGACTAAGCATATACAATTAATGCCGACTCATTTGGAAAATGAGTGATGCGTTGAGACGCAAATGAATTGCAAAATACATACGTTTCTGAACAGTCAGATCCGTTGACTTAAACCTCTCCCGTGAGCAAAACATGATAAAGCACCGGAAGGCCAAGGTGTTATATCTTTACAAATGTAAACTAGATTATTGACTCTAGTGCAAGTGGGAGACTGTTGGAGATATGCCCAAGAGGCAATAATAAAATGGTTATTATAATATATCTTTGTGTTTATGATAATGTTTGCATACCATGCTATAATTGTATTAACCGAAACATTGATACATGTGTGTTATGTAAACTACAAGGAGTCCCTAGTAAGCCTCTTGTATAACTAGCTTGTTGATTAATGGATGATCATGGTTTCGTGATCATGAACATTGGATGTTATTAATAACAAGGTTATGTCATTAGGTGAATGATATAATGGACACACACCCAAATAAGCATAGCATAAGATCAAGTCATTAAGTTCAATTTGCTATAAGCTTTCGATACATAGTTGCCTAAGTCCTTCGACCATAAGATCATGTAAATCACTTACACCGGAAGGGTACTTTGATTACATCAAACGCCATTGCGTAAATGGGTGGTTATAAAGATGGGATTAAGTATTTGGAAAGTGTGACTTGAGGCATATGGATCAATAGTGGGATTTGTCCATCCTGATGACGGATAGATATACTCTGGACCCTCTCGGTGGAATGTCATCTGATTAGCTTGCAAGCATATGATTGGATCATAAGAGATGACATACCACGGTACGAGTAAAGAGTACTCGTCGGTAACGAGGTTGAACAAGGTATGGAGATACCGATGATCGAACCTCGGACAAGTAAAATATCGCGTGACAAAGGGAATCGGCATCGTATGTAAATGGTTCAATCGATCACTAAGTCATCGTTGAATATGTGGGAGCCATTATGGATCTCCAGATCCCGCTATTGGTTATTGCTCGGAGAGGAGTCTCGACCATGTCTGCATAGTTCGCGAACCGTAGGGTGACGCGCTTAAGGTTCGATGTCGCATAAGTAGATTTGGAATATGGTATGGATACGAAGTTTGTTCGGAGTCTCGGATGGGATCCAGGACATCACGAGGAGGTCCGGAATGGTCCGGAGAATAAGATTCATATAAGGAAAGTTGATTTCTAGGTTTCGGAAAAGTTCGGAATTTTTCCGGTGAAAGACCGGAAAGGTTCTAGAAGGTTCTGGGGGTCCCACCAGTGGGCCCACGACCCTAGGAGGCCTAGCATGGGCCGAGGGGATGCTCCCTAGCCTAATGGGCCAGGGGCACCTGCCCCTCAAGGCCCAGGCCGGCCAACCCTAGGGTTTTCCCCAAAACCCTAGGGGGGATCAACTTGGGGGGGAAGAATTCCCCCTCCCCCCTTTGGCCGCCGGCCCTAGATGGGTTTGGGGCTTTGGGGGGCCACCCAAACCGACCTCCCCCCTATATAAAGAGGGGAGGGGGCAGGGGGCGTTCACCCCTTCAGACCTAGCTCTGGCCGCCCCCTCTCTCCTCCATAGTGCTGTACCGGCTTGGCAAAGCCCTGCAGTTTTTCTCCTCCACCACCACCACCACGCCGTCGTGCTGCTGGGATTCCGTGGATATCTACCACACCTCCGCTGCCCGCTGGAACGGGGAGAGGATGGGCTTCATCGACACCGTACGCGCGACCGAGTACAGAAGTGCTGCCGGATTGCAGCACTAGGGATGATCGTCTACACCAACAACGAGATCTAATCTCGTAGGCTTTGGAAATCTTCGAGGGTTAGTCTCACATCAATCTCGTTGCTTCGATCTTGTAGATTAGATCTTGGGTGTTCCATAAATTAGATCTTGGATTTATTCGTCTTGCGGTAGGAAAATTTTTGTTTTCTATGCTACGAACCCCATCATCTTCAACATCAGCTCCTCCTTCAAACTTGGGTATAGAAAACTTGGGCTTACCCAACCCATCTTCCTCATCTTGTCCACGACCATTGCGGCCAAGTGGAGCCCAACTGCGAGGACGATTACCACGTGGCGCACCACGAGCATGGTGTGCGTCATCTTGAAGCTCAGGATCTTCGTCATCTTCTTGTTGTTGTTGCGCGGTCAAATTCTCAACAGCCAAACGCAAATCAGCAAGACTGCGTTGAACATCCATCATTTGATCTTGCATTGTAGTGACGGTCACATGAGTAGCATCCAGCTTTTGGGAGATCTCTTCAACCTTCCCATTAAGCACATCGTCCTGAGCGCGGAATTCACGTCGCATCTCATTACGAAGAGCCTCATACTCCCTCCATGTGATGATATCGGCAGCACTCTTGTTTTCCTGGTTAACAAGTTTATGATCACTAGCAGACATCGTTAGTAGATTAGTGCACTAAATCAAAAATATATGGTGGTACTCTCACAACTCACTCAAAACTGATAAGAAAAGGAAATCTTACCATTCCAAAGTAAATTAGTGTTGCTTACCACTTGTAGTAACAACTAGTGCACGGATGTAGCGAGCGAATATCAAGGGTATAAGAACAAATCACACGACAAAGCAGGGTATATGTGGGGCTGTAGGTAGGCTACCTATTTGCACAAATAACAAGCTCTAGCGTTGACCGTAGACAACCAAAGATACTCACTCAAGGCGATATAATGGGGCAATGCAACTATATGTGGGAAAGGTTGCAAAGCACAAGAGAGACGCTAGCAAAGCTCAACGAGACAGGCACAAGATTGCTCAACTACGGGTGCAGTAAAGTAAACTTAGGCCTTCACTTGATTCAACTAGCACTTCACTTTTATTTTTGGATTTTTCTTTGGGATTTCTATTTTCGTGCCCTCGGTTCATTAGTTGTGCTCAGTTTTCCCCAGCCCCTTAGTTTTTCCTCAGTTTTCCCCAAGCCTTTGTCTGAAACCCGCAGAAAGAGCTAAGACGGAAGGAATCCGTTTATTTGAACGTTCGGTGCTGACGTGTGGGGCCGCGTCGTATGTGGGGCCGCGTCGTGTGGGGTTGGTAGGAAGGGACCGTGTGGGACAGCACGAGACCGTGTTTGGTTGTACGTGAGAGCTGGATTTGTCTCTCTCGGCCCAAATTGGCATTTTTAACAGCACCTTTTCCCCTCTTTCTCTCTCTGTCTTTTTCACCAAATTAGTATCAAATCTAGAGAAGCTTCTATTTCTGTCTTTCTTCAATTATTTATGCCTTTTGGCCCTCATTTTTCCCCAATATGGCAGCAAATCTAGTAGCAAATCTAGAAGCTATTATATGATAAATTCACAGCAGCATAATCAGAAAACTAAGTATAATACATAGGTAAACTGCATACAGCAGCCAAAAGCAGCCAATAACATTGTTAATGTTCACGACAAACTAAGCTAAAAAAAATACAAGACGCACGCAATGTATGGCCAACAAGAAGATTAGGATACCTGTGACGCCCCAAAACCGGTACCATGAGGATCCCAGCGAATCCGCCGAAATCCGCACGATATCGATTTTAGGAGACGCACCACCAAGCGCCTCGTACACGCCGAAGCATGCACGCGATGCGGGTGGAATCAATCACGAGAGGTAACATTACAACAGGATTACAATAGAGCCCACAAGAGACATATATATTACAACAACGACTCCAACGAGTCAAGATACAAATATACATACAAAGATCCAAATCATACAGAAGAGCGAATACATCCGAGTACGGACAAAATACAAATTTGGACTAAGAGTCCTGAAGATAACCAGTGGCGTCCATAACCCTGCCCAGGCCAAGCCGGAAGGGTAACCTTGCTAACGTCGCCTTCATCGTACCGGTCTTCATACCTGCCCGGTTATATCCCGTAGAAGCAGCAATAAGTACGGTTCGTACTTAACAAGACTTCAAGACGTATAAGCATTCGTCAACCAGTCGTCCTTTGTACTTGAGGCACGCGGGGACTTAGAAGACGCAAGAGGAACGTCATATGCAATATGGTGGGGTTAAGCGGCAGCGCGCAAGCACTAAAAACCTATAGAGACATTCTACAACTGTCGTCTATCAGAGAGGGTGAGAGAGCGCATAAACTAGCAGTTCTATACTCTGCAAACATAACACAGCCGATGCGTTCCCCCTTCGCCAAGAAGTACTTACAAAGACACTCACACGGTTGTCAAGTTTTAACCATTTATTATTAGAGTTGTGCTAACTTACTACGTAAGTTATTATGATTGAAACAGCGGGTGTAAGTTGTCTATGGTCGAGTCATACAGCTCCAAGTCGTCCATAACCGCGGACGCGGCTTATCGATAAGATTTTACCCTGCAGGGGTGCCCAAATGTGCCCACACGCACGATCAACCCACTTGCGACAGGTGGATATCACGACTCGCACTCTCCTTCACGACAACAATGTCCAGGAAGCCACCTAACCAAGTTGAACCCGTATCGAAGTCCGGCCGTATCTCCGAAGCGGACCTAGCTGTTTGCGACAGCGTACTAGGTGGTTTAAACACACACTGGGGCGATAAACCACTTCGCAGCGGCTCCGCGACCTATACGTGCATACCAGAAACAAGGGATACAAGGCACCCGGGGGCTTCCCAAAATAAATAAGTAACAGGCTGGCATGCACGCAACATCAAATGGTAAAACATTGCAAACTAGTTGTGGCCACTTGGACAAAGCTGTAGATTCCGGCGGTGGTCGAGGGAGACCCGAAGCATACCCACGTGTGGTTAGAGCGCTCAGTCTCGGAACAGATAACAGGAACTCGGGTCCTAAGCTTTAAAGAAACACAAGTGAGCCGCCATAAAACGAGCAACTGACCCACCGATGTCTCCGCTTAACAACCATTAACAAGTAATCATGATTCCCTCAACAGATATAACCATGTAGCATGTGTCATGATTCCCAACAGATAACCGATAAGATAGCGGTAACAGTAACGAGATATAACAGCACTAGCATGCACTACGACTCGCAAGGCAGACCCGAAACCAAACAATAGCTGTAGGTGGTTGGTGGAGGCAATATAGGCTGCTTGAGGTAACAAGTGGAAGGGACACGTGACAAGAACGCAACTTAAGGATAGCATGAGGGAGAAGGCAAAATAAAATAGGTGAGCGACTTCTGCAGGGGCAGGAGTATAGGGGAAATGCTTGCCTGTTAGAGCTTGCTGAGGAACATCCGGAGAACTTGGCGTATCTCACAACACCACTTCGTGATCCTATCCGGGAAGAAGCGAATGCTGGAACAAACAACGTATGCAAGTCTTACTACTACGGATAAAGAAGATCCAGCATGATCAAGATGATATGCATGACATGCATGATATGGCAATTATGATGCGATGCAACTTATCCATATTAAGCGGGATCGGAACCCCGAACAAACAATTATTAGGTTCGAGTTATTTTTCTACCGGCAAAGTTAAATGTTGATTAGCATTGCAAGACAAAGCAAGGGTGAGCTACTTCAAAGTTAAACGGAGCAGGGAAACCTTAGGTGGAATCCGAAATACTCCGCATATTAGGTGAGGTGAAATGCACAAACTATCACGGCGCGATATGATGCGAGATGCAAACAACTGAATGGATGGAAAATTCATGTTCAGCATATTTTTCTGATCAATTTTCATATATAAAATATTTTATTTGGAGTTATAGTTTAAAAGATATAAAATAGACAGATTTTGCAAAAAGAAGAAAAAGACAGGGAAAAGGGATTGGGCTGGAAGAGCGTTGGGCTGCTACCTGCTGCATGGCGAGGTGGTGCTAGTGGGCCGAACCGGTGATGAGATGCAGCCTGGCACGCTGGATGAATCTGGGTCGAAGCCCAGCAACTGATCTGAGGTGAAACAAAAAGTGGGGATTAATTCGCTTCACTTAGAACTTGAACACAAGATCTGCAGCGTGAGGGATCAAGGAAGTAACCACTGCGCTACTGTTCAGATCATGTCAATGGAAAGGCGTGTAGCAACTTGACCCAATAAAGACTGGGACGAGCTTGGAGACTACAGCCATGGCGGGAGGGAGATCAAGTCCAGCATCGATCCGTCGATTCAAGGCGAACGAGTATGGGGAAACTGCCGTCGGGGATGCGGCTGAACGTGGGGAGGCCAAAGGTGGCGGTGCGGAGTCCAGGGGTCACCGGAGTCTTGCCGGCGGCGAGGTCCTGCGGGAAAAACGATGGTCACCGTTGATGGGACGAACCAGAGCAAGATGGAGAAGATTAAGTGGTCCAGGGGAACGAGAACTTGACCAGGAAGCTCATGGTGTAGACGCCGGTGGTCGGAGAAGAGCGTGGCGGCCGGAATCGAAGATTTACTCGCCGGAGTTGGAGATGGAATCGGCGAATTTGCCGTCGATACAGGGCGTCCTAGGTCGATTCCTTGGAAGAGGTGGTAGAGGAGAACGAGGCGCAGCTCCTGGTGGTCACGGCTCGGCGAGGGGAGGCCAGAATCGACGGAGCCATGGCGAGGTAGATGCGGTGGTGCTCCACATGTGTTCTTCTTGTACGTTCCCCTTCTCTGTTTGCCTCAACGAAGAGAAAGGCAGGTGGCGGCGGGGCCAGGAGGGAGAGGACTAGGGTTTGGCGCAAAGGGGAAAAAGAGAGGGGGCATGTGGGAGTGGTGGTGCGTGGTGGGGAGGACCACGGCAAGGGAGAGGGGGGCTCACATTTTTCTCTCGTGAGGAAGACGACAGAGGGAGAGGAGCGAAGGGGTACGGTAGAGGCGGGCTGGGCTTGGGCCAGGGGAGGTGGAGAAGGTGGGCTAGAGGGAGAGAAAAGGGAGGGAAGTTGGGCCAGAGAGAGGAAGAGGCCCAAGGAGGAGGAGGGTTTAGGGGTTTTGTTTAAATGAAAGGTGGGAGAATGTTTTTATTATATAAGACTCATGAGAGGGAAATAAAATAGTAAGATTTATAAAATAATTTTATTTAGGAAAAACATGGATGATATGATGCATGATGCCATGATGATGCATAAACGAAGAAGAACAAGCAAATCTATTAGGGGTGCTATCCCGGGCCGTTACAATCGACACCACTAACAAGGAACCTCGCCCCGAGGTTCCACGTCAACCTAAGGGGGAGTTGGTTAAACTATCGGATCTTCTTGTACCATGTTGACAAACACCCGACTTCGAGGTGGAACCTTCTTCTGGCGAATGTTGATCTACTCGACACCACTAACAAGAGTTGTTGCTCCATGCCGATGGGCGACACCACTAACAAGAAGTCGTTGTTCTGTTGTTGATGATGCGCTTTTGTCGGGACCTCCAAAAATCGGACCTAATAGGAGAGGGGCAAAGATCGTCCAACCCGTGTTGGAACCTAAGACTCGGGGAAACTTAGATAAGAGAGAAGACTCAAAACTCGCATAGGTAAGATGAGAAAGAATAGAGGTAAGGAGAAAAATCAGAGCTAATCAGATCTATCCAACGAGTTTTCAGAAAATAGTTTTGACACTAGACACAACGTCCGTTGGCAAGGTTAACCTACAGGCTGGACTAGTGGGGTATCGTCAACCTGATGCTCTGATACCAACTTGTGACGCCCCAAAACCGGTACCATGAGGATCCCAGCGAATCCGCCGAAATCCGCACGATATCGATTTTAGGAGACGCACCACCAAGCGCCTCGTACACGCCGAAGCATGCACGCGATGCGGGTGGAATCAATCACGAGAGGTAACATTACAACAGGATTACAATAGAGCCCACAAGAGACATATATATTACAACAACGACTCCAACGAGTCAAGATACAAATATACATACAAAGATCCAAATCATACAGAAGAGCGAATACATCCGAGTACGGACAAAATACAAATTGGACTAAGAGTCCTGAAGATAAACGATGGCGTCCATAACCCTGCCCAGGCCAAGCCGGAAGGGTAACCTTGCTAACGTCGCCTTCATCGTACCGGTCTTCATACCTGCCCGGTTATATCCCGTAGAAGCAGCAATAAGTACGGTTCGTACTTAACAAGACTTCAAGACGTATAAGCATTCGTCAACCAGTCGTCCTTTGTACTTGAGGCACGCAGGGGACTTAGAAGACGCAAGAGGAACGTCATATGCAATATGGTGGGGTTAAGCGGCAGCGCGCAAGCACTAAAAACCTATAGAGACATTCTACAACTGTCGTCTATCAGAGAGGGTGAGAGAGCGCATAAACTAGCAGTTCTATACTCGCAAACATAACACAGCCGATGCGTTCCCCCTTCGCCAAGAAGTACTTACAAAGACACTCACACGGTTGTCAAGTTTTAACCATTTATTATTAGAGTTGTGCTAACTTACTACGTAAGTTATTATGATTGAAACAGCGGGTGTAAGTTGTCTATGGTCGAGTCATACAGCTCCAAGTCGTCCATAACCGCGGACGCGGCTTATCGATAAGATTTTACCCTGCAGGGGTGCCCAAATGTGCCCACACGCACGATCAACCCACTTGCGACAGGTGGATATCACGACTCGCACTCTCCTTCACGACAACAATGTCCAGGAAGCCACCTAACCAAGTTGAACCCGTATCGAAGTCCGGCCGTATCTCCGAAGCGGACCTAGCTGTTTGCGACAGCGTACTAGGTGGTTTAAACACACACTGGGGCGATAAACCACTTCGCAGCGGCTCCGCGACCTATACGTGCATACCAGAAACAAGGGATACAAGGCACCCAGGGGCTTCCCAAAATAAATAAGTAACAGGCTGGCATGCACGCAACATCAAATGGTAAAACATTGCAAACTAGTTGTGGCCACTGGACAAAGCTGTAGATTCCGGCAGTGGTCGAGGGGAGACCCAGAAGCTTACCCACGTGTGGTTAGAGCGCTCAGTCTCGGAACAGATAACAGGAACTCGGGTCCTAAGCTTTAAAGAAACACAAGTGAGCCGCCATAAAACGAGCAACTGACCCACCGATGTCTCCGCTTAACAACCATTAACAAGTAATCATGATTCCCTCAACAGATATAACCATGTAGCATGTGTCATGATTCCCAACAGTATAACCCGATAAGATAGCGGTAACGGTAACGAGATATAAACAGCACTAGCATGCACTACGACTCGCAAGGCAGACCCAAAACCAATCAATAGCCGTAGGTGGTTGGTGGAGGCAATATAGGCTGCTTGAGGTAACAAGTGGAAGGGACACGTGACAAGAACGCAACTTAAGGATAGCATGAGGGAGAAGGCAAAATAAAATAGGTGAGCGACTTCTGCAGGGGCAGGAGTATAGGGGAAATGCTTGCCTGTTAGAGCTTGCTGAGGAACATCCGGAGAACTTGGCGTATCTCACAACACCACTTCGTGATCCTATCCGGGAAGAAGCGAATGCTGGAACAAACAACGTATGCAAGTCTTACTACTACGGATAAAGAAGATCCAGCATGATCAAGATGATATGCATGACATGCATGATATGGCAATTATGATGCGATGCAACTTATCCATATTAAGCGGGATCGGAACCCCGAACAAACAATTATTAGGTTCGAGTTATTTTTCTACCGGCAAAGTTAAATGTTGATTAGCATTGCAAGACAAAGCAAGGGTGAGCTACTTCAAAGTTAAACGGAGCAGGGAAACCTTAGGTGGAATCCGAAATACTCCGCATATTAGGTGAGGTGAAATGCACAAACTATCACGGCGCGATATGATGCGAGATGCAAACAACTGAATGGATGGAAAATTCATGTTCAGCATATTTTTCTGATCAATTTTCATATATAAAATATTTTATTTGGAGTTATAGTTTAAAAGATATAAAATAGACAGATTTTGCAAAAAGAAGAAAAAGACAGGGAAAAGGGATTGGGCTGGAAGAGCGTTGGGCTGCTACGTGGGGATTAATTCGCTTCACTTAGAACTTGAACACAAGATCTGCAGCGTGAGGGATCAAGGAAGTAACCACTGCGCTACTGTTCAGATCATGTCAATGGAAAGGCGTGTAGCAACTTGACCCAATAAAGACTGGGACGAGCTTGGAGACTACAGCCATGGCGGGAGGGAGATCAAGTCCAGCATCGATCCGTCGATTCAAGGCGAACGAGTATGGGGAAACTGCCGTCGGGGATGCGGCTGAACGTGGGGAGGCCAAAGGTGGCGGTGCGGAGTCCAGGGGTCACCGGAGTCTTGCCGGCGGCAAGGTCCTGCAGGTAAAACGATGGTCACCATTGATGGGACGAACCAGAATAAGATGGAGAAGATTAAGAGGTCCAGGGGAACGAGAACTTGACCACGAAGCTCATCGTGTAGACGCCGGTGACCGGAGAAGAGCGTGGAGGCCGGAATCGAAGATTTACTCGCCGGAGTTGGAGACGGAATCGGCGAATTCGCCGTCGATACAGGGCGTCCTAGGTCGATTCCTTGGAAGAGGTGGTAGAGGAGAACGAGGCGCAGCTCCTGGTGGTCACGGCTCGGCGAGGGGAGGCCAGAATCGACGGAGCCATGGCGAGGTAGATGCGGTGGTGCTCCACATGTGTTCTTCTTGTACGTTCCCCTTCTCTCGTTTGCCTCAACGAAGAGAAAGGCAGGTGGCGGCGGGGCCAGGAGGGAGAGGACTAGGGTTTGGCGCAGAGGGGAAAAAGAGAGGGGGCATGTGGGAGTGGTGTTGCGTGGTGGGGAGGACCACGGCAAGGGAGAGGGGGGGCTCACGTTTTCTCTCGTGAGGAAGACGACAGAGGGAAAGGAGCGAAGGGGTACGGTAGAGGTGGGCTGGGCTTGGGCCAGGGGAGGTGGAGAAGGTGGGCTAGAGGGAGAGAAAAGGGAGGGAAGTTGGGCCAGAGAGAGGAAGAGGCCCAAGGAGGAGGAGGGTTTAGGGGTTTTGTTTAAATGAAAGGTGGGAGAATGTTTTTATTATATAAGACTCATGAGAGGGAAATAAAATAGTAAGATTTATAAAATAATTTTATTTAGGAAAAACATGGATGATATGATGCATGATGCCATGATGATGCATAAACGAAGAAGAACAAGCAAATCTATTAGGGGTGCTATCCTGGGCCGTTACAATACCCCAGGATGAATGAATTTGTTATTCATTCATTATATATTTCTCCGTCGCTCCAGCCGTGCATTATCCCGAGGAAATATTCATTGAACTCCCGCCGTCTGCAGTGTGCGGCCAATACATCCTCCAGACGGTATGGCCTGTGTTCATTTCTCAGACAGTAGCTTCCTAATCTATGCACATATTGTGGCGACTCATCCCAGGAATTTGTATCATGAAAGTACTCTCTGGTATAACCCAAATCCGCGTAGTAGATGCGGCCAGGTCGAAGAGTCGGGTGCACTCTGGTGTCGACGGAGATACACCGGATATAATGCACGAACAAGGCATGAATGCCAATGTTACTGACCGGATGGAGAGAGCGGCTCTGAGTGTCCACACGGTACACCACGAGCGTGTTTTTCATCAACACAAGCAAGCAGATCACCATCCGACTTCACAAGGTAGAACTTGTCACGTCCAAGTTCTGGAAATGAAATTAGTGTCTCCATCTTGACACTGCTCGCGCGCTGCTGCTTCTGTACATTGGTGCACACTATTCTTCCGGACTCAAAATTGTCCGAAGCTACCGCATACGCTTCACCATTGAACGGGGTAATGCAACGCATACTATGGTTCTTGATCGAAAATCTTCCTTCTCCCCAACCATGTTCATATATATCCTTAGTTGGAGTGCTCTCATCGACCTAACCAAGTTCCTCCGGGTAATGTCTGCAAGCGAAGACCATAGTCGGGGAGTTGATTGCAGCGACTGAATCCAGAAAAACAGTTGGCATCTGCGCCTCAAACATAGTGTTCGATGTCTTTGTGAGTGGGTTCAGAAGCCGTATCTTGTGCGGCGGGTTCTTCTGGTGACAAGGGATTAACTTGTCAATGCCTACAGATTGTAGACTAGGGTTTATTTAGATGTAGAGGTCAAGTAGATCTCGAAGGTTTCAGCCGAAAAATACTCGACGAATATAAAACTAGGGTTGTGTTGACAGTAGATTCGATGCTTTCTTTGTCCCTCGACTCCCCCTTAGGGCTTGTTTGGTACTAGAGTTTTTGTGGGGATTAGTGGGGATAATACTCTAGAGTATTGGGTGATCTCCTACAGTCACCCAATCCCCACAAAACCCCATTCCATTCCATGCAATCCCAAATCCCCACTCTTAAAAACTTTCATTTGGTTGGTAGGGATTGGTGCACAACGGAAATTGAAATCAACAAGGCAAACCAATATACAAGTAGCAAAGATTTAATTTTTATGTCATTGGTCAAACAGCAGTGACATTGAAATATGAACTGAAGCTTATTTGAGTTTTTTGCGCATGTCCCTGAGTATCACGTGCAATGCGACAGTGGCATTAAAAGCCGAAAATCCAGGATAAATGATACATATGTTTGTGCTAAAAGACTAAGTAAAGTTAGACTCATGGAAAAGGAACTCATGTTGTCACAATTCCCATCACCGACAAAAAAGAACATGGCAATGTTGACCAACCATGCCACTACAAAATGTTATAACAAGTTGCACCAATCAACAACAAACACAGTCCTTAGACCAACATCTGAAGCGAGCACACATCTCAGGTGCCATCAGAGCGCCACGGTAGACGGAAGCAGTGGCTCATGGAGGCTTTTGGAAGATAAAACCTGAATAAAACATGGCATTGAAATAAGTTTGGTCAGAACATCCAAAATGCTCAAAATGCCGAAATATGGCTTGGTATACAAATTAAAGCGCATCGCAAGTATGTTTGAGTTGTATTATCATATTTACATGTAGACTATTAACAGAAAATGAGAATAAAGCTATTGAGTTGTTAAGTGCCTTTGCATTTCAGATAATAATACTTGGATATCAGAGAGTAACTAAAAAAGAATGACCAAAAGCATCTACTTTGCACACACATTATTCAAAACAGGGGCAGAAGTTAAAAGTTCAAAACAGGGGCTAGCAATGCAATAGAGAGGGAGAGAGAGAGAAGGGGGCTATTACCTGCCATCATGGTAAGTTGGCCATCTCAATGCGAAGCCAAGTTAGTGCACTGCCATCATTGTCCTCGACGGACATAAATTATACCAGGAGAAACTGAGCGATGCCACCATCCACACCAACTAATTAATTCAGTTGAAGGTATCTAGCAGCCGTTGTTGGAATCTGACAGCCGATGGGACACTAAGTTGTGTTCTCAGCTGCAAAGAACATAAGTTACAGAGAACACAATGATAAATGCAAAGAAATTGTGTTCTCAGCTGCACCAGCAATCAAGCATGGCATTATCTGGTTGGAATAAGCTCTGGTTTGATCTCATCAAGGATGGCATCAGTGAACCAGCAGCAAGTGTTGATGAAACTACCAACGTAGTGAAGTAGTATCCTAGTACAGTTTTCTATACATGAAACTACCAGCGTAGTGGAGTAGTAGACTAGTACAGTTTCCAGTTAGCACTTAGCAATAGCATAAATTGGGAAGTTTTTCATCGACCAGCAACCAAGAAGGCATCAACAAATTCTACTTGTTTTGGGTTAGTAGCACAAAGTAACTGAAGACCAATGACAAGTTATAAGAACAGAGGCGTTCAGGAGTCAGAGAGGACATCAAACAAAGGACCTTCTCGCAGCTCATATCAGGCGACGGGCTAGCAATGCAAGAGGGGGTAACAGCGAAGGGTGGGGTTGGGGGGAAGGGCGGCCGGGGCTTACCGGAGATAGGGCCAGATCGGAGTATAGGTATGGCGGGAGGTGCCGTCGCCGGTCAGATGGCAAGAACGATGGCGGCGACGTGGAGCGGCTAGGCGGGATCCATGATTGGCTTCGCCGGTGAGACGCCGAGGACGAACCTCCCCTTTATCCGCCCCTCTCGTAGCTCTCGCAGCCCTCCCACAGGTCTCGCTCGCCGCCCCTCTCGCCGGCGTCTCCCTCGGTCGCCGCCGTTTGTGGATGGGTTGCAGCTCTCGGTGGGATTTGCACGGGACGAGGACGGAGACGAGACGGGGACGGGGATAATACGCGAGGTCTAGGTCGAGTATTCGGTCCAAGACAAAAATAGGTCGGGGACGGGGTTGGCCGGGGATGGTCAGGGATTTTTTTGGCCCAAAACTCTTGTACCAAATGGGCTTCTAGGGATTAGCGGGGATTTGGGGATGGGCCGGGATAATACTCGCCCATCCCCGCGAATACCCGTGAACCAAACGAGGCCCTATATAGGAGGTGGAGCCGAGGGATTCGTATTGTACAAGTTACAGAGTCCGGGAAGGTTTCGAACTCATCCCGCAAGATTACAAACATCATCTCCTAATACAACTCTAGCTTTCCTTAATAACAACTTGGGCTTCCGATTCTTCTTATTCTTCGAGTCATGGGCTTCCGATAGAACCCCGGGTACTATCTTCGGCAGGCCCATTGGGGATGCCTATGTCAGTAGCCCCCGAGATTTTGCTCGAATCGCAGAATCAGGGAAAATCTCCACTGTTTATATTTACTCTATAACTTTAAACTTCTCTATATTTCGTCATACGAATTTCTATATTGTACAGGGATAATGGTGATTGGGGCTAGTTCATCTGACGGATCAGGTACTAGTTAACTGCTCTAGTGGCAATCCGCAAAAACCTACTTCAAGATCACATCCCCGGACATGATCTCGGGATACTGGTGTAAACTTCGAGAGGTGCCGCTTAAGGTCTTACCATTCTGTCGAGTCCCAGTCATATTTTATTGGGTACCTAACGCGTCCGTTAGGATTTTTCTTCGTATCTATTGATACGGATAAAAGTAGCTAACCGACGTCAGAGACGGCGCCACGCCACTCAGAACGGATCTGGGGTCTTACCTTCGCAAAGTTTTGCGGCATTCAGAAATTGTTCGCAACTTTGGCGTTCTGAGAATATATTGTCGAGTGCTTATTCGGCTGTTGGAATAGCACATTTTATTGAGTCAACGGATGACTTATATTGCTTTCCCGATGGGAGTATATGTAGAGTTACTTTAACTCGAAATATACCCTCTTGTTCTTCTATCTTGCTTCTCTTTTTTTTTTATAATTTCATCGGGCACGCGAACAGCGTTCCCGATGGGAGTAGCCCCCGAGGCTACAGCCAAGGACTTGTGCTTGGGTGTAGGCTCCACATTTTATGCCGCTATATTTTCTTTTTCTTCCGAAGTTTTCAAATCTCTCGGGTGCGCGAACAGCGCTCCCGATGGGAGTAGCCCCCGAGGCTATGAGCAAATAATTTGTATTTGATCATAGGCTCACACCATATCTATTTTGTCTTTCTCAAACTTTTCATTTGTTTCAAAGTAGCCCCCGAGCATTTGGGCAAAAACTTGTATTTGATCAAAGGCTCCCGAAATAATCAATAATCTTTTGCTGTCGAAATTTTTGTCATGCATCTTTATCGAAAATTTCTCTTGTCAAGGTGACATCATTGCTTACGATAGCCATGATTACTGTATCGGGAATATACGAGAACCGCTTCTCTCTCTGCCTTGTGGGTCCAATTTTCCTATCAAATTGACACGTCGTGCAAGTGGGGGACACACGTCGTCCGTTTTTTCTGGCACACGCACTGTGCCGCCTGTATCTTCATTTCTCAGTAAAAGTCCGCTTTTACCCTTTGTCCACGTGTAGTCCATCTACCCCACAATTTCCTTCATCCAACGGTTGTGCCGATTCGCTGCACCTCTACTTAGGTCCATCTTCTTCTTCCTCTAGCACTTTCGCTCGCGCCGCACCTCTGTTCTTTCTTTACGAAAATTCTCCGCTACGCCCAGATCTCTTTGTGCTCCTTCGCCCTTGCGCTCTTCTACTCCACGCTTGTTGATGCCGCCGCGCAAACTCATCAGGCATAGTACTCCAGAATCACAGATGGCTACAGAAGATCTGGGGAACTTGGAGTGGGAGAGATCCAAAATCTCTCAACAGGATATCAATATGCTGAAGAAACTTGGCATCAGCGGGAAACAAGACGCGCTGCGCTTCCCCAAGGAAGAAAGCTACCCAGCTCCGCCAATGCAATATCGGGTTAGTTTTGTCGACCACCTTATCCGTGGTCTTTCCACCCCCATCCATGATTTCCTTCGTGGGTTGCTTTTCATGTATGGACTGCAACTTCACCATCTTACTCCCAACTCCATTCTCCACATTTCTATCTTTATCACATTGTGTGAAGCTTTCCTTGGGATCCAGCCTAACTGGTCCCTATGGAAACGTATCTTTCTTTGTCGCCGTAATGGCTCTCCCAGCGTCGCCTATAACATAGGTGGCGTTGTGATCTGCGTCCGCCCTAACGTTGAATACTTCGACGTCAAATTCCCTGATTCAGTTCAAGGGTGGCGCAAAAAATGGCTGTACATCCACGAAGAGAATCATGGCTCTGTTGAAGACAACATCCCTCCTTTTGATGGTGCCGAAAAAATCTGTCGTCACCGATCCTGGGATGCCGAGGCTACCGACGAAGAAAAGACGGCGACAGAAGCATTGATGACTCGTATCCACGATCTGCAAAACACCCGTGGCAAAGAACTTTCGGGTATCCAGATCACAGCGTATTTCCTTAGAATCAGAGTGCAGCCTCTTCAGGCTCGCAAAAATCCCCTCTGGAAGTATACTGGGGACGATGATGTGGATCGTTTGTCGGTGGATTTATCGGTTAAAGATTTAGAAAAACTTGTCCGAAAAATCTCTTCCCTCAACAAGAAAGATCCTGTCCCTTCTTCTTGTCGCGTAAAACCTTACAGCGCCACCAATGCGCTTCCCAAGGTAACCTTTGCCGACTTTCTCATATTTGTTTGACATCCTTTTCATAACTCTTTTATTGACATCTCATTTTTTTATAGAATCATCCAAGCCTTGTCTCTCTTCCTCCCCTTCCTGAGGGCGGAGAAGTCGAAGAACGAGCCGTTGTTACTGATGACAACCAAGATGCTCCTTCCTTTGAGAATGAACTCGCAGGTTCTCGAAAATCTGCGGGATCCTCTGAAAAAGGGGCTGCCTCTGAAGCTACCGCATCGGCACAATCTCCTCCTCCTGCTGTTTCTCCAAAGAACAAAAGGAAAAGGGCAGACGTCGAAAATTCCGGCACTTCCAAAGCCGAAGAACCTGCTCCTTTACGTCAGAAGGCAGCTTTCGATCCATACCTTGACGCCCTCGTCAGTTCGTAAGTTACTTCGTGACTCTCGCTGTTTTAATTTTTGAAAGTTTTCGTCTATATACCTTCTTATACTTCCGCACTGTAATTGTAGTGGTGATGAAGAAGAAGTGCCAGCTATTGATGCACCTGCTCGAACGAGTACGTCACATACTCTAGTTATTTTTGAAGTGCCAGTTGAAGGAGAAGAGTCTTCGCCTCCTCAGCAAAACATCGACGCACTTACACCTCCTGCAAGCCCTCTTGTCCCTTCTCCAAAAAGGGCAAGGGTTGAAACAATCATGGAGCCTACCTTGCAATTGGGTAGCTTGTCGACTCCTCTGTTGGATGATGTAAGTCCTCAACTGCTTTCTGATGCTGTCGATGTTTTTTCTGTTTTTTTTTTTTCTTACCGACGTTTTCTTTCTCTATCTTTCTTGTAATAGCCTTTGATTAAGGAATTCATCCGCTTCGGTGCCCAATTCGTTGGGTACCGCGATTATGCTAGCAAAGCTGAAGGTAATGTCTTTCTGCTTCTCTTTACCCTTGCCCTCTTACTCCTTTCTTGTCGTGATTTTAACTAGATTTAACTATCTTGGCAGAAGAACTGGCGGAGGCCAACGAGCGTGCCAACACACTTGCTCAGAAATTAGAGCAAAGTGAGGAGGCTCGTAAGAAGGTCGAATCAGATGCTAGTAAGGCTAGGGCAGAGGCTGACAAGGCCAAAGCCGATGCTGCTGGTGTCGAAGAACTTAGGAAGAGGCTTCACGATGCCGAGACTTTGCTGAGCGAGCATATAACCGCACAATCTGCTCGTGAAGAGGCGATTATTAAACGTCTGAAGTCGCAAAACCGTCGCTTTGTCAGTGAGTACCTGAACCATTTTGTATTCTTTGGACTTGCTTTTCTTTACTTGTTTGTTGATCAATAAATTTCTGTCTTGACTGATACAACATCTCAGGAATTTGAACTTGAAGATCCCGACAATGATCCTCTTCTTGATACACTTGCGTTCCTTGAGTTTCATGGAACAGAAGCACGTGAGGGCATTAACCAAGCTAAGGAAGGACTGTCGCGGCTCTTCCCCTACTTCTTCCCGAAGAAAGAGGAACCCGCGACTTTTCTTGCTCTTGCCAAGTGCTTTAATCCACCAGAAGATCTTGGACTGAAGCTGCGCCAAGAAAATATGAATGTCGCTGTTGAAAGCACTGTCGCCCTGGTTGCTGATAGCCAGCAAATCGTCGACTGGACCAAAGTTGGCGACACACAGGAGATGGAGACCACGAAGTGGCGATCACTGATCAAGGCTGCAAAGCCCAACACAAAGAAGGTCCTCGCTTATCTTGGATTCAAGCCTACTCCTGCCCCTAGCTCATCAAAGCCGGAGGTCTAGTAGAATGCCTTATCTTTTCCTGTTTTTTTTATTTTCTTGTTCCTTCTGAAGTTGTCGCGATAATACCTTTGGCTACCACTGTCGTAGTAGTTCTTTTGAAGATTCCACTAGTAATATCTGTGTAAATGTCTTGAAAATCAATGGAATTCTATTTTGCGTGATCATTGATACTGAAATTTTGCTTTTCCAGTTGATTTTTGATAACTACTCCGCGAATCCTCATCCTGCCGACGCTTTTCCTGCTTCCTCCTTCTCAAAGAAAACACTTGTCGCTGATGACCTTGTCGAAGGTTCTTCAAGTAAACACTCTCCACAAGATTTGCAAGAACTTCGCCAACAACTTCAGTCCATGAAAAAACAAACTCTTGCGATGATGGAGCAATCTCGGAAACCATCCGAAAGGGAAAAGATTGCCCTTCAACAGGCTCAAGAAGCCATAACTGCCAAGGAAACTGCTGTTTCGAAAGCTGAAAAAGCAACTACTCGAGAAAATTTTATGCTTGATTTGATGATTGAAGGTAGTGCAGATATGTCAGGTATGCTCTCGCAAATCGAGATTCCCATTTTCTCGCTATTTCCTTTTTCGAGATTCTTATGTTTTCGCTGACTAGGCTCCTTCATCGACGATGCTGCTGAGGATGAAAGGGTGAATACCAGGACGAACCTCCTTGTTAACCTTTCGCTTGACCATGGTTCTCTTTTCTGGGCCACTCCAGAGCGTACCCGACAAATTGTCAGATTTCAAGACCACGCCTGACAGGTTCGTGAGTTTCTTGATTTTTGCGCCAGAACCTTGACCCTGGTATACAAGACGCTATTTCCTCGGAACGAGGCGCCCGATACTCTTCTTGGTTTGTTGGAAAAATTTCAAGATGCTCCTCGTATCCATCACTTCGTGCGAGCTGAACTTTCTGCCGGTGCCCGGTTTGCTATGATGATGATCAAAATCTGCTATCCCAAATTTGACATGAGCCAGATTGTTACTAAGTGCTTAGCCAAGATGGCGAAAAGAAGAAGGGATGTTAGCAAGCTTGAGGATCATGTGACCCCTGTTGCCGAAGATATGATGGATGAACTTCTTCGGATGGATGCTGAATTTTTCGTAAGGGGTAGCTATGCTGAACATAGTACTCGTACTTCCAATACTGGACGGATGACTATAGATAATATACTGAGCCGTCGTTGACGTTCCTTCTAGTCCTGTCAAGTTTTCTCAGGAATTGCGTCTTGTATGTTGCACACATATTCTACATTGTAAAGTTATTCGATATTTCTATTTTTCCTCCTCAAGCCCCCGAGTGTTTCGGTGGTAAATCTCTTTATACTATATTTGCGGGTACTAGCCCCCGAGTATTTTGTCTGATTGCTATTTTGTAGCTTCGTTTTACCTGGCGAGGTATTCAATACCAAGGCGAGATAATTTTATCAACTAAATTCATCTATATTGTAGCTTCAAGGCGTAAGCCCCTGATCGTGTCGAAGAAAAGATATATATTTCCACTATCTTTATTTTATTGCAGCCCCGTGAGCCCGCCTCATTAAAAACCTTTCCCGGCCCCACTCGGTGCCCCGAAAAAGGAAAAGAGTGCGTCTGAAAACTCGCGGGTGTTTCAGTACATTGTATTTTTACAAGGAGGACTATATTTCGACACTAAGCGTAAAAACGCCATAGCTGTGCCACATTCCAGGGGTTCTTCTCGAGATTCCCTGTCTTCTTGTCCTTGATCATGTACGCTCCTCCTTCGATGACTTCTGTGACGACGTAAGGGCCAAGCCACGGCGACTCAAGTTTTTCAGTACGCTCTTTGTTGAGTCGCAGAACTAGGTCTCCAACCTGAAAGGACCTTGGTCGCAATCGTTGACTGTGGTAATTTTTGAGGTCTTTCTGATATTTAGTGACCCTTGACAGTACTTCGTCTCGAGCTTCGTCGAGTGCATCGACGTCATCTTCTAATGCTTTCCTGGAGACTTCTTCATTGTACTCCGTGACTCTCGGAGAATCGTGCTCTATTTCTATTGGCAGCACTGCCTCTGCCCCATGGACCAGGAAAAACGGAGTCTCATGTGTCGCTGTATTTGGCGTTGTTCAGATGCTCCATAACACGCTCGGCAGCTCTTCTGGCCAAGTGTGTCGTGCTTTTTCCAGTGGCCCTAACAAGCGCTTCTTGATGCCATTGCAGATGATGTCGTTGGCTTTCTTGACTTGACCATTGGTTTGAGGATGTGCAACTGACGCGAAGTGCAATTTGATGCCTACCTCTGCACAGTATGCTTTGAATTCCTTAGATGTGAAGTTACTGCCATTGTCCGTGACGATGCTATGAGGTACTCCAAACCGAAAAACGATGCCCTTCACGAATTTTATTGCTGATGCTGCATCCGGTGAATTTATCGGCTTTGCTTCTATCCACTTGGTAAATTTGTCGACCGCGACGAGCATATACTCGTATCCTCCTGGCGAGGCTTTGTGTAACTTTCCCACCATGTCGAGACCCCACTGAGCAAAGGGCCAAGATAAAGGTATGGGCATCAATTCCGCCGCCGGAGAGTGGGGTTTTGCGGCAAATCTCTGGCACGCGTCACAAGTTCACACTATCTCTTTTGCGTCCTCGATTGCTGTCAACCAGTAAAATCCAGCTCGAAAAACCTTGGCCACGATAGCTCGACTGCTTGCGTGATGGCCGCATACTCCTTCGTGTACTTCCTTTAAGATTATCCTTCCTTCTTCGGGTGTGACGCACCTTTGTAACACACCCGAAATACTTCGTTTGTAAAACTCCCCTTTAATCACTGTGAATGCTTTGGAGCGCCTGATAACTCGCCTTGCTTCAACTGGATCGTCGGGTATTGTTTTCCTTAGGATATATGATATGTACACCTGCATCCATGGGATTTGTACCATCAGTACTAGATCATGTTCCTCTTCTTCTTCCTCTTCCGATGTTTCTTTCGCAGCCCCCGAGGGTTTCTCGTTCTTCTCCTTCTTTGTTGATTTGTTCGGCTTTGTGGATCTCTCTGTTATCTCCTCCCAGAATACGCCTGGCGGGATTGCGAGGCACTGCGACCCGATGTTTGCAAGAACGTCGGCTTCATCATTACTTAGCCTGCTGATGTGGTTTACCTCGCATCCATCAAACAGCTTCTCTAGTTCATTATACATCTCTTTGTATGCCACCATGCTATCATTGACTGCGTCGCATTGGTTCATGACTTGCTGAGCAACCAATTGTGAGTCGCCAAATATTTTTAGTCGAGTTGCGCCGCAGGCTTTCGCCATCTTCATCCCATGTATAAGGGCTTCGTATTCTGCCTCATTATTAGATGCGTTTGGGAACGTCATCCGCAGAACATATTTCAATTTGTCGCCTTCAGGTGATATGAGTATCACCCCTGCTCCAGCTCCTTCTAACCTTTTGGACCCGTCGAAGTTCATAGTCCAGGTTCTCGATAAATCCGGAGGTCCTGTGTTTTGCAACTCCATCCACTCGCAATGAAGTCTCGGTAGAATTTGTGACTTTATTGCCTTTCTTTTTTCATACGTGATGTCCCGAGGAGAAAGTTCTATTCCCCAAAGGGAGACACGGCCTGTAGCTTCTGGATTGTTGAGTATATTGGATAAAGGCGCCTCATTGCCCACTATTATCGGATGCGCCGAAAAATAGTGCCGCAGTTTTCTTGCGGTTGTGAATACTCCATATGCTAGCTTTTGGTATTGCGGGTAGCTCTGTTTTGAAGGCGATAATACTTCACTAATGAAATATACTGGCCTCTGCACTCCATGGAGTTTTCCTTCTTCTTCTCTTTCGACAACTAGCGCGGTGCTGACCACCTGAGGTGTAGCCGCAATATATAACAGGAGTGGTTCCTTCTCTTTTGGCGCCACTAAAATTGGTGGTGTCGAAATTTTCCGTTTGAGGTCCTCGAAGGCCCTATCAGCCTCTTCGTTCCACTGGAACTTCTCTCCTTGTTTGATTAAGGCGTAGAACGGTAGCGCCTTTTCTCCCGACTCGGCGACGAATCTGCTTAAAGCTGCGACTCGCCTAGTTAACTGCTGTATTTCCTTCAACTTTGTTGGCTTCCTCATTGTTACGATAGCTTGTATTTTTTCGGGATTTGCTTCAATCCCTCTCGCTGAAACTAGGAACCCGAGAAGTTCTCCTGCAGGAACACCGAAAGAACATTTCGTCGGGTTCAACTTGAGACAAAATTTGTCGAGGTTGTCGAAAGTTTCCATGAAGTCCTCGATTAATGTTGCCCCCTCTTTTGATGTGATGACGAGGTCGTCGATGTACACTTGTACATTTTTCCCAATCTGTGTTGCTAAGCACTTCTGCATCATCCGTTGATATGTTGCTCCCGCGTTTTTCAACCCGAAAGGCATTGTTCTGTAACAAAATACGCCATACGGTGTGATGAACGCTGTCTTTGCTTCATCATCTTCTTTTAATCTGATCTGGTTGTAACCAGAATATGCGTCCAAGAAGGAAAGACGTTCGCATCCTGCCGTGGAGTCGATGATTTGATCGATCCTTGGGAGGGGAAAGTGATCCTTTGGACAATGTTTATTGAGACACGTAAAGTCGACACACATGCGAAGGACTTTCGTATGTTTCTTCGGCACCATCACTGGGTTAGCTACCCAGGTGGCCTCTGTAGATATTTCTTTAATGAAACCAGCTTCTCTGAGTCGATCAATTTCTGACAGCATGGCTTTGCGGTTTGGTTCCGAAAAACGCCGCAAAGGTTGTTTGATTGGTCGTGCTATTGGATCCAAGTTTAGGTGGTGCTCGGCAAGTTCCCTGGGTACTCCTGGCATGTCAGCTGGACACCATGCGAAGATTTTCCAGTGCTCACGGAGGAACTTGACGAGCGCGCTTTCCTATGCGAGGTCCATGTTTGTTGCGATGGACATCGTTTTCTTCGGATCTGTCGGGTGAATCTGCACTTCCTTAGAATCTTTTGCGGTATTGAAAGTTGACTCCTTGTTGGGTCTCCCTACATCTGGCAGCACATCATAATCAGTCATGAGCCTTGATGCTTCATACTCCGCTTGCATCCCGAAAGTTTCTGATATTCGATGAAAATCCTTGTCACATTTATCGGCTAACGCGAAGCTTCCTTTGATTGTGATTGGCCCCTTGGGCCCAGGCAACCTCCAAAGCAGGTATGTGTAGTGTGGCACCGCCATAAACCTGGCATACGCTGGGCGTCCCAACAAAGCGTGGTACTGCGACGGGAAATCGACAACTTCGAATTCCAACCTTTCTATCCTGTAATTTTCTCGGGTCCCAAACTGAACGTCGAGATTGATCCTCCCCAATGGGTAACTTGGCTTCTCTGGTGTGATGCCGTGGAAACGTGTGTCGGTTGGTTTCAAATTTGCTAAGGAGATGTTCATCTTACTTAGTGTATCTGCGTACATGAGGTTTAGGCTGTTGCCTCCATCTATAAATACTCGAGATACGTCGAATCCTGCAATTACTGCTGGTAAGATAAGTGCTGATTGCCCTGGTCGAGGAACTTGCTGCGGGTGATCCGCTATTGTGAAGCCAATGTCTTGCCCTGACCAATTTAGGTACTCAACCGTTGGTGGAGGCATCTTTTCTGCCATAAACACTTGCCGCGAGATTACCTTCTGAGCCCTATTAGATGGCCTAGCTTTTTGAATCATCGAGACCGCACCATTATTGTTCGGATCAACATATGGAGGTGGTTGTGGTGCTGCCGCTATTCTGAGCTGATGTCGATTTTTGTCCGTGATCGCGGGAGGAGGTGGCAGGTGGATTTCACTCCTGGGCCCTTGGGGGTTTCTATTTGCTGCGTAAGCATTAGCCATCCCTGCGGCCCGCAACATTGCTTGGAAATTGCGACAATCTTTCTGCAGATGTCCTGATTGTCTTTTCCCATTGTTGTCGAGATAAAAATGCATCTGGCACGGCCCGTTCATCATATCTTCGGGAGTTACGAAAGGTCTCTGGAACCTTGATTCGCTATTTTGCCTGTTATCTCTATTGTCGCCTTGCTGAACATTACTTCTTTGGTAATCATCTTTATTGTTTCCTCCATTGTTTCCTCGAAAACCAGCCGATATTTGGTCGGGTGCGTCGTAACTTGAAAATTGTCGAGGAAATCGGCGTCTATTTTGAAAATTTCGACTGCGGTCCTCCTCTGGGGACCTATGTCGTTTGTTATGTACTGCATCTTCACCATCTGCCCATCTGTTTGCTATTTCCATTAATGCTGATACTCGTCCTTGGGTTTGTCCTTCCCAAGTCCTCCACGAAATCTCCTCGTCGAACTCCTCGCTACAAACGCATCTATCGCTCTCTCGTCGGATATATTTTTTGCCGAGTTTTTGATGATGTTCCACCTTTGGATGTATTTCCTCATTGATTCATCATGCTTTTGTCGACATGACCTCAGCTCCTCTAGTGTCGCAGGTTTCTTGCAAGTTGACCGGAAATTCTTGATGAACACATCCTCGAAACTTTCCCAGCTGTCGATGGAGCCTGGGGGAAGCTTCTTTATCCATGATCTGGCGGCTCCGCTCAGATGTATTTGAATGCTCTGCATGGCTGTTGCTCTTGTTCCGCCTATTAATTTCACCGTCTCAAGGTAATCGACTAACCAATCCTCGGGATCTTGCAGGCCGTCGAATTTCTTGAAACTATCGGGTAGCTTGAATCCTGATGGAACTCTAGTTTTTCGGACCCGTCGTGTAAAACATGGGAGTCCACACATATCTTCTTCAGCAAGTTCTGGTGAATGCCGACGTTCTCTTCTTTCTTGTCGCGCTCTATCCACTCTGGCCTGAGTCGTCGTGTCTCTGGCTTCACTCGCTCTCGGTGGATCTTGTACTGCTGCGGTAGGTCTCGGACTATTTTGCCTTGCAGTTCCTTCGGGAGGTGTAGCTGCAAACGCTGCTCCCATGGCGCCACATCCTGCCATGGCCATGTTATACAACGCTTCTCTTGGATCTCCGGGAGGTGGTCTGGACGCCAGGATGTAAGCTTGTGTCGCCATATACCCTGCTTCTGGTGTTTTTGGGATAATATTCCCCCTCGTGTCGATTGACATAAAGGACATGTCGAGGTTTTGGATTAAAGTTTCTCTTTCAGCCTCCGGTATGTTTTGCAGCCGAGATCTTGCTCTCCTCCGAGCTTCTCTGTAACTATCTCCCGAAGTTCCTGACTGTCGACTTAACTCCGCTCTTCGCCTGCTTGACGCGGAAGCTGCTTCCTTTCTTCTATTAAGAACAGCTGTCTGTTTTTCTAATTCCCTTCTTTCTCTGGCGAGCCTATATTGATATGCTTGCAGTTCTTCTACCGTGGCAGTTGTCTCCATTGGTTCAGAGCCATCCAAAGCTTTCGCGGCTCTATCCCATGCTGCTTGTGGAAGTTGAACTCTGACACGTGGTGTGGGCCCAACATATTTAGTGCCCAAACCTCTCCTTAGATCTGAGGGATCGACATAGGGGTTTCCCAAATCGTCGAAAGCCTCTGATGTTTCCTCTTGATCGCGACTTGCTTCTCCAATGGCATAAACTTGGTGATATTTTGGAGTTTTCACTTTGCTTGGTTTGGTGACACCATCATAGAGATTGGTGAAGACCTTCCCAATAGAGATGGATTTGTCGATGAAGTCGAAGCTATCGGTGTCGCTCGAATCATCGCTTATATAGTAGTCCGCAGATGACTCGAAGGACATGTCGCTAAAGATCTTGGCGAGTTTTTCGCTTGCCCTGCTGCCGATGAAGCGTGGCGACGAAATCTCTTCGTCGCTTGACTCGATGGATGATATTGAGTTTGAGGAGTCAGGGCCAACCGCCGATAAACCCGACGAGATCGGAACTTCGAGACGATACGCTCCTTCTTTCTCGACGCAGAAGTGGAATTTTCCAAACGTCATCTTCATGGGCTCCTCCAGATACGCATATGCAGCCAAACGGGAGGGCGGGTGAGGTATAAAATCAACTAGACTAGTTTCGATCTGTTTACCTCTATCCATGATGTTGCTTGCCACCGATGAAGTCGATGATTTTGAACGTGCCATCGAGATCAGCTCCTTGTCGCCTCTAAATCCCACAGACGGCGCCAATTGACAAGGGATTAACTTGTCAATGCCTACGGATTGTAGACTAGGGTTTATTTAGATGTAGAGGTCAAGTAGATCTCGAAGGTTTCAGCCGAAAAGTACTCGAGGAATATAAAACTAGGGTTGTGTTGATAGTAGATTCGATGCTTTCTTTGTCTCTCGACTCCCCCTTATATAGGAGGTGGAGCCGAGGGATTCGTATTGTACAAGTTACAGAGTCCGGGAAGGTTTCTAACTCATCCCGCAAGATTACAAACATCATCTCCTAATACAACTCTAGCTTTCCTTAATAACAACTTGGGCTTCCGATTCTTCTTATTCTTCGAGTCATGGGCTTCCAGTAAACCCTGGGTACTATCTTCGGCAGGCTCATTGGGGATGCCTATGTCATCTGGGCAAGCACGATGACGCCACGGGAAAAGCCGACGAAGTAGAATCTAAAATATATTGATGAAGATAACATTCAGCACTAAGATTGAAAATAAGAATAGATTAACCCTATAGATATGGAGGAATTTGAACCTTGCACGAACTGTAGATAGATCTATGGTGACGTAGCGGGATGTGCCGAGATGGAGGAAGGTGAACTCAGCGGCGCATGGAAGGGCGTGGTCTAGCATGATCCATTCGTGCAGGTGCACGTCGGGATCAGGTAAACCCGAGCGCCAATTTCTACGGACTTGCCTCATAGCGAGTAGGTGTCCACGTACTCCTCATTCGCCAATAAGCATTCGCCGATCTTGTGAAGTGGTCCGTCGGCCGTGAGACAGGCCTAGTTCACGGAGGCGCCGCGCTTGGATGCGCCGCCCTCGGAGGCGACGGGCTCGGCGGCGACGGGCTGGGAGGCGACGGGCTGGGAGGCGACGGGCTGGGAGGCGACGGGCTCGGGGGCGATGGCCGCCGGCGCATTCTTCTTCTCCATCGCCGGCAGGGGAGCGCTCGTACGGCGGTTGGGGTTTTTTGGAGAAGTTGATGGGACGTGAGAGGGGTGGTTTCGTGCGTGAGCGAGAATGAGACGTACTGTGTCCAGAGGGAGGGAGACTTACGCGTCCTAAATGCGACCCGCGTCCTACGCGTCCACTATTGCACGTCTGCACCGCGACACGCGTCAACAATGGCACGTCTTCCACTTCTGCACCGCAACACGCGTCCTCGAGTCTAACCCCGGAAATTTAGATATACTCGGGTATACCCTCGAGTCATATACTAGCATTTTTTGTGTGCTCGGTTTTCGCCTTGAGTGCTAATACTCGGCTAGTGCAATTTACTCGGTTTTACCCTCAAGTGGCTGGTCAACAGAGAGTCAACAAATGGGATTAACTAGTTAAATGAGTTATTTAATGTGCAAAAAATTCCCAAAAAGAGTGGCACTTACTCATGGAGTCTTTAGCACAAATTGCCACTTCTCAAATCATAGATAAATCAAGTTTTACCACCAATTGCCACTTCTCAAATCACCTAGTAGCTATGAAGGTGCATGGTTTTCCACAATAAGCCCTACCCAAAACAGCTTTCCCCAAAACATACTTTGTCTGAATGAGGCCATAATTTTCACACTCATGTATATTTGTATTGCAAATAGTTTGAGGTAGGCCAAGATGGGTTTCATTGTACCAAACACGCATTTTCCATTTTTTAAATCTCATATTTGAATCCCTTAGTCTGTTTACTACTCACTTGCCCTTGGTTTCTTGATACTACTCAGTTTTGCCCTCTCCCTTCACAAATTCTCACAGACGCCCAACATTGCCCTGATTGGTCTAGTCGATGTCACGCGGATCGTGTCCGCCGACCGTTGATCGTAGGATTTAACGGGCAGGATAACCCCTATCTCTCTCTTTCTCTGGTCGGGGCCACCACCCTCTCTCTCTCTGTCGGCGGTTAGCTTCCACCCTCTATGTATGCTTAAGGGCGGTTACCCGAGTACGCTAAAGTTTGGTTTTCTGCATTATTTTTCACGAGCTAAATTATAAACTCTTTTAGGCATTATTTTTCACGCAAAAGATGATACACCATCACCAATTTGTTGTAGCCATTACTTTTCACGCAAAAAATGATACACCATCACCAATTTGTTTAGCCATTATTTTTCACGCAAAAAAATGATACACCATCACCAATTTGTTGTAGCCATTACTTTTCACGCAAAAAATGATACACCATCACCAATTTGTTTAGCCATTACTTTTCACGCAAAAAATGATACACCATCACCATTTCTTTTAGCCATTACTTTTCATGCAAAAAAATGATACACCATCACCCATTTCTTGTAGCCATTATTTTTCACGCAAAAAATGATACACCTTCACCCATTTCTTGTAGCCATTTCACGCAAAAAATGATACACCATCACCCATTTCTTGTAGCCATTTCACGGTAAAATGATAAACTATCACGAATTACCATTTCTTTTAGGCATTACTTTTCACGGTAAAATGATAAACTAAATCACGAAGTTCCATTTCCGTCAAAATAGTCCGCATTACTTTTTTGTTGAGATATATACCCCCACAACGGTCATCTCCTCCTTAAATTATTGTGTAAACCCCCACAACGGTCACCTCCTCCTTAATTTATTGTGTAAACCCCTACAACGGTCATCTCTCCCTTATAAACACCCACAACGGCCATCCCTTGTGTCAATAGGTTCTGCCTCTCTCTTCTTCGTTCACATACACTTGATCATCCATTGCCATGGCTTCCACGTCTCGGACGCGGACCGGAAGGGGAAGGGGAAGGGGAAGGGGAAGGGGCAGCCGGGGTGGTGGATCATCATCATTGCCACCACCACCGTCGTCAACACTGCCATTGATCATAGAGGAGTTCTTCATCGTCATCTACGAAGACCCTTTGGTCAAGAAGGTACGTACGCGTTCACACATATATGATGCATGTGATTAATTATGGGCATGTTCTAAAAAACCTTTAATTTCAAACGATCGGCGCTCGATCTCTTTGCGGGCACTCCCAAAAAAGTTTGCGGCCTATCTTGACGGCCAGGAGCCAGCTAAGGTGTATCTGCGAGCAGCTGACTGCGGTCCTCGTCTCTGGACCGTGGAGGTCCTATTTGACGGACAAGGCCGGATGTATCTCGACAAGGGCTGGGAGAATTTCGCCATCGCGCACGGTGTGGATTTCGGCTACTACGTACACTTCAAATATGAAGGCGATGATGTGCTCACGGTGAAGGTGTTCGACGGAACAATGTGCGGTGAAGTACTACTACTCGGACGACGAAGATACTGACGATGAAAGTGACGACGACGTGAAGCCATGCATCCATCCTCTTTAGATAAGGGGATTATGACCAAGAATATATATGTAGCTTCATATGCATCGATTTAGAGATCTACTAGCTATTTTCTATATATTTAGAGATCTAGCTATTTTCTATATATTATGCACAATGTTTAGCATAAGAGTCACTTTAGATTAAGCTACGAAAATAGTCACCTGCCATGGGCTGAGGCAGCCCCACAGAGCGGCTCTATATTATATTCTCTAAATAAATAGACAACCCCAGCGGTCATTGGCTGCGGAGGCCCCACAAAGCGGCAATATATGATTTTCTATAAATAAATAGATGATCCCACTGGTCATTGGCTGCGGCAGCCCCACAGAGCGGCAAATATATGTCTTTTCCTGAAAAATAGATGACCCCACTGGTCATTGGCTGCGGCAGCCCCTCAGAGCGGCAATATATGACTTTTCCTGAAAAATAGATGACCCCACCGGTCAATTGCTGCGGCAGCCCTATAGAGCAGCCCCATTTGTCGGCACGAGACGGGTCGAGAGGAACTGCCCTCCGTGCAGCCCCACCCGTCGGATTAACGGTAACGGTAAGGCCTCCGACTCGACGGCAACCCTCCCGTCCGAGCGTCTGCGAGGGGTTTCAAACTAGAGGGAGGGGAAAACTGAGGAAAAACTAACGAGCTGGGGAAAACTGAGCACAACTAAGGACCCGAGGGCACGAAAATAGAAATCCCTTTTTCTTTTGTATAACACACGCAGCTATGTAGCTCTTTTTGCTTCTTTTCAATTTTTTTTTTTTGATATATGACACAACTCCTTGATAACACGACCAACAGAAATATGCAAAGCACCGATAACCTAACAAGCAGCCTGTCGAGCGGTAAAACTAGTCTCTTCTGGGGAAGTTCCTAGTCACTTTATATCGATAGGCTGTGTCTATGGTTGGGAACAAGCACACTGTACGCTATGTGGACTCGGAGTAACAAAAACTGATACACTATGATAAACTAGATAAACACAAGAAGATAGAGTAAACTCAAACCCTAAAATACTAGAAGGAAAGAAAAGATACGCAAAAACAATTACGAAAAGCAACTAAAACTCGAAATTAGTGCAATCTAAGGCTATGGCAAACCCTAACCCTAACTTTTTATGGCTTTTTCTGGATAGGAAACACTCACAACTCAACTATGGGGTGGATTGTGGATGGCTTACCGAGGAAAACTGGAAATCTGATACCAAGATGATAAGGGGTGGCCCGATCTTCTCAGTAAGCAACAGCGGTGATGATGATCACGGGGTGATGGCAGCGGAGAAACACGATGATGAAGTGGATGATAACTTGTATGACGCAACGAGATCTCTCGATTGGTCCCTGTCGCCAATGCAACAGCTCTCAACCCTGCAAGATGTTCGCAACTCCACACACTTGCGCACGTAGCCGCCGACCACGAAGCGGTAAGTTGCAACCGTCTAATTCCCAATGGAACAACAGATCACAGAAGACTTTTTCAGGATCTACACAATATCAAGCAATATGGTGTAGGGATTCAACAGTTTTGCTAGAGCAAACAACTAAGAACTAGGGTTTATCTTAAACGTGGTCTAAAGTAGCTAGAGGGGCGTCCTGGGCACTTTTATAGGTGTCCGGGACGAGTTCTGGTCGAAAAGATACAAGAATAACCGACCCAGAATAGATCTGGTCGAGACAGACTCGGAGGAATCCGGTCTGGAATCCGGTCAACCGGGCCAGGGACCGGGTCAGCCGGTCTGGCGTCCGGTCAACCGGGCGGCAACCGGAAACCTCGCAACTTTCCGGTTTTTGCCCGGTACGATGCGTCCCTTCCGGTTGGCGACCGGTTGGCGACCGGTCAACCGGGCCAGGGACCGGACTGGAGGCCGGTCTGACCGGGTTCTGGATTGGCCTGGACGTCGTCTTCTCCTCTCGCGCATGCCTCCCGCTCCTCCCTCGCGCGACCATGAGATATCTTCATGTCCAGCTCCATGTCCAGCTTCACGTCCATCTTGACGTCCGTCTTCATGTCCAGCTCCTCCTCTACTCCTCGTGCGACGTTCGTCTCCTCTTGATACCTGATGATACATAAGTAATAGGACTTAGGCAGTATAAAGTTCTCATCAATCAAAATACCTTTTAGAAACAAGTTCACCTGTTGTTTAAGTAGCTTCGCACGAGCCCTTGTAATTGGTCCAATCCGAACTTCATTGGACTTGAGCTTCACAGCAGGTTCATCTTCATTTATCAATGACAGAGGTAGTGGTGTAGTAGGGATGTCCTCATCAGCAAACTTGACGTCGAGATGATGGACTTCCCACTTCTGATGTGCTGCGACGGCAAGCAGCAGGCGCACTGAGTCAAGGCGAGCTACCGGCGCAAAGACTTCATCGAAGTCAATACCGGCACGCTGGGCGTAGCCCTTTGCGACGAGCCGCGCCTTGTGCCGCACCACGTCTCCGGCTGGGTTCTTCTTCAGCTTGTAGACCCATTTCAGGCCAATGGGACGATGGACACTTGGCAAGTTACAGAGCTCCCAAGTGTCATTCTCCATGATGGCGCCCATCTCTTCTTCCATGGCGGCACGCCAGGCAGCGTCGGCCTGTGCCTCAGTGAGGGTGGCCGGTTCCTCCCCCTCAGCGAGATGCAGCTCTTGCTCGAGCACCTCGTCGATATTCTGCATTGTCCTGTATCGGCGCACATCTGGGTCACGCTCCTCTGCCGATGGGGTAGGCGATGAAGGAGGCGTCACGAACTCCACCTCGGCCTGACGCTGTGGCGCTGTCGTTCCAGGTTCCTCCGTGCCGTGCGCGTCCTGGGCGCGCTCTGGCGAGGCCGGCGGCGTACCGTGCATGCTCTCGCCGCGCTCTGGCGCGACAGGAGCGGCATCGTGGAGACGGGTTCCGCCCACGTGGCTCTGCACGGGTGGAGTGTACTCGATCTCGAAGTCCCCTCGCAGTGTGGCTACTCCGTCCACCTCCCAGCTCCAGCTTGCGGCTTCGTCGAACACAGCGTCGCGCGTCACATGGACACGCTGTGTGAGTGGGTCGAAGACCTTGTACGCCTTGGTGCCAGGCTCGTAACCGAGCATCACCATCTTGGTGCTGCGGTCCTCAAGCTTCTTGAGGTGTGGCCGTGCAGTCTTGACGTGAACGATGCCTCCGAAAACGCGCAGGTGATGAAGAACTGGCGCCGTGCCATGCCACCGCTCGTACGGAGTGGCGTTTTCGATGGCGCACGTGGAGGATCGATTCAGCAGGTACACTGCTGTTGTCACCGCCTCCCCCCAGAACGTGCTTGGAACGCCACGCCCCTTGAGCATGCTGCGTGCTGCCGCCACCACAGTTTGGTTGCGCCGTTCAACCACGCCGTTCTTCTACGACGAGTACGGCGCGGTCAAGTGCCGCTGCACGCCATTGTTGGCGCAGAATTCCTCGAAGGAGCGCGACGTGAACTCCCCGCCACGATCGGTACGCAGCGTTAGGAGCGTGCACCCGCTCTGCACCTCGGCGCTGGCCTTGACGCGAGGAAGGGCTGCCTCCGCTTTGTCCTTGGTGGTGAGCAGCACCAGCCACATGAAACGGCTGAAATCATCCACCATCAGCAGGAAATACCTCTTGCCGCCGGGCGTTGGCGGTGTAATGGGACCGCACAGATCCGCATGGACCAGCTCCAGACGCTCAGTAGCCCGGAATTTGGCCACCTGCGGGAACGATGCTAGTCGTTGTTTCCCCGCCAGACACGCATCACAGATCTGATCAGCATGATCAATGTGAGGCATGCCGCGCACAAGCTCCTGCCTTGACATGATACGGAGAGCGCCGAAATTCTGATGCGCGAGCCGCTCGTGCCACACCCACGCCGCATCGGTGCTGCGAACAGTGAGACACGCGGGCTGTGCGATATGGAGAGCAACCTTGTAAAAGCGATTTGGCAAACGAGGTACCTTAGCCAGGAGTTGATCGCTGCGATCCTAGACCCTCATGAAACCGCCACGGATCACCGACGGGCACCCGTTCTCGTCGAGCTGGCCCAAGCTCACGATGCTGGTCTTCAGCTTAGGGATGTAGTGTCACACCCCAACTTTTGCAACCTTGATTAGTTGTCCAGAATGCAAAAATTAGGGGGAACAAAAACTTTTTCTAAAGACTAACTAAGATAAATTTCCTTGGTCTGTTTGATATAATGAATTGCCTTGATCTGTTTATAGATGTATTGTCTTGATCTCCTTATTGAGTTTTGTCTTGAGCTACCCCAAAGCAGAACACATCTCGTGGTAAAAACAAACCTCTCACTAAATAAAACACATGTGTGGCCCTGGAAAATTCCTTTCATTTCTTTACCAATGCATAAACCCTATGCTTGGTGTTTTTCCCATAAGTACCTCATCACACTATTTCTAGTCTCCAGAAAATAGTGGAGCTATGGTCACTCTTGTATTACCATAACCTCCTCTCTTTAAAAATAATTGAACCTTTTGACCTAAACCCCAAAACCTCTTGTTATTTTGTCCTGACTCAAAATCTTAAAAGTATCTTGCCAAAAATCTTTCCTGATTAAAAATTTGACTACGATCACCTTTGATCATGGTATCACAAAAGAGTTTCTAAAAAGACATAGTTTTAGTTTGGCACAAAGTATTTACCAAATGGCTTATCCTTACTTTATGTGACTCTAAAATCTTGTAAAAGCTTTTATTTGTAGTTTTGGTTTCCTAAAATAAAATAGAATGATCTACATTTTCTTTTCCTCCATGGATTATTCTACTCTTCTAAAACCCTCTCCTCTTTTTTTCAAATATTTCAAGTTAGCCTAATTGGTTAATCTAAATAAAAATCAAAGCCATAGACACCAAATTCAATGGTATTTGAATCTGTGATCAAATACCCATGGCATTGCCTTTACCATTAAGACATCTCACCTATCCATCAATCAAGATCACACCTCCATATAGTATTGACCTTGGAAAAATCCTTTTTGTCAAAAAAATCAATCTCCATTGGTATACATATATCTTCAAGAAAATTTCAACTTGGCCTAACCATTTTTATAACCTTCTCTATATCATCTTGCCCTATACCTCACCTAACAAAAGTAGCTTGATCTACTTCAACAATGTCCCTTTGCTTCACCTCTACTCCTTCTCACCTACTCTTTTGATCTTTCTTCAAAATTCAACTTGGGTACCACCATTCCCACCCACCTTATATGACAATCTTGTGTAAACCTTTCATCACTTGTTCAAACAACACCATGCACTCTCTCTTCTCCCTACCTTTTTGTTTCAAATACCAAGTTGACATCATCACCACCACACCACCTCTCATCTTCCTTCTTTCTCCAATTCTTTTGCTTTGACCTTTTTCTTCTAAAACATGTCACTTGATCATGCACACCCCTGCATGGCACCCTCTCTCTCTTGTCTTCCTTTTTGCCAACCCTAGGAGGGACACCTCCCTCTCTTTTTCCCTCCCATCCTTTTTCTTCTTGTGCATGGCCGACCATGGTGCCCATGCACTACCCATCAGCCCTACACCCTCCTGGCCCGCACCCACTTCTCTTGGACTTCTCTGGACCCTCCCTCTCTTCCAGCCAAGCCCAAGGACGAGCAGCCCACCCGACCCACCGAAATCCTAGCCCCTGGGAGACTTGCACGCTCAGAACTCTTCCCGCACAAGTGCAGTGATCCCGCTCGGCCTTCCCTCTCCCAGACGCCTCGGTTCCCACCCTGCTGACGCCACCCCGTGGACGTCATCACGACCCCACCAGGATGACGCCAGCCCTGGCTCACTGGTTGGCCATCGCCACCACCCCGACCCCGTCCGTTGCCCTCCCTCTGGCTATAAAAACCCACCCCCGCACCACTCCTCTCCCTCACAGCCTCACTTCACTCCCTCCTCCACCTCCACAGATCCCCCTGAGAGCGCCCAGTGAGCTGCTCAGGGCTGCTGCTCGCCAAGACCGCGCCACCACCCGTGGTCACCGCACGGTGACGAGAAAGTTGCCGAGCTCGTCTTCACCATCGCCCACGCCTCCTCTCCGTTCCATCCTACCCCTAGTCGCCCAGAGATCCTCACCCTGCTCCCTTTCCTCGCCAGATACGCCGGAGAGCGCTGCCGCAATGTTCTGCCCGGGGAGCACCACGAAGCCGCCACCGTCGGAAGGAGCCGGGAAGGAGGAGAAGGACGCTGCCCAGATCATCACCGCCCCGTACCTCGACGCTGCCGACCAGCCTCGACCTCGCCGCCGTGCCCTGACCCTCGCCGGTGAGTTCTCCGGCCGCCTCCCAGACTTTCCCGTCCGCCCGCCCGCGTCCCTGCGTGGCTTCGTGGAGGACGAAGACACGCCCAGGAGGCCGTCTGTCCACGTCCAAGCGCTGCATGGCCTAAAGGCCATGTTGGCCATGCATGCGGGGCCCAGCCCGGTCCCTTTTCTCCTTTCTCTTTTTTTTCCCACCCTCCACCTGGAAATCCCCTTGGGCCGGCCCACTTCTCAAATCTGCGCGGCCCAAGCTTTCCCGCCGGATCTCGAATTCAAATTTCTTTTTAAAATTGTGCTAAAACCAGAGGCATTAAAATGCAAATATCTCGAGTTATGCTTACTCAAATCAAATGAAACCAATTGCATTAGATCAGAAATTTCATTACCTTTCCAATCCAACTGGTCCCATATTATTATGATTTTTGTACGAGTTTTGGAAAATTAAACCTATTCTATGTGTACTGCAGACTCTAACAAATTCCTAAAATTGTAGGATTAATATTTTTGGACGAATCCAATTGTGTTGACCTTGTTTTGTTACTTTCCATCTTCTAAAAATTCTGTTAGTCTCTGTTCAAGAAATTTTGTCTCTGTTTGCAAGTATATGTGTCACATGCAATGATGTATTTGAAAATCTCCTTGAGTTATTCAAACCCTTGCCATCACTTTATTTTAAAAGTAGCCAACCTGTGTTTTATTCTTGCCAAACAAAACCTCCCAATATTAAACCAAGCTCTTTTGTTTTGCTTAAGTTTTCAAAATGGTGTGGCATATTGTTTACTTCCTAGTATTGGGTAGTATTTGTGCAAGCAAAATAAAATAGGAAAAGTAATGTGTGCCTTTCCAAAAATGTTTGTAAAGAAAAGATGGATGCTTTTTATGTAAAACCAATGAACTTGTCTCCTTGGTGGTGTTATCTACCAAGGGATATTGACTTATGCGTTGGTGGTAACCAAGAGAGGCAATTGCTAATTTGTGAGGCTCTCATACCCTTATTAGGTGAATAAATCTTTTCTAAATTAAAACTATTAAAGTTGTTTCATGGTATCTATAAGTACTTAGTATGTTAGCCTTGGTTGAGTGGTTATTTTTTGATTGTTGCATGTTTGTTTAGTTGGTGCAATGTGTTGATTGTGTTCCTTTTATATTTTCCGGCGTTAGATGCGAACAATTCCAGAGAAGAAGAAGAAGAAGTGGAATCGGACGAGGATTTTATTTATATTGTTGGAAGTCTTATTTGACGGAGTTGGAGAAGTCCAGGGACAAACAAGCCAACCAAGGCAAGCCATCTTTTGATCTCTTTCTATTTATCCTTCTTGTTGTGTTCATTGTTCCATTATATACTTGGTTCCTTGTATCATGTGTGATGTTTGGTCCTCTACTCTATGCATACTTATTCCCAAGTATGTTTAACCCCTTGTTGAAGCTTTGCATACTTACTCCCAAGTATGTGAACCCCCTTGTTGATGTTATGCATGCTTACCCTAAGCATGTATGCCCCCTTGACCATATCCATGTTGTCATCTCCTTAGTGGTATGATGATTAACATCATGACCCCTGTTTGAATCATCTTAATTATGTTGTCCTTATACATGCTTATCCTAAGTATGTATGATCCCCTTGACACCTCAATTATCATCCCCTTAGTGGTATGATGGTTAGCATCATGTCATTGTGACTCTTAGTTCCTTAATAAAACTATAGGTTGGGAACCCCTTGGAAAAAGACCTTGTTGAAAAGAATTTTTGAAAACCTTGGGTAAGTTGGACTTACCTAAGTGTGTGTTTACGAAAGGAAATGATCTTGGCAAAGATGGTTGAAAAGAGAATCTTGTTTTCGAAAACTTTGGTGTCTAAGTATTCACCCGTGACAATTAACCAGCGCAACCACATTACTCCAACGTGGGCACGGGGCTTAGCTTGACGTTTGTTCTTCTTAGCATGAGGCACCGCACAACTATACAAGGGTACGGTTACCCCCGAGTCCGGGTTGTCATGGTTGGAATAATAGTATAACGGGAGGCCTTCGGGGCTGACCCGTCCGGAAGACACTATGGGTCTCCTGGCTTGGCGGTGGAGCCACGCTCAAAAGGGAGGTGAGCTGCCACGGTGCCGGGGAGGTACATACTCCATAGGGTAGGACCTCTTGCTAAGTTGAATGGGCGAAAGGCTTCGACTGATTATACGAGACTCGCATACTTTCGTATGACGAACCGGGGATGATCCCGGCGGATTTATCAGATCTTGTGGGGAAAGTGCGCACACTCTGCAGAGTTAAATCTATTCGAATAGCCGCGTCCGCGGTCATGGACGGTTGGAATGGCCGTTGCTTAGCCTGATGAGTTTTTGGTTTACAAAAATTGTTTGGAAAATGAAAGAAAGGAACTTGTTTTCGGAGTACCGGAAGGGTACGGGAATGGTTTGGTTGACCATATGGAGATGGTCGGAAAGGAAACAAATTGGGTTACCCCTCCCTAGTGTTTTATGTTGTAGAACTCTTTTGAAGTATCTTCTTCAACAAAGATATAGAGATGTCATAGAACCCCTTGAGTATCCCCTTCTTCTAAGATGTCGGGATGCTATATCCACAAGCGAAACTACTTCTCTTCTACATGCTATTTCCACAAGAGAAATTATCTCTTCCCTCTTGTCATCTAGATTAGCACTTGTTATCTTGCACTCTTGCAAAGTACCTTCTTGATGGTTTGCGAGTACAATTCCAAATGTACTCACGGCTTTGTCCCTGGCTATTTACTTGGCCAGACTTGGAGGAGTTCGACAGATGACGAAGGAGTTGACGACGTCTATGCGAGCTAGGAACGTCTTCCCAGTCAGTTGCCTGTAGGGTTAAGGCAGATGACTTGGCATCTGCGCTGCTGATGTGATTCCGCTACTCTGATGTTTAGATTAGGCCCTTCGAGGCTATTATGTAAAGATTGGTCATGTGACCTATTGTAATTTTCTTCTTCCGTTTTGTAATGAAGGATGTAATTTGATATCAGTTCGGTTATGTGTTCACGGCGCACTGATCATGGGATCGTGAACTGTATACATAACAGGGTATTTCGGACAGCTAGTCCGGGGTCCCCACATGTAGTACACATCCGTCAGCGCACGGTGCTCATCACCGCGCACCATGATCACCACGGTCCCTCTGCCGTAGATGTCGACGATGGAGTTGTCGCCGAAACGTACCGAGCCCGTGATCCGAGCGTCCAGGTCGGCGAAGACAGAGCGGCTGCCCGTCATGTGATTAGACGCGCCGCTGTCGAGGTACCAGGGAACGTCCACTGCTTCGCGCTCGTCACCAAGCCGAACCTTGGCCCGCTCCTCGTTAAGGAAGATGCGCCCGCCAATGTGCTCAGGTTCGTCGGCGGTGGGGCACAGCTGCGCCATCAGCAGCGCTTGCTGCCCTTCTTCTTCGCCTTCCTTCACAAATTGGGCCTCCTCCCTCTTCTTCTTGTGGCAATCGCGCGCCCAATGCCCGAGCTTGCCGCAGTAGCAGCACTCGTCATCGCGGGCGGCGCCATCGGCATTGGTTGCCAGCTTGCCCTTTGTCGCGCGTGTCACGACCCTTGTTGCGACGGTTCTTGCTACCGCTGCCGCCAGAGGATCCACCGCTCTCCTGGCTCTTCATGCGTGCACGCCACTGCTCCTCAGTGAGCAGTAGCTGCCCGCCACCACGTGCCCCTGCGGGTTCGTCCTCGACATCGTCTTCCTCACAGATCTTGAGACGACCTGTGAGTTCTTCGATGGACATGGTTTTGAGGTCAAGGAGACTCTCAATGGACCGTGCCATTTGCTTGTACTTCTTGGGGACGACGCGGAGGAATTTGAGGATCACCTTCTTGTCGTCGACTGGATCGCCGAGAACCTCCAACTGGTGGGTTAGTTCCTGCAGCCGCAACCCAAAGTCATCGACGGACTCACCCGCTTTGAAGCGAATCTCCTCGTACTGGCCATGCAGGATCTGCGCTTTCGACTCACGCACACGTTCGGCCCTGACGCGGATCGTCTTGATGGCGTCCCAGGCCTCCTTCGCCGTCTCCTTGATGGCGAGCATGGGGATCATCTCCGCTGGTACAGAGCGAAGGATCCCCTCCATGGCTGCACGATCATCCTCATACTCTCCTACTCCGGTGTCGATGATGTTCCATAGGCGCCTGGCCTGCAGGATCACCTTCATCAGGAGCGACCAGGTGTTGTAGTTGGTGCGCGTCAGGGTTGGCCACGTCGTGGACGCGACCCCTGCCGCATCGCGCCCAGCCCGTGGGGCGGTGAGCGCGCGTGATGATGCCGACGGCGTCCCGAGCTTGTCCACGTCCTCACCCTTCTGCTCGTGGGGGTTCTTGGACGGATCTCCCGTACCCTTCGTCATCCTCATTGTGGCTCTGATACCACTTGTCAGCTTTCAACCTACAACAACGCGATCGAATAGAGAGAGAGAGAGCAAAAGGTAGACAATGAACACTCAGGTTTTTGTGCAGCGTAAAACTTTACTGCTTTTCTCTTTCTCCTTTTATTCTTTGGAAAAGCAAAGACATGCCGTGACTCTCGCCACGATCCCTATAGAGATGCGCCATCCCACACCTCGGATCGAGCCCACGACGATCCTAAAGACCAGGGCCTGCGCACAAACCGCGTCAGCGCCCAGCTACGAAATAGCTAACTGAAGAGATAAACATGACACCTAGAACTGAAACTCTGAAACTGTAAAACTAGTCTAACGGCTACTGAATTTATTCAACATTCTGCGCCGCCGTGCTGCGGGACGCCAACGACGGCACGTGCACGAAGCAGCAGCTCCCTCTGCGATACGGCCACGCAGGAGGCGGATACACGTTGTCCGTCAAGACAGGGGGAGCGGCAAACCCGGCGTTGGGCGGCAGCGGCACGGGTACCAATAACAAACCCGTCGGGCGCGTGACCATGATCTCGTTGGTTTGCATTGGCATCCTAGCATTCGTCGCGTTGTCCGCCTTTATTGGGTCGGCACAGCCTGCTCCGGGTGAATCGGAGTATCGTGTGCCGGCACGTTGCACTCGCGAACGCCCACGCCGGCAAGGGCTAGGATGAGGAGGAGGCGGCGGCGCCCCTGAAGTCGTACACGTACCAGGAGCTGGAGCGCGCGGCGTACTGCTTCCGAGACCCGCTTGGCCGCGGCGCGTTCGGCACCGTGTTCAAAGGGGCGCTGCGCAACGACGAGAAGGCCATCGCCGTGAAGCGGCTGGAGAAGCTCGTTGAGGACGGCGAGCGGGAGTTCTAGAGAGAGGTGCGCGCCATCGGGCGTACGAGCCACCGCAACCTGGTCCGCCTCCTCGGCTTCTGTCACGAGGGCGCGAACCGCCTCCTCGTCTACGAGTTCATGAGCAACGGCTCCGTCGCCGACCTGCTTTTCAAGGGTGGCGCCTACCTCCCCCTCGCGTGGCCCGACCGCCTACGCATCGCGCTCGACGTTGCGCGGGGCCTGCACTACCTCCACGACGAGCTCGACAGCCGCGTGATCCACTGCGACGTCAAGCTGCAGAACATCCTCATGGACGCGGCCGGCACGGCCAAGATCGCCGACATCGGGCTGGCCAAGCTGCTCCAGCCGGACCAGACGCGCACTTTCACCGGCGTCCGCGGGACACAAGGGTACCTGGCAACAGAGTGGTACAGGGGTGCCGGGCCGGTCACGGTGAAGGCCGACGTGTACAGCTACGGCGTGGTGCTGCTCGAGATCATGACGTGCAGGCGGAGTATGGAGATGGAGGAGGCCGGCGAGGAACGTACGCTGATGGAGCTCGTGTACGAGTGGCTTCTGAGGGGTGATGTGAAGAAGGCCATCAACAGCGACGAGATGGTCGATGCAGCGGCCATCGAGCGGGTGGTGAAGGTCGGAATCTGGTGCGTGCAAGGAGAGCCTACGTCGAGGCCGTCAATCAAGAGTGTCATCTTGATGCTGGAAGGGCATTTGGAGGTGCCATTTCCTCCCCCTCCTGCTGCTTATTGATGTGTCTATATAATGATACAGAAGTGCAGCTAGCTTCAGGATGAAAGTTTTGGAAGAAATCAGCAAAGTTTTGTTACCAAGAATGATCCAGCTGCGAAAATTGTGAGATACGAATTCTGATGGGATTCGTTGCATAGAAAACAAAAAATTTCCTACCGCAAAGACGAATCAATCCAAGATCTAATCTATGGAAAAGCCAAGATCTAATCTATGAGATCTGAACAACGAGATGGAGATGAGACTAACCCTCGAAGATTCCAAAGCCTACGAGATTAATCTCGTTGTTGGTGCAGACGATCGTTCCGGTGCTGTAATCCGGCAGCACTTCCGTACTCGGTCGTGCGTACGGTGTCGATGAAGCCCCTTCCTCTCCCCGTTTCAGCGGGCAGCGGAGGTGTGGTAGATCTCCACGGAATCCCAGCAGCACGACGGCATGGTGGTGGTGGTGGTGGAGAAGAATTACTGCAGGGCTTCGCATAAGCCGGAGCAGTGTATGGAGGAGGTAGAGAGGGGGCGGCTAGGGTTGGAACAGAGGTGTGGTGGCCGGCCACCCCCTCCCCTCTTTATATAGGGGGAGGGGTCGGCCTAGGGTTTCCCCCTGGCCCCACCTCTTTCCTTGGCCGGCGCATGAAGGGGGGAAGTCTTCCCCCCAAGTCTTCCCTTTATCTCTTCGTTTAAACACTTTAATCTTGAGATAGATTCTATCTCTAAATTTAAACCATTTAAATTAGAGATAGATTCTATCTCTAGGGGTGGGCCGGCCTGGGCCCACATGTCATAGTGGGCAGGACCCACCATGCCATGTGGCGCCTATGTGGCCTCTCCCGGGGTGGTGGGCCCACTGGTGGCCCTCTAGAACCTTGTAGAAGCTCCGGTCAAAACACCGGACTTTTTCCCGAACCCCGGAAAATGACTTCCCTTATATGAATCTTATTCTCCGGACTATTCCGGACCTCCTCGTGATGTCCTGGATCCCATCCGAGACACCGAACAAAAACTTCGGACTCCATCTCATATTCCGAATCTACTTATGCGACATCGAACCTTAAGCGCGTCACCCTACGGTTCGCGAACTATGCGTACATGGTCGAGACTCCTCTCCGAGCAATAACCAATAGCGGGATCTGGAGATCCATAATGGCTCCCACATATTCAACGATGACTTTAGTGATCGATTGAACCATTTACATACGATGCCGATTCCCTTTGTCACACGATATTCTACTTGTCCGAGGTTTGATCATTGGTATCTCCATACCTTGTTCAACCTCGTTACCGACAACTACTCTTTACTCGTACCGCGGTATGTCATCTCTTATGATCCAATAATATGCTTGCAAGCTAATCAGACGACATTCCACCGAGAGGGCCCAGAGTATATCTATCCGTCATCGGGATGGACAAATCCCACTATTGATCCATATGCCTCAACTCACACTTTCCAAATACTTAATCCCATCTTTATAACCACCCATTTACGCAATGGCATTTGATGTAATCAAAGTACCCTTCCGGTGTAAGTGATTACATGATCTCATGGTCGAAGGACTAAGGCAACTATGTATCGAAAGCTTATAGCAAATTGAACTTAATGACTTGATCTTATGCTACGCTCATTTGGGTGTGTGTCCATTATATCATTCAACTAATGACATAACCTTGTTATTAATAACATCCAATGTTCATGATCACGAAACCATGATCATCCATTAATCAACAAGCTAGTTATACAAGAGGCTTACTAGGGACTCCTTGTTGTTTACATAACACACATGTATCAATGTTTCGGTTAATACAATTATAGCATGGTATGCAAACATTTATCATAAACACAAAGATATTATAATAACCACTTCATTATTGCCTCTTGGGCATATCTCCAACAAGTCTCCCACTTGCACTAGAGTCAATAATCTAGATTACATTGTAAGGTACCTAACACCCATGGCATTCTGGTGTTGGTCATGCTTTGCCCTAGGGAGATCTTTAGTCAACGGATCTGCAACATTCAGATCTGTGTGTACTTTGCAAATCTCCACTTCACCATCTTCGATGTACTCGCGAATCGAATGAAAACGCAGCTTGATATGCTTTAGCTTCTTGTGTGACCTTGGTTCCTTTGCATTGGCGATGGCACCCGTGTTGTCACAATAAATGACTAACGGGTCCAATGCACTAGGAACCACACCAAACTCAACAATGAACCTCTTCATCCATACCGCTTTCAATGAAGCCTCTGAAGCCGCTATATATTCAGATTCTGTTGAAGATTTCGCCACCGTGCACTGCTTGGAACTGCTCCAGCTTACTGCCGGACCATTCAATATAAACACGTACCCAGACTGAGACTTAGAGTCATCAGGATCGGTGTTCCAACTTGCATCGGTGTAACTGGTTACAACGAGCTCTTGGTCAACGCCATAACAAAGAAACATATCGTTAGTCCTTTTCAGGTACTTAGGATATTCTTGACCGCTGTCCAGTGTTCCATTCCTGGATCACTTTGATATCTGCTGGTCAAACTAACAAGATGTGCGATATCCGGTCTAGTACACAGCATGGCATACATGAGAGAGCCTACTGCCGAAGCATAGGGGATCTTGCTCATCCGCTCTCTTTCATCTGCTGTAGCCGGACCTTGAGTCTTACTCAAGACCTTACCTGGCAACATAGGCAAGAACCCTTTCTTGCTTTCATCCATTCTAAACTTCTTTAGAATCTTGTCCAGGTATGTACTCTGTGAAAGGCCTATTAGGCGTCTTGATCTATCTCTATAAATCTTGATGCCTAAAATGTACGCTGCTTCACCAAGGTCTTTCATTGAAAAAGACTTATTCAAATAACCTTTAACGCTGCTGATACGTCTCCGACGTATCGATAATTTCTTATGTTCCATGCCAGATTATTGATGATATCTACATGTTTTATACACATTATATGTCGTATTTATGCATTTTCCGGCACTAACCTATTAACAAGATGCCGAAGAGCCAGTTGCTGTTTTCTGCTGTTTTTGGTTTCAGAAATCCTAGTAAGGAAATATTCTCGGAATTGGACGAAATCAATGCCCAGGGTCCTATTTTTGCACGAAGCTTCCAGAAGACCGAAGAGGAAACGAAGTGGGGCCACGAGGCGACGACACGCTAGGGCGGCGCGGCCCAGGTGCTGGCCGCGCGGCCCTATTGTGTCGCCACCTCGTGACGCCCCCCCTGACCTACCCTTTCGCCTACTTAAAGCCTCCGTCGCGAAACCCCCAGTACCGAGAGCCACGATACGGAAAACCTTACTGAGACGCCGCCGCCGCCAATCCCATCTCGGGGGATTCAGGAGATCGCTCTCCGCACCCCGCCGGAGAGGGGAATCATCTCCCGGAGGACTCTTCACCGCCATGATCGCCTCCGGAGTGATGAGTGAGTAGTTCACCCCTGGACTATGGGTCCATAGCAATAGCTAGATGGTCGTCTTCTCCTTATGTGCTTCATTGTTGGATCTTGTGAGCTGCCTAACATGATCAAGATCATCTATCTGTAATGCTATATGTTGTGTTTGTCGGGATCCGATGGATAGAGAATACTATGTTATGGTGATTATCAATCTATTACCTATGTGTTGTTTATGATCTTGCATGCTCTCCGTTATTAGTAGAGGCTCTGGCCAAGTTTTTGCTCTTAACTCCAAGAGGGAGTATTTATGCTCGATAGTGGGTTCATGCCTCCATTAAATCTGGGACAAGGACGTAAAGTTCTAAGGTTGTGGATGTGCTGTTGCCACTAGGGATAAAACATTGATGCTATGTCCAAGGATGTAGTTATTGATTACATTACGCACCATACTTAATGCAATTGTCCGTTGTTTGCAACTTAATACCGAAGGGGTTCGGATGATAACCTCGAAGGTGGACTTTTTAGGCATAGATGCATGCCGGATAGCGGTCTATGTACTTTGTCGTAATGCCCAATTAAATCTCACTATATTTATCATATCATGTATGTGCATTGTCATGCCCTCTCTATTTGTCAATTGCCCGACTATAATTTGTTCACCCAACATGCTATTTATCTTATGGGAGAGACACCTCTAGTGAACTCGTGGACCCCGGTCCTATTCTTTACATCGCATACAATCCATCGCAATACTTGTTCTTTACTGTTTTCTGCAAACAATCATCTTCCACACAATACGGTTAATCCTTTGTTACAGCAAGCCGGTGAGATTGACAACCTCACTGTTTCGTTGGGGCAAAGTACTTTTGTTGTGTTGTGCAGGTTCCATGTTGGCGCCGAAATCCCTGGTGTTGCGCCGCACTACATCCCGCCGCCATCAACCTTCAACGTGCTTCTTGGCTCCTCCTGGTTCGATAAACCTTGGTTTCTTTCTGAGGGAAAACTTGCTACTGTCTACATCACACCTTCCTCTTGGGGTTCCCAACGGACGTGTGTTAATTGCACGCATCAAGCTCTTTTTCTGGCGCCGTTGCCGGGGAGATCAAGACACGCTGCAAGGGGAGTCTCCACAATCCAATCTCTTTACTTTGTTTTTGTCTTGCTTTATTTTATTTACTACTTTGTTTGCTGCACTTAAACAAAACACAAAAAAATTAGTTGCTAGCTTTACTTTATTTACTGTCTTGCTCTCTATATCAAAAACACAAAAAAATTAGTTACTTGCATTTACTTTATCTAGTTTGCTTTATTTACTACTGCTAAAATGAATACTCCTGAAAACACTAAGTTGTGTGACTTCACAACCACAAATAATAATGATTTCCTATGCACACCTATTGCTCCACCTGCTACTACAGCAGAATTCTTTGAAATTAAACCTGCTTTACTGAATCTTGTTATGAGAGAGCAATTTTCTGGTGTTAGTTCTGTTGATGCTGCTGCCCATCTTAATAATTTTGTTGAACTATGTGAAATGCAAAAGTATAAAGATGTAGATGGTAATATTATAAAATTTAAATTGTTTCCTTTCTCATTAAGAGGAAGAGCTAAAGATTGGTTGCTATCTTTGCCTAAGAATAGTATTGATTCATGGACTAAATGTAAGGATGCTTTTATTGGTAGATATTATCCTCCCGCTAAAATTATATCTTTGAGAAGTAGCATAATGAATTTTAAACAATTAGATAATGAACATGTTGCTCAAGCATGGGAGAGAATGAAATCTTTGGTAAAGAATTGCCCAACCCATGGACCGACTACTTGGATGATCATCCAAACCTTCTATGCAGGACTAAATTTTTCTTCGCGGAACCTATTGGATTCAGCTGCTGGAGGTACCTTTATGTCCATCACTTTGGGGGCGGCTACAAAGCTTCTTGATGATATGATGATAAATTACTCGAATGGCACACTGAAAGGGCTCCACAAGGTAAGAAGGTAAATTCTGTCGAAGAAACCTCCTCCTTGAGTGATAAGATTGATGTGATTATGTCTATGCTTGTGAATGGTAGATCTAATGTTGATCCTAATAATGTTCCTTTAGCTTCATTGGTTGCTCAAGAAGAAAATGTTGATGTGAATTTCATTAAAAATAATAATTTCAACAACAATGCTTATAGGAACAATTCTGGTAATAACTATAGGCCATATCCTTCTGCTAATGGTAATGGTTATGGTAATTCTTATGGGAATTCTTACAACAATAATAGGAGTGTACCCCCTGGTCTTGAAGCCATGCTTAAAGAATTTATTAGTACACAAACTGCTTTTAACAAATCTGTTGAGGAAAAGCTTGATAAAATTGATATTCTTGCTTCTAAGGTTGATAGACTTGCCTCCGATGTTGATCTTTTAAAATTGAAAGTTATGCCTAATAAGGACATTGATAATAAGATTACTACTACAGCAAATGCCATCCAAGTTAGAATTAATGAGAATATAAGATTAATGGCTGAATTGCGTGCTAGGTGGGATAGAGAAGAAAATGAAAAACTAGCTAAAGAGAATAATATAGCTAAAGTTTGGACTATTACCACCACTAGTAATGATAATGATTCACATGTTGCTACACCTCCTACTATCAATGGTAAAATAATTGGTGTTGGCAATGTTTCTACTCCTAGTGCAAAGCGTACAAAACTGCCTGAAATTGCTAAAACTGCTGAAACTGCTTGTGATAAAACTGCTGAAATTTTTTCGAACATTGAGGGTGATGATCCCATTGCTGTAGATCATAATGGTTTGGATTTTGATGATTGCCACATCTCTGAAGTTATAAAGTTCTTACAAAAACTTGCTAAGAGTCCCAACGCTAGTGCTATAAATTTGGCCTTTACAAAACATATTACAAATGCTCTCATCAAAGCTAGAGAAGAGAAACTAAAACTTGAAACTTCTATTCCTAGGAAGTTAGAAGATAGTTGGGAGCCCATCATTAAGATGAGGGTCAATGATTTTGATTGTAATGCTTTATGTGATCTTGGTGCAAGTATTTCTGTTATGCCTAAGAAAGTCTATGATATGCTTGACTTGCCACCATTGAAAAATTGTTATTTGGATGTTAATCTCGCTGATAATGCTAAAAAGAAACCTTTGGGGAGAGTTGATAATGTTCGCATTATGGTTAACAATAACCTTGTCCCCATTGATTTCGTTGTCTTGGATATTGAATGCAATGCATCTTGCCCCATTATATTGGGAAGACCTTTTCTTCGAACCGTTGGTGCTACTATTGATATGATGGAAGGTAATATTAAATATCAATTTCCTCTCAAGAAAGGTATGGAACACTTCCCTAGAAAAAGAATGAAGTTACCTGATGATTTTATTATTAGAACAAATTATGATGTCGATGCTTCATCTCTTGATAATACTTGATATACCCTTTCTGCGCCTAGCTGAAAGGCGTTAAAGAAAAGCGCTTATGGGAGACAACCCATGTTTTTACTACAGTACTTTGTTTTATATTTGAGTCTTGGAAGTTGTTTACTACTGTAGCAACCTCTCCTTATCATGTTTTTGTGCCAAGTAAAGTCTCTATGGTAAAGTTGATGCTAGATTTGGATTGCTGCACGTAAACAGCATTGCTGTCTGTCACGAATTCGCGCAGAAGTCTCTGTAAAAAAATCAAAAAATCTGCAAATTTACGTGCGTGATCCTCGGATATGTACGCAACTTTCATTAGTTTTGAGTTTTTCCGTTTGAGCAAGTTAAGTGCCCCTTCCAGGTTCGTCTTTACGGACTGTTCTGTTTTTGACAGATTCTGCCTTTTATTTCGCATTGCCTCTTTTGCTATGTTGGATGAATTTCTTTGTTCCATTAATGTCCAAGTAGCTTTGTGCAATGTCCAGAAGTGTTAAGAATGATTGTGTCACCTCTGAACATGTGAATTTTTGATTGTGCACTAACCCTCTAATGAGTTTGCTTGAAGTTTGGTGTGAAGGAAGTTTTCAAGGGTCAAGAGAGGAGTATGATATACTATGATCAAGAGGAGTGAAAGCTCTAAGCTTGGGGATGCCCCGGTGGTTCACCCCTGCATATTTTAAGAAGACTCAAGCGTCTAAGCTTGGGGATGCCCAAGGCATCCCCTTCTTCATCGACAACATCATCAGGTTCCTCCCCCGAAACTATATTTTTATTCCAGTCACATCTTATGTACTTTGCTTGGAGCGTCTGTTTGTTTTTGTTTTTGTTTTTGTTTTTGTTTGAATAAAATGGATCCTAGCATTCATTGTGTGGGAGAGAGACACGCTCCGCTGTTGCATATGGACAAATATGTCCTTAGGCTTTACTCATAGTATTCATGGCGAAGGTTGAATCTTCTTCGTTAAATTGTTATATGGTTGGAATCGGGAAATGCTACATGTAGTAATTCTAAAATGTCTTGAATAATTTGATACTTGGCAATTGTTGTGCTCATGTTTAAGCTCTTGCATCATATACTTTGCACCCATTAATGAAGAAATACATAGAGCTTGCTAAAATTTGGTTTGCATATTTGGTCTCTCTAAAGTCTAGATAATTTCTAGTATTGAGTTTTGAACAACAAGGAAGACGGTGTAGATTCTTATAATGTTTACAATATGTCTTCTATGTGAGTTTTGCTGCACTGGTTCATACTTGTGTTTGTTTCAAATAACCTTGCTAGCCTAAACCTTGTATCGAGAGGGAATACTTCTCATGCATCCAAAATCCTTGAGCCAACCACTATGCCATTTGTGTCCACCATACCTACCTACTACATGGTATTTCTCCGCCATTCCAAAGTAAATTGCTTGAGTGCTACCTTTAAATTTCCATCATTCGCCTTTGCAATATATAGCTCATGGGACAAAATAGCCTTAAAAACTATTGTGGTATTGAATATGTACTTATGCACTTTATCTCTTATTAAGTTGCTTGTTGTGCGATAACCATGTTCCCGGGGACGCCATCAACTTTTTGTTGAATATCATGTGAGTTGCTATGCATGTTCGTCTTGTCCGAAGTAAGGGCGGTTTTCACAACCAAATGGTTTGAGTATGCATACTCGTTAGAGAAGAACATTGGGCCGCTAACTAAAGCCATGAATCATGGTGGAAGTTTCAGTTTGGACATAAAACCTCAATCTCTTATGAGAATATTAACTCGTTGTTGAATGCTTAAGCATTAAAAGAGGAGTCCATTATCTCGTTGTCTATGTTGTCCCGTATGGGTGTCTAAGTTGAAGAATGATCAAAAGCGAGAAATCCAATGCGAACTTTCTCCTTAGACCCTTGTACAGGCGGCATAGAGGTACCCCTTTGTGACACTTGGTTGAAACGTATGTTATGCAATGATGATCGGTGTTAACCCAAGCTAATTAGGACAAGGTGCGAGCACTATTAGTACACTATGCATGAGGCTTGCAACTTGTAAGATATAATTTACATGATACATATGCTTTATTACTACCGTTGACAAAATTGTTTCATGTTTTCAAAATAAAAGCTCTAGCACAAATATAGCAATCGATGCTTTCCTCTTTGAAGGACCTTTCTTTTACTTTTATGTTGAGTCAGTTCACCTATTTCTCTCCACCTCAAGAAGCAAACACTTGTGTGAACTGTGCATTGATTCCTACATACTTGCATATTGCACTTGTTATATTACTTTACATTGACAATATCCATGAGATATACATGTTACAAGTTGAAAGCAACCGCTGAAACTTAATCTTCCTTTGTGTTGCTTCAATACCTTTACTTTGATTTATTGCTTTATGAGTTAACTCTTATGCAAGACTTATTGATGCTTGTCTTGAAGTACTATTCATGAAAAGTCTTTGCTTTATGATTCATTTGTTTACTCATGTCATTACCATTGTTTTTGATCGCTGCATTCATTACATATGCTTACAATAGTATGATCAAGGTTATGATGGCATGTCACTCCGTAAATTATCTTTGTTATCGTTTACTCGCTCGGGACGAGCAGGAACTAAGCTTGGGGATGCTGATACGTCTCCGACGTATCGATAATTTCTTATGTTCCATGCCACATTATTGATGATATCTACATGTTTTATACACATTATATGTCGTATTTATGCATTTTCCGGCACTAACCTATTAACAAGATGCCGAAGAGCCGCTTGTTGTTTTCTCGCTGTTTTTGGTTTCAGAAATCCTAGTAAGGAAATATTCTCGGAATTGGACGAAATCAACGCCCAGGGTCCTATTTTTGCACGAAGCTTCCAGAAGACCGAAGAGGAAACGAAGTGGGGCCACGAGGCGACGACACGCTAGGGCGGCGCGGCCCAGGTGCTGGCCGCGCGGCCCTGTTGTGTCGCCACCTCGTGACGCCCCCTGACCTACCCTTTCGCCTACTTAAAGCCTCCGTCGCGAAACCCCCGTACCGAGAGCCACGATACGGAAAACCTTCCGAGACGCCGCCGCCGCCAATCCCATCTCGGGGGATTCAGGAGATCGCCTCCGGCACCCTCGCCGGAGAGGGGAATCATCTCCCGGAGGACTCTTCATCGCTATGATCGCTCCGGAGTGATGAGTGAGTAGTTCACCCCTGGACTATGGGTCCATAGCAGTAGCTAGATGGTCGTCTTCTCCTTATGTGCTTCATTGTTGGATCTTGTGAGCTGCCTAACATGATCAAGATCATCTATCTGTAATGCTATATGTTGTGTTTGTCGGGATCCGATGGATAGAGAATACTATGTTATGGTGATTATCAATCTATTACCTATGTGTTGTTTATGATCTTGCATGCTCTCCGTTATTAGTAGAGGCTCTGGCCAAGTTTTTGCTCTTAACTCCAAGAGGGAGTATTTATGCTCGATAGTGGGTTCATGCCTCCATTAAATCTGGGACGAGTGATGAAAAGTTCTAAGGTTGTGGATTTGCTGTTGCCACTAGGGATAAAACATTGATGCTATGTCCAAGGATGTAGTTATTGATTACATTACGCACCATACTTAATGCAATTGTCTGTTGTTTGCAACTTAATACCGGAAGGGGTTCGGATGATAACCTGGAAGGTGGACTTTTTAGGCATAGATGCATGCTCGGATAGCGGTCTATGTACTTTGTCGTAATGCCCAATTAAATCTCACTATATTTATCATATCATGTATGTGCATTGTCATGCCCTCTCTATTTGTCAATTACCCGACTGTAATTTGTTCACCCAACATGCTATTTATCTTATGGGAGAGACACCTCTAGTGAACTGTGGACCCCGGTCCTATTCTTTACATCGCATACAATCTATCGCAATACTTGTTCTTTACTCGTTTTCTCGCAAACAATCATCTTCCACACAATACGGTTAATCCTTTGTTACGAGAAGCCGGTGAGATTGACAACCTCACTCGTTTCGTTGGGGCAAAGTACTTTGGTTGTGTTGTGCAGGTTCCACGTTGGCGCCGGAATCCCCGGTGTTGCGCCGCACTACATCCCGCCGCCATCAACCTTCAACGTGCTTCTTGGCTCCTCCTGGTTCGATAAACCTTGGTTTCTTTCCGAGGGAAAACTTGCTATCGTCCGCATCACACCTTCCTCTTGGGGTTCCCAACGGACGTGTGTTAATTGCACGCATCACTCGCTTAATAGTTCTATATCATTCCCAATCAATAATATGTCATCTACATATAATATCGTGAACGCTACAGAGCTCCCACTCACTTTCTTGTAAATACAGGCCTCACCATGAGTCTGTATAAAACCGAAGTCTTTGATCACCCTATCAAAGCGTAGGTTCCAACTCCGGGATGCTTGCTTCAGTCCATAAATGGAACGCTGAAGTTTGAATACCTTGTCAACATTTTTAGGATCGACAAAACCTTTGGGTTGTACCATATACAACTCTTCCTCAATATCACCATTAAGGAACGCCGTTTTGACATCCATCTGCCAAATCTCATAATCAAAAAATGCAGCTATTGCTAACAAAATCCTCACGGACTTTAGCTTCGCTACAGGTGAGAAAGTCTCATCGTAGTCAACTCCTTGAATTTGTCGGAAACCCTTTGCGACAAGTCGAGCTTTATAGACAGTAATATTACCATCAGCATCTGTTTTTCTCTTGAAGATCCATTTATTCTCTACAGCCTTGCGGCTATCAGGTAAGTCTACCAAAGTCCATACTTTGTTACCATACATGGATCCCATCTCGGATTTCATGGCTTCTTGCCATTTGTTGGAATCTGGGCTCATCATTGCTTCTTCATACGTTGCAGGGTCCTCATCATTGTTGTCCACAATCATGACATTTAGACAGGGATCATACCAATCAGAAGTGGTACGTTCCCTCGTCGATCTGCGAGGTTCAGTAGCTTCCTCGTTCGAAGTTTCATGATCATCATCATTTGCTTCCTCTCCTATCGGCGTAGGCTGCGCAGAAACTTCTTCCGGCACTGCGCTACTCTGATCTATGAGAGAAGGTTCATCAACCTCGTCGAGTTCTACTTTCCTTCTAGTCACTTCTTTAGTGAGAAACTCCTTATCAAGAAAGGATCCGTTCTTGGCAACAAAGATTTTGCCTTCGGATCTGTGATAGAAAGTGTACCCAATTGTTTCTTTAGGGTATCCTATGAAGACGCATTTCTCCGCTTTGGGTTCTAGCTTGTCAGGTTGTAACTTCTTTACATAAGCTTCGCAACCCCAAACTTTAAGGAACGACAGCTTAGGTTTCTTCCCAAACCATAATTCATACGGTATCGTTTCAACGGATTTAGATGGTGCCCTATTTAAAGTGAATGTGTCTGTCTCTAATGCATAACCCCAAAACGATAATGGCAAATCGCTAAGAGACATCATAGACCGAACCATATCTAAGAGAGTTCGATTACGACGTTCGGACACACCATTGCGCTGTGGTGTTCCCGGCGGTGTCAATCGTGGAAAGTATTCCGCATTTCTTTAAATGCATGCCAAACTCATAACTCAGATATTCGCCTCCGCGATCAGAACGCAGAAACTTAATCTTCTTGTTACGTTGATTTTGTACTTCACTTTGGAATTCCTTGAACTTCTCAAAAGTCTCGGACTTATGTTTCATAAAGTAAATATACCCATATCTACTCAGATCATCCGTGAAGGTTAGAACATAACGATAACCACCGCACGATGCTACACTCATTGGTCCACACACATCGGTATGTATGATTTCCAATAAGTCTGTAGCTCGCTCCATTGTACCAGAAAATGGAGTCTTAGTCATTTTTCCCATTAGACATGCCTCGCATCTGTAAAGTGACTCAAAGTCAAGTGACTCAAGAAGTCCATCGGAATGGAGTTTCTTCATGCGCTTCACTCCAATATAACTAAGACGACAGTGCCACATATAAGTAGAATTATCGTTCAATTTAATTCGCTTAGCATCAATGTTATGAACATGTGTATCACTACTATCGAGATTTAACAAGAATAAACCATTCATCTCAGGTGCATGGCCATAAAAGACATTACTCATATAAATCGAACAACCATTATTCTCAGACTTAAACGAATAACCGTCTTGCATTAAACAAGATCTAGATATAATGTTCATGCTCAACGCAGGTACCAAATAACAATTATTAAGGTTTAAAACAAATCCCGAAGGTAGATGTAGAGGGAGCGTGCCGACGGCGATCACATCGACTTTGGATCCATTTCCAATGCGCATCGTCACCTCGTCCCTCGCCAGGCTTCGTCTATTCCGCAGTTCCTGTCTCGAGTTACAAATGTGAGCAACCGAACCAGTATCAAATACCCAGGCACTACTACGAGAACCAGTAAGATAGACATCAATAACATGTATATCAAATATACCTTTCTTTTTGACATGGCCGCTCTTCAGATCGGCCAAGTATTCGGAGCAATTGCGCTTCCAGTGCCCCTTCCCTTGGCAGTAATAGCACACAGTCTCAGGTTTAGGACCAGCCTTAGGCTTCTCAGGATGCGCTGCAACTTTCTTGCCGCCCTTCTTGAAGTTACCCTTGTTAGGCTTGCCCTTTCTGAAACCGGTGGTCTTGTTGACCATCAACACTTGATTCTCCTTCTTTATCTCTACTTCAGCAGATTTCAGCATGGAAACGAGTTCAGGTAAATCTTTATTCATGTTCTGCATGTTGTAGTTCATCACGAAGTTCTTGTAACTTGGTGGCAGTGATTGAAGGACATGATGAATACCCAGCTGGTTAGGGATCATCATCCCCATGTCACTGAGCTTCTTCGCATGTCCGGACATGGCGAACATGTGCTCACTAACGGAGCTGCCCTCTTCCATCATACAGCTAAAGAAACTGTTTCGAGGCCTCATAGCTCTCCACGGCCGCATGAGTTTCAAAGATAAGCTTGAGCTCACGCATCATCTCACACGGGTCGTGGTGCTCAAAACGCTTTTGGAGCTCTGCCTCTAAGTTGCACAAGATGGCACACTGAACTTCGGAGTATCGAGTTGCCCGAGTCTCATAAACATTCTTTATGTCCTCGGATACTGCAGGAGGTGGTGGGGAACCTAGCGGTGCATCGAGCACATATTGCAGGCTTCCACCAGTGAGGAAAATCCTCACATGACGGAACCAGATCGGTGAAGTTGCTACCATTGCCCTTAAGCTTTTCTTTCTCTAGGAACTCGGTTAAAATTGATGGAGGGGGCGCCATGATCTACAACATATTTGCAAAGAGTTTAGACTAAGTTTATGATAAAATGAGTTCAATTTTAATTCTTAAATTAACTAGGTGAACTCCCACTCAAAACAACATCCCTCGCATTGTCTTAGTGATTACACGAACCAAATCCACTACACCAAGTCCGATCTTCACGAGAAAAGATGTAGCTTCAAAGGCGAACACTCAAAGTGTTCATCATATCATTCATATGACTCATGCTCTACCTTTCGGTATCCCGTGTTCCGAGACCATGTCTGTACATGCTAGGCTCGTCAAGGCAACCTTAGTATCCGCGTGTGCAAATCTGGCTTGCACCCGTTGTATGCACATGTAGAGTCTATCACACCCGATCATGACGAGATGCTTCGAAACGACAAGTCTTAGCAACGGTGCATACTAAGGATGAACACTTTATTATAATGCTACCGTCGCGATCTAAGCAAAATAAGATCCATAAAAAGGATTAACATCACATGCAAGTCATAATGTGTGATATGATATCGCCTTTCTTCTTGTGATTTTGATCTCCATCTCCAAAGCACGGACATGATCTCCATCATCACCAGCATGGCGTCAAGGTCAGTGGCGCCGCTTGATGTCTACGGGTGCTTCTATTCTTGTAGACAGTGTTGGGCCTACAAGAGCAGAGGTTTGTAGAACAGCAGCAAGTTTCCCTTAAGTGGATCACCCAAGGTTTATCGAACTCAGGGAGGAAGAGGTCAAAGATATCCCTCTCATGCAACCCTGCAACCACAAAGCAAGAAGTCTCTTGTGTCCCCAACACACCTAATAGGTGCACTAGTTCGGCGAAGAGATAGTGAAATACAGGTGGTATGAATAAGTATGAGCAGTAGTAACGGCGCCAGAAAAGTGCTTGCTGGCGTGCAGTTGATGGTAGTAATATTGCAGGAAGTAAACATGTAACAGAACAGTAAACAAGCAGCGATAGCAGTATTTAGGAACAAGGCCTAGGGATCATACTTTCACTAGTGGACACTCTCAACATTGATCACATAACAGAATAAATAGATAGATGCTATACTCTACACCCTCTTGTTGGATGATGAACACCACTAACTGTGTAGGATTACACGAACCCTCAATGCCGGAGTTAACAAGCTCCACAATATTCAATGTTCATATTTAAATAACCTTAGAGTGCATAACAGATCAACATAACCAAACCAAGTACTAACATAGCATGCACACTCGTCACCTTCACACTACGAAAGGAGGAATAGATCACATCAATACTATCATAGCAATAGTTAACTTCATAATCTACAAGAGATCACAATCATAGCCTACGCCAAGTACTACACGATGCACACACTTGTCACCATTACACCGTGCAGGAGCAATAAACTACTTTAATAACATCACTAGAGTAGCACACGGATAAATTGTGATACAAAACACATTGCAATCATAAAGAGATATAAATAAGCACTTCACTATGCCATTCATAACAGCGAATAAGTATTCTGTGAAATATAGCCTAAGAGACCCACACGGTGCACACACTGTCACCTTTACACACGTGGGACAAGGAGTCTCCGGAGATCACATAAGTAAAACCCACTTGACTAGCATAATGACATCTAGATTACAAGCATCATCATATGAATCTCAATCATGTAAGGCAGCTCATGAGATTATTGTATTGAAGCACATAGGAGAGAGATTAACCACATAGCTACCGGTACAGCCCTTAGCCTCGATGGAGAACTACTCCCTCCTCATGGGAGACAGCAGCGTTGATGAAGATGGCGGTGGTGTTGATGGAGAAGCCTTCCGAGGCACTTCCCCGTCCGGCGGCGTGCCGGAACGGAGACTCCTGTCCCCGGATCTTGGCTTCGCGATGGCGGCGGCTCGGAAGGTTTTCTCCGGTTTCGTCGAACGTAATAGGGTTTTCGCGACGGAGACCTTAAGTAGGCGGAAGGGCAGCCTCGGAGGGGCCTGGTGGGCCCACACACTAGGGGGCGCGCCCCCCTCGGCCGCGCCGAGGTGTTGTGTGGGGCCCCCCAGGGCTTCCCTCTGGCGGCTCTCGGGTGTTCTGGAAGCTTCATCCAATTATAAGACTTTGGGCGTTGATTTCGTCCAATTCCGATAATATTTCCTTACTAGGATTTCTGAAACCAAAAACAGCAGAAACAAAGAATCGGCCCTTCGGCATCTCGTCAATAGGATAGTTCCGGAAAACGCATAATAATGACATAAAGTATGCATAAAACATGTAGATATCATCAATAATGTGGCATGGAACATAAGAAATTATCGATACGTCGGAGACGTATCAACATCCCCAAGCTTAGTTCCTGCTCGTCCGAGCGAGTAAACGATAACAAAGATAATTTACGGAGTGACATGCCATCATAACCTTGATCATACTATTGTAAGCATATGTAATGAATGCAGCGATCAAAATAATGGTAATGACATGAGTAAACAAATGAATCATAAAGCAAAGACTTTTAATGAATAGTACTTTCAAGACAAGCATCAATAAGTCTTGCATAAGAGTTAACTCATAAAGCAATAATTCAAAGTAAAAGGTATTGAAGCAACATAAAGGAAGATTAAGTTTCAGCGGTTGCTTTCAACTTGTAACATGTATATCTCATGGATAATGTCAACATAGAGTAATATAACAAATGCAATATGCAAGTATGTAGGAATCAATGCACAGTTCACACAAGTGTTTGCTTCTTGAGGTGGAGAGAGATAGGTGAACTGACTCAACATAAAAGTAAAAGAAAGGCCCTTCGCGGAGGGAAGCATTGATTGGTATATTTGTGCTAGAGCTTTGGTTTTGAAAACATAAAGAGATCATAAAAGTAAAATTTTGAGAGGTGTTTGTTGTTGTCAACGAATGGTAGTGGGCACTCTAACCCCCTTGCCAGACAAACCTTCAAAGAGCGGCTCCCATGAAGGACGTTATCTCTACCAGCAAGGTAGATCATCCCTCTTCTCTTTTGTTTACACGTGTATTTTAGTTTTATTTATGGATGACACTCCTCCCAACCTTTTGCTTACACAAGCCATGGCTAACCGAATCCTCGGGTGCCTTCCAACATTCACATACCATGAAGGAGTGTCTATTTGCAAAATTAAGTTGCTTACCGATGAATCGAGCAAAACATGTGAAGAGAATTATTAATGAAGGTTGTTAATTGGGGGCTGGGAACCCCGCGCCAGCTCTTTTTGCAAAATTATTGGATAAGCGGATGAAGCCACTAGTCCATTGGTGAAAGTTGCCCAACAAGAATGAAAGATAAACACCACATACTTCCTCATGAGCTATAAAACATTGACACAAATCAGAGGTGATAAATTTTGAATTATTTAAAGGTAGCACTCAAGCAATTTACTTTGGAATGGCGGAGAAATACCATGTAGTAGGTAGGTATGGTTGACACAAATGGCATAGTGGTTGGCTCAAGGATTTTGGATGCATGAGAAGTATTCCCTCTCGATACAAGGTTTAGGCTAGCAAAGTTATTTGAAACAAACACAAGGATGAACCGGTGCAGCAAAACTTACATAAAAGACATATTGTAAACATTATAAGACTCTACACCGTCTTCCTTGTTGTTCAAAACTCAATACTAGAAATTATCTAGACTTTAGAGAGACCAATTATGCAAACCAAATTTTAGCAAGCTCTATGTATTTCTTCATTAATAGGTGCAAAGTATATGATGCAAGAGCTTAAACATGAGCACAACAATTGCCAAGTATCACATTATCCAAGACATTTTACCAATTACTACATGTAGCATTTTCCGTTTCCAACCATATAACAATGAACGAAGCAGTTTCAACCTTCGCCATGAACATTAAAAGCTAAGAACACATGTGTTTATACGAACTAGCGGAGCGTGTCTCTCTCCCACACAAGCATTTATTCAAACAAAAGCACACAGACGCTCCAAGTAAAGTACATAAGATGTGACTGAATAAAAATATAGTTTCAAGAAAAGAAACCTGATAAGTTGTCGATGAAGAAGGGGATGCCTTGGGAATCTCCAAGCTTAGATGTTTGAGTCTTCTTGAAATATGCAGGGATGAACCACCGGGGCATCCCCAAGCTTAGACTCTTCACTCTTCTTGATCATAGTATATCATCCTCCTCTCTTGACCCTTGAAAACTTCCTCCACACCAAACTCGAAACAAACTCATTAGAGGGTTAGTGCATAATCAAAATTTCACATGTTCAGAGGTGACACAATCATTCTTAACACTTCGGACATTGCCCAAAGCTACTGGAAGTCAATGGAACAAAGAAATCCATCCAACACGAGCAAAAGAGGCAATGCGAAATAAAAGGCAGAATCGTCAAAACGAACGGTCCGTAAAGACGAATTTTAAAGTGGCACCGAGACTTGCTCAGATGAAAATGCCCAAATTGAATGAAAGTTGCGTTCATATCCGAGGATCACGCACGTAAATTGGCAGATTTTCTGAGTTACCTACGGAGAATTCTGCCTGATTCGTGACAGGACGTAATCTGTTTCACGCGAGTAATCCAAATCTAGTATGAACCTTGCTATCAAAGACTTTACTTGGCACAACAATGCAATAAAATAAGATATGGAGAGGTTGCTACAGTAGTAACAACTTCCAAGACTCAAATATAAAACAAAGTACTGTAGTAAAAAAAACACATGGGTTATCTCCCAAGAAGTTCTTTCTTTATAGCCATTAAGATGGGCTCAAGCGAGTTTTAATGATGCACTCGCAAGAAATAGTAGTTGAAGCAAAAGAGAGCATCAAAAAGCAAATTCAAAACAAATTTAAGTCTAACATGCTTCCTATGAAAAGGAATCTTGTAAATAAACAAGTTCATGAAGAGCAAAGTAACAAGCATAGGAAGATAGAACAAGTGTAGCTTCAAAAATTTCAGCACATAGAGAGGTGTTTTAGTAAAATGAAAATTTCTACAACCATATTTTCCTCTCTCATAATAATTTTCAGAGGCATCATGAACAAACTCAACAATATAAGTATCACATAAAGCATTCTTATTCACATGCATAAAAGTATCATTACTCTCCACATAAGCATAATCAATTTTATTAGTTGTAGTGGGAGCAAATTCAACAAAGTAGCTATCATTCTCATCATCAAATATAGGAGGCATATTGTAATCATAATCAAATTTATCCTCCATAACAGAGCGGTACTAAAAGACCAATATCATTATAATCATCATAAATAGGAGGCAAAGTATCATCAAAGTAAATTTTCTCCTCAATGCTTGGGGGACTAAAAATATCATGCTCATCAAAGCCAGCTTCCCCAAGCTTAGAATTTTCCATATCATTAGCAACAATGGTGTTCAAAGCGTTCATACTAATATGTTCCATAGGTTTTTTAATTTTCGCATCAAACCATCCATGTCTTAAATCAGGAAATAGAATAAGAAGCTCATTGTTGTCCATTATGCCTAACTAGTGTAAACAAGAAACAAAAAGATGCAATTGCAGGATCTAAAGGAAATAGCTTCGAGCACACACACAACGGCAACAGAAAAGTACTTATTACCTGGGACCGGAGTATGAATGCCTATTACCTTTCCTCCCCGGCAACGGCGCCAGAAAAGTGCTTGATGTCTATGGGTGCTTCTATTCTTGTAGACAGTGTTGGGCCTCCAAGAGCAGAGGTTTGTAGAACAGCAGCAAGTTTCCCTTAAGTGGATCACCCAAGGTTTATCGAACTCGGGGAGGAAGAGGTCAAAGATATCCCTCTCATGCAACCCTGCAACCACAAAGCAAGAAGTCTCTTGTGTCCCCAACACACCTAATAGGTGCACTAGTTCGGCGAAGAGATAGTGAAATACGGGTGGTATGAATAAGTATGAGCAGTAGTAACGGCGCCAGAAAAGTGCTTGTCAGGCGTGCGGTTGATGGTAGTAATATTGCGGAAGTAAACATGTAACGTAACAGTAAACAAGCAGCGATAGCGATATTTAGGAACAAGGCCTAGGGATCATACTTTCACTAGTGGACACTCTCAACATTGATCACATAACAGAATAAATAGATAGATGCTATACTCTACACCCTCTTGTTGGATGATGAACACCACTAACTATGTAGGATTACACGAACCCTCAATGCCGGAGTTAACAAGCTCCACAATATTCAATGTTCATATTTAAATAACCTTAGAGTGCATAACAGATCAACATAACCAAACCAAGTACTAACATAGCATGCACACCGTCACCTTCACACTACGAAAGGAGGAATAGATCACATCAATACTATCATAGCAATAGTTAACTTCATAATCTACAAGAGATCACAATCATAGCCTATGCCAAGTACTACATGATGCACACACTGTCACCATTACACCGTGCAGGAGCAATAAACTACTTTAATAACATCACTAGAGTAGCACACAGATAAATTGTGATACAAAACACATTGCAATCATAAAGAGATATAAATAAGCACTTCACTATGCCATTCATAACAGCGAATAAGTATTCTGTGAAATATAGCCTAAGAGACCCACACGGTGCACACACTCGTCACCTTTACACACGTGGGACAAGGAGTCTCCGGAGATCACATAAGTAAAACCCACTTGACTAGCATAATGACATCTAGATTACAAGCATCATCATATGAATCTCAATCATGTAAGGCAGCTCATGAGATTATTGTATTGAAGCACATAGGAGAGAGATTAACCACATAGCTACCGGTACAGCCCTTAGCCTCGATGGAGAACTACTCCCTCCTCATGGGAGACAGCAGCGTTGATGAAGATGCCGGTGGTGTTGATGGAGAAGCCTTCCGGGGGCACTTCCCCGTCCCGGCGGCGTGTCGGAACAGAGACTCCTGTCCCCCAGATCTTGGCTTCGCGATGGCGGCGGCTCTGGAAGGTTTTCTCTGGTTTCGTCGAACGTAATAGGGTTTTCGCGACGGAGACCTTAAGTAGGCGGAAGGGCAGCCTCGGAGGGGGCCTGGTGGGCCCACACACTAGGGGGGCGCGCCCCCCTCTGGCCGCGCCAGGGTGTTGTGTGGGGCCCCCAGGGCTCCCCTCTGGCGGCTCTCGGTGTTCCGGAAGCTTCGTCCAATTATAAGACTCGGGCGTTGATTTCGTCCAATTCCGAGAATATTTCCTTACTAGGATTTCTGAAACCAAAAACAGCAGAAAACAGCAATTGGCCCTTCGGCATCTCGTCAATAGGTTAGTTCCGGAAAACGCATAATAATGACATAAAGTATGCATAAAACATATAGATATCATCAATAATGTGGCATGCAACATAAGAAATTATCGATACGTCGGAGACGTATCACCGCTTCATGGTTGTCCATCACTTATAGCTACTATAACAACTACTTGAAATAAAGCTATTACATGATGAATAGACACACAGGTCTTTAACAAAAATCAAAGACAACCATTAGGCTCCTGCCGGTTGCCATAATACAATAATGAACATCTCATACATCAAATATAATCATCATCACATCATGGCCATATCACATCACCAAACCCTGCAAAAACAAGTTAGACGCCTCTAATTTGGTTTGCATAATTTACGTGGTTTAGGGTTTTCGAGTAAGATCCAATCTACCTACGAACATGAACCACAACGGTGATACTAGTGTTGACAATAGAAGTGCAAATTGTAATCTTCACTATGGTGAGAGAGACAGACACCCGCAAAGCCACTTATGCAATACAAGTTGCATGTCAAGCGTGGAGCAAGTCTCATGAGACGCGGTCATGTAAAGTTAGCCCGGGCCGCTTCATCCCACCATCCCGCAAGATGCAAAGTACACAAACTAAAGCAACAAAAGCATCACCGCCCACAAAACCATTGTGTTCTACTCGTGCAACAGATCTATGCATAGACAAGGCTCTGATACCACTGATGGGGTTCGTTGCATAGAAAACAAAAAATTTCCTACCGCAAAGACGAATAAATCCAAGATCTAATCTATGGAAAAGTCAAGATCTAATCTATGAGATCTGAACAACGAGATGGAGATGAGACTATCCCTCGAAGATTCCAAAGCCTATGAGATTAATCTCGTTGTTGGTGTAGACGATCGTTCCGGTGCTGCAATCCGGCAGCACTTCCGTACTCGGTCGCGCGTACGGTGTCGATGAAGCCCCTTCCTCTCCCCGTTCCAGCGGGCAGCGGAGGTGTGGTAGATCTCCACGGAATCCCAGCAGCACGACGGCGTGGTGGTGGTGGTGGAGAAGAATTACTGCAGGGCTTCGCCTAAGCCGGAGCAGTGTATGGAGGAGGTAGAGAGGGGGGCGGCTAGGGTTGGAACAGAGGTGTGGTGGCCGGCCACCCCCTCCCCTCTTTATATAGGGGGGGGGGGGTCGACCTAGGGTTTCCCCCTGGCCCCACCTCTTTCCTTGGCCGGTGCATGAAGGGTGGGGGGAGTCTTCCCCCCCCAAGTCTTCCCTTTATCTCTTCGTTTAAACACATTAATCTTGAGATAGATTCTATCTCTAAATTTAAACCATTTAAATTAGAGATAGATTCTATCTCTAGGGGTGGGCCGGCCTGGGCCCACATGTCATAGTGGGCAGGACCCACCATACCATGTGGCGCCTATGTGGCCTCTCCGGGGTGGTGGGCCCACCGGTGGCCCTCTAGAACCTTCTAGAAGCTCCGGTCAAAACACCGGACTTTTTCCCGAACCCCGGAAAATGACTTCCGTTATATGAATCTTATTCTCCGGACTATTCCGGACCTCCTCGTGATGTCCTGGATCCCATCCGAGACTCCGAACAAAAACTTTGGACTCCATCTCATATTCCGAATCTACATATGCGACATCAAACCTTAAGCGCGTCACCCTACGGTTCGCGAACTATGCAGACATGTCGAGACTCCTCTCCGAGCAATAACCAATAGCGGGATCTGGAGATCCATAATGGCTCCCACATATTCAACGATGACTTTAGTGATCAATTGAACCATTTACATACGATGCTGATTCCCTTTGTCACACGATATTCTACTTGTCCGAGGTTTGATCACTGGTATCTCCATACCTTGTTCCACCTCGTTACCGAAAAGTACTCTTTACTCGTACCGCGGTATGTCATCTCTTATGATCCAATCATATGCTTGCAAGCTAATCAGACGACATTCCACCGAGAGGGCCCAGAGTATATCTATCTGTCATCAGGATGGACAAATCCAACTATTGATCCATATGCCTCAACTCACACTTTCCAAATACTTAATCCCATCTTTATAACCACCCATTTACGTAATGGAGTTTGATGTAATCAAAGTACCCTTCCGGTGTAAGTGATTTACATGATCTCATGGTCGAAGGACTAAGGCAACTATGTATCGAAAGCTTATAGCAAATTGAACTTAATGACTTTATCTTATGCTACACTCATTTGGGTGTGTGTCCATTATATCATTCAACTAATGACATAACCTTGTTATTAATAACATCCAATGTTCATGATCACGAAACCATGATCATCCATTAATCAATAAGCTAGTTATACAAGAGGCTTACTAGGGACTCCTTGTTGTTTACATAACACACATGTATCAATGTTTCGGTTAATACAATTATAGCATGGTATGCAAACATTTATCATAAACACAAAGATATTATAATAACCACTTTATTATTGCCTCTTGGGCATATCTCCAAAAAATTCCAACTAGATTCAAAACTCAACAAGCTAAGAGAAATGCAGTGTTGATAGTAATATTGAGCTGAATTCATAGCTCGGCTCGTATTCGATAGTAGATGGATCTGATGGATAGTGGCTCTGTTTGGTGAAGAATGGTTCTCTTTTTCATCGAGGTCCCTTCACGAAATATATAGCATTTGACCTGGTGAACTTTGAGGCAGCCCGTACAGGCGGGCGGTACAGGCGGGGCTTCCCGTTCCGATGCCCGCTAAACCTTTTGCAACCGCCTCTTTGAGCCTAGTCAACTTTGCTGCACTTATGACGCGATTTTCTTCAGTAATTGCAGGTCCATTTATCGTTGTGAAATGATTTCTTGCACATCATTCAAATATAGGAGAGATTGCACATATTTTCAATAATTAGTCATTAGTAGAAAATTGAGAGGTAAACTTAGTCAATTTCTTGACTTAGCTAAAGGTTTAAATGCGAGAAAAAGTGGCATATTTCACAGCCATCACCTGCCAGTTCCAGTTGCCAAGTTTGAGATTTGCTCGAGTTTGGTTGGTATAGTTGTTTAGCCCAAGTGGCTATTGGCGGTAGCAAGTGTTTTCTTTGTTGTTTAGAAGATTGTTGAAGATCATGCTACAAGAAGGAATTTTTCTCAAGGTGGAGTTTGTTATATTCTGATCTAAATTCGTAAGAAGGCTAACTTCTGACGAATGGATCGATGTCACTGTCTATATGTACCTCTTGTAAGCCGCCGTTAGGGTTTAACGCTTCATAAGATAACCCACGGTGTTTGTAAATGTAAACACTCCTTGATATAGTGAAGTTTTGCTAGCTGCCGTCTGTGGTTTTCCACCTATGTGTTGGAGGGGTTTTGCACGTTAGAGCATCTCCAGCCGTTCGAGCCCCCCAGGCGAAAATCCGGATATAACAAACACCGGATTGGATGTAAAAAGGGCGTGGGGGGCAACTTTTTCCATTCGCACCCCCAGCATTCGCCCATCAGCAGCGATAGATTCAAAATATCGTCTTCCCCGCTACACAAAAGAATCGCCAAAGTCCGGCGATCGGATCAGCCACATTCCAGCGATCGAAACTAGACGATTACAGGCTCATCGACGGTCCCGTCCTGAGCGTCGGCGTCTGGCGCGGCATCAGGCGGCAAAGCATCGGCGTCTGGCGCGACATTGGGCGGCGAAGCATCGGCGTCTGCACTTGTCGCAGCGGCGGGAGTTGACGTCGAACCGAAGGACGAAGGAGCCGACGGTGGCCGGAGGATTTCTTGGTGATGGGCATCGTACCAAGCCCTCGTCTCCTCGTCCATGTTGGCGTTGTTGCCGCCGATCAGGAACGCCAGGTCGGTGTTCCTCTTCTTCGCCGCGGAAGTTTCCTTGAGCAAGGCAATCCGGACGCCCTGGTTGGCGAGCATCGCCTTCGCCGCACGTCGTGCTTGTCGTCCCTCCCGGCGGCGTGCGCCCTCGCTTCGGCCCAGCACTTGTCGAAGGACGCCTGCAACATGTCGGCTGGATGGCCGGCCTTCTTCTGCTCTTTGAGCTTCTTTTGGCCGAGCACAGGGCGGCCTGCCGACGCGGTAGGTGCTGGATTGTCGGGGTTGTACTGCTCGCCCTTGTTATTGGCGAGATTCTTGCGCACCTCCTTCCACTTGTCGCACTCCGCGATGCGGGTGAACACGTTGAGGTACTTGAACATCTGGCCGTCGTTGTCGTTCGTGTACATGTCGAGCGCCCGCCGAATCTGCAAAAACAAGCCGGCGATTCAAGATTTCTGTGAGCCACGACGATGTACATTCGACAGAGGAGCCATGGCGAGTGAGCATACCTTTGCTTCAAAGTCCTCGCCGCTCACAACATGTTTGCCGATCTCCTCCTGTATGCCGTGCCACTTGCTGCACGCCGCCTGAATGATCCCCCAATGGGTGCCCATTGCCTTGTCGCCGCATTTCATCACCGTCTTGTTGAAGTATGGATCGACGAGTTTGCGCTCGTCGAACGCCACCTTGACCCGCTGATGACCCACAAGTATAGGGGGTGTATCGTAGTACTTTGGATAAATAAGAGTGTCGAACCCAACGAGGAGCAGAAGGTGTTGACAAGCAGTTTCGATGAAGGATTCACTGTAAATGCTCACAGACAAGTTTTCAGGAGGTTTTCATATAGCAGATAAATAAAATACAAGTAAATAAAGTGCGAGAATAATAATTGCAGCGAGCGGCCCAATCCTTTTTAGCACAAAGGACAAGCTGGTTTGTTTACTTATGATGACCAAACGTTCTTGAGGACACACGGGTATTTAGTCTAGTTCTTTCGCTTCATATAGTTGATTAATCTTCATTGTTTTGATAAGTGTTGTGTGGGTGAACCTATGCTAATGCACCGCCCTTCCTAGGACTAATACATACTTGTGATTAAACCCCTTGCAAGCATCCGCAAATACAAGAAAGTAATTAAGATAAATCTAACCACAACCTTAAACTCGAGATCCCGCTATCCCTCATGCATCGATATACCAACGGGGGTTTAGGTTGCTCGTCACTCCGGCAACCCCACAATTAGCAAACGAATACAAGATGCATTCCCCTAGGCCCATAAAGGTGAAGTATCATGTAGTCGACGTTCACATGACACCACTAGAAGAATAACACCACAACTTAAATATCAAACCATTAAATATTACTCAACATAGTTCACTACTAACATTTAGACTTCACCCATGTCCTCAAGAACTAAACGAACTACTCACAAGACATCATATGGAACATGATCAGAGGTGATATGATGATGGATAACAATCTGAACATAAATCTTGATTCAAAGGTTTCACTCACTAGCATCAATAACAAGGAGTAATTAACACCGGGAGAGTTTCCCCTATGAAATACTCAAGATTCGACCCTAGATGTTACAGTGGAGACGAGGTGCAGCGGTGGAGATGACGGTGTCGATGGTGAAGATGAAGATGATGATGATCCCAATGAAGTCTAGCTCGATGACGGTGACGATGGCGACGATTTCCCCCTTTGGGAGGGAATTTCCCCGGCAGATTTCTGCCCTGCCGAAGAGCTCTTTTCTCTCTGGTGTTTTCCGCCTCGAGGAGGCGGGGCTGTCTATCCTCGATGCCCCCCCCCCGCACCTTAGGGTTTCTGGGAGATGAAGTACGCGAAAGGGCGATGGTCGAGGGGGTCGTGGGCCCTCTCCCCACGTGGCGGCGCGCCGGCCTTGGTGGCCGCGCCAGCCTATGGGGAGGGCCCTTGGCGGCCCTCCTCGGCCTCCCCTTTTGGCTGGCTCCGTCATTTGGAAAAATAGGAGCTTCGGTATATTTTCCGTCAATTGTTGATCTTCAGAAATATTGTATCCTGACGACACTTTTTCCAGCAGAATCCTGACTCCGGTGAGTAATTCTCCAACAATCATGAAACATGCAAAATAGGTGAAATAACATAAGTATCATCTCTAAATATGAAATATATCAATGAATAACAGTAAATTATGATATAAAATAGTGATGCAAAATGGACGTATCAACTCCCCCCAAGCTTAGACCTCGCTTGTCCCCAAGCGAAACTGAGCTCGATAAACAAGACCACATGTTTATGGAGTGAAGAGTCGATAAATAAAATACGGACAAGAAGCATCACATTTATTAATTCACACAAGACATTCTAGTAAACAACTTCCTGATATAACTCAACTTGAAACAAGTAAAGGGAAATCACAAATAAAGGTGCATAGGAAATCATAATTGGTGATGGCAAACTTCGTCCTTGGTCAAAGAACAATTAACAGATTGTACTAATCTTTCGAGCAGAGTCTTTATATTTAGAGCTTATATGGCAGAAATTACATGCTCAATCATAACAATCTTCTCATAATCATTGATAACCTTCAAAGTCATATTCATTCAGATAAAATTTGTACTAAACAAGGAAGAATAAAAGACATGATTAAATAGATCACAATTCAAATGGTTGGATCACAACAACTCAATTGCTTGCTTGAGATAGACGAAAATAGGTTTACTGACTCAACATAAAAGTAAAAGATAGGCCCTTCGTAGAGGGAATCAGGGATTAAATCATGTGCTAGAGCTTTTTAAGTTTTGAAATCATAAAGAGAGCATAAAAATAAAGTTTTGAGAGGTGTTTGTTGTTGTCAACGAATGGTAGTGGGCACTCTAACCCCCTTGTCAAACAGACTTTCAAAGAGCGGCTCCCATGAAGGATGTTATCTCTACCAACAAGGTAGATCATCCCTCTTCTCTTTTGTTTACACATGTACTTTAGTTTTATTTATGGATGACACTCCTCCCAACCTTTGCTTTCACAAGCCATGGCTAACCGAATTCTCGGGTGCCTTCCAACATTTCACATACCGTGGAGGAGTGTCTATTGCAAAATTAAGTTGCTTACTGATAAATTAGGGCAAAACATGTGAAGAGAATTACTAATGAAAGTTATTAATTGGGGCTGGGCACCCCGTTGCCAGCTCTTTTGCAAAATTATTGGATAAGCGGATGTATATGCCACTAGTCCATTGGTGAAAGTCTGCCCACCAAGGTTGAAAGATAAAACACCACATACTTCCTCATGAGCTATAAAACATTGACACAAATAAGAAGTAATAACTTTTAAATTGTTTAAAGGTAGCACATGAAATATTTACTTGGAGTGGCGCAAAATACCACATAATAGGTAGTTATGGTGGACACAAATGGCATGGGTTTGGTTTAAGGTTTTTTGATGCACGAGAAGCATTCCCTCTCAGTACAGGTCTTTTGGCTAGCAAGGTTGATTAGCAAGCATAAGAGTTGAGGGAAACAAAAAAATATACATGTGATAGAAACAATCATGCATCTTTCTTGTAAGCACAAACAATTTTAACTTAAGAATACTAAGCTCATTAGCTAACAAGAAAGATAGATAATGAAACAATATATCTACATGTACTTCCCTCTTTTCTACTTAAGCCTTAAAGTATTGTTGCTGTTGACCAATCCTAAGTTTGCCAAAACCAAATAGATTTACTTGATGCTCCCAAAGTGATACCAATACTAACAACAAGATCAATCATATAACAGAAATTGCAAACTGAAATAAGGTGTGCAAAAAGTAAATGATAAAACTTCTCATTAATGTTCCATAATGATAACTCACACCAAGGGATACATAGATAACGAACTAAAAGAGAGATACTTCCACACTGCAAACCATCTTATATGATAACTTCCCTAATCATGATATGACACTACTTGACAGTAAAAAGGTAAAAGATAGTGATGATGTGATACCACAGCACCCCCCCAAGCTTGGAACAAACCAAGGGGGTGTGATGTCTACGCACGCTTCTATTCATGTAGACAGTGTTGGGCCTCCAAGAGCAGAGGTTTGTAGAACAACAACAAGCTAACATTGGCCACTAAGTCCAATCTGACCTATCTCAAATAAGATCTTTTAGGATCAATTGGTTAGGCATCCCTCTTCTTTGTTTGCATAAGGCCACTAGCCATCTAGTGCCAAGGTTTATCGAACTCAGGGAGGTAGAGGTCAGAGATATCCCTCTGAATCAACCCTGCAATTAAGATACAAGAAGTATCTTGTGTCCCCAACACACCTAATACACTTGTCAGATGTATAGGTGCACTAGTTAGGCGAAGAGATAGTGAAATACAAGTAATATGGATGATTATAAGTAGTAATTGCAATCTGAAATAAAAATGGCAGCAAGCGAACATGTAACAGAACTTGTTGGAAATGATGTTTCAATGCTTAGAAACAAGGCCTAGGGATCATACTTTCACTAGTGGACACTCTCAACAATGATCACATAACTGAATAAATAAATGCTACTCTTAAACACTCTCTTGTTGGATAACAAACACCATTCATTGTGTAGGGCTACAAGAGCTCCCTCAAGCCGGAGTAAACAAGCTCCACAACATTCGGAGTTCATATTAAAGTAACCTCTAGAGTGCATAATAAACCGTTGCAATTTAGACCGAGTACTAACATAGCATACACACTGTCAACAATAGCTATGAAAGGGGGAATAGATCACATCAATACTATCATAGTAATAGTTAACTTCATAATCTACAAGAGATTACAATCATAACCTACACCAAGTACTACATGATGCACACACTGTCAACATTACATCATGGAGGAGGAATAGACTACTTTAATAACATCACTAGAGTAGCACATAGATTAATAGTGATACAAAGCTCATGATCACATAAAGATCACACCATGGGAGAGATAGATGAACCACATAGCTACCGGTAGAGCCCTCAGCCTCAGGGGAGAACTACTCCCTCCTCATCATGGGAGATAGCAACGGCAATGAAGATGGCGGTGGTGTCGATGGAGATGACTCCGGGGGCAATTCCCCGTCCCGGCGGCGTGCCGGAACAGAGACTTCTGTCCCCCGAAATGGAGTTTCGCGATGGCGGCGGCGCCCCTGGAGTCTTTCTGGAGTTTAGTCAATTGGTGTAGGGTTTTTAGGTCGCGAGGGATTTTATAGGCGAAGAGGCGGCGCAAGGGGGTGCCTAGGGGGGCCACCCCATAGGGCGGTGCGCCCCCCTCCTAGGCCGCACCCCAGTGTGGTGTGGGGGCCCTGGGCCTCCTCTCCGGCTCCCCTTCGGTGTTCTTGTCCATCTCGGTGAAATAAGATGTTTGGCTTTTGTTTCATCGAATTCCGAGAATATTGCCCGAACAGCCTTTCTGGAACCAAAAACAGCAGAAAACAGGAACTGGCACCTCGGCATCTTGTTAATAGGTTAGTTCCGGAAAATGCATCAAAACGATATAAAGTATGAATAAAACATGTAGGTATTGTCATAAAACTAGCATGGAACATAAGAAATTATAGATACGTTGGAGACGTATCAAGCATCCCCAAGCTTAGTTCCTACTCGCCCTCGAGTAGGTAAACATAATTTCTTAAGTGACATGCTACCAACATGATCTTGATCAATACTATTGTAAAGCATATGAGATGAATGAAGTGATTCAAAGCAATGGTAAAGACAATGACTAAACAACTGAATTATATAGCAAAGACTTTTCATGAATAGTACTTTCAAGACAAGCATCAATAAGTCTTACATAAGAGTTAACTCATAAAGCAATAGATTCTTAATAGAAGGCTTTGAAGCAACACAAAGGATGATTAAGTTTCAGCAATTGCTTTCAACTTGTAACATGTATACCTCATGGATAGTTGTCAACATAAAGCAATATAACAAGTGCAATAAATTAACATGCAAGAATCAATGCACACAGTCGACACAAGTGTTTGCTTCTAAGATAGAAAGAAGTAGGTAAACTGACTCAACATAACGTAAAAGAATGGCCCTTCGCAGAGGGAAGCATGGATTACTATTTTTGTGCTAGAGCTTTTATTTTGAAAACATAGAAACAATTTTGTCAACGGTAGTAATAATTCATATGTGTTATGCATAAGAGATCCTATAAGTTGCAAGCCTCATGCATAGAATACCAATAGTGCTCGCACCTTGTCCTAATTAGCTTGGATTTCCATGGATTATCATTGCATTACATATGTTTCAACCAAGTGTCACAAAGGGGTACCTCTATGCCGCCTCGTACAAAGGTCCAAGGAGATAGATCGCATTTGATTTCTCGTTTTTGATAGATCTCAACTAAGGACATCCATACCGGGACAACATAGAAAACAGATAATGGACTCCGCTTTAATGCATAAGCATTCAACAACAGATAATATTCTCATAAGAGATTGAGGATTAATGTCCAAACTGAAACTTCCACCATGATACATGGCTTCGGTTAGCGGCCCAATGTTCTTCTCTAACAATATGCATACTCAAACCATTTGATCATGATAAATCACCCTTACTTCGGACAATACGAACATGCATAGCAACTCACATGATATTCAACAAAAGTGTAATAGTTGATGGCGTCCCCGTAAACATGGTTACCGCTCAACAAGCAACTTATAAGAAATAAGATACATAAGCTACATATTCTTTACCACAATAGTTTTTAAGGCTATTTTCCCATGAGCTATATATTGCAAAGACAAGGAATGAAATTTTAAAGGTAGCACTCAAGTAATTTACTTTGGAATGGCAGAGAAATACCACATAGTAGGTAGGTATGGTGGACACAAATGGCATAGGTTTTGGCTCAAGGTTTGGGATGCACGAGAAGAATTCCCTCTCAGTACAAGGCTTTGGCTAGCAAGGTTGTTTGAAGCAAACACAAGTATGAACCGGTACAGCAAAACTTACATAAGAACGTATTGCAAGCATTATAAGACTCTACACTGTCTTCCTTGTTGTTCAAACACTTCACCGAGAAAATATCTAGACTTTTAGAGAGACCAATCATGCAAACCAAATTTCAACAAGCTCTATGGTAGTTCTTCATTAATAGGTGCAAAGTACATGATGCAAGAGCTTAAACATGATCTATTGAGCAAAACAATTGCCAAGTATCAAATTATTCAAGACAATATACCAATTACCACATGAAGCATTTCCTGTTTCCAACCAAATAGCAATAAATGCAGCAACTTTTAACTTTCGCCATGAACATTAAAAGTAAAACTAAGAACACAAGTGTTCAAATGAAAAAGCGGAGCGTGTCTCTCTCCCACACAAGGTATGATCCAATTTATTCAGAGAATGAAAATAACAAAACTAAAATAAAAGCATACAGACGCTCCAAGTAAAGCACATAAGATGTGACGGAATAAAAATATAGTTTCACTAGAGGTGACCTGATAAGTTGTCGATGATGAAGGGGATGCCTTGGGCATCCCCAAGCTTAGATGCTTGAGTCTCCTTGAAATATGCAGAGATGAACCACGGGGGCATCCCCAAGCTTAGACTTTTCACTCTTTTTGATCATATCATATCATCCTCCTCTCTTGACCCTTGAAAACTTCCTCCACACCAAACTCAAAACAATCTCATTAGAGGGCTAGTGCATAATAAAAAATTCACATGTTCAGAGGTAACACAATCATTCCTAGCACTTCTGGACATTACCCAAAGCTACTGAAAGTTAATGGAACAAAGAAATCCATTCAACATAGCAAAAGAGGCAATGTGAAATAAAAGGCAGAATCTGTCAAAACAGAACAGTCCGTAAAGATGAATTTTTTAGAGGCACTTAACAGGCTCAGATGAAAAACCTCAAAACTAATGAAAGTTGCGTACATATCTGAGGATCACTCATGAAAATTGGCAGATTTTTCTGAGTTACCTACGGAGAGGCCTACTCAAATTCGTGACAGCAAGAAATCTGTTTCTGCGCAGTAATCCAAATCTAGTATCAACCTTACTATCAAAGACTTTACTTGGCACAACAATGCAATAAAATAAAGATAAGGAGAGTTTGCTACAGTAGTAACAACTTCCAAGACACAACAAAACAGTAGCAAAATAAAAACATGGGTTATCTCCCAAGAAGTGCTTTCTTTATAGCCATTAAGATGGGCTCAGTAATTTTAATGATGCTCTCGCAAGAAATAAGAGTTGAAGCAAAAGAGAGCATCAAAAGCAAATAAGAATCACTTTTAAGTCTAACCCACTTCCTATGAAAAGGAATCTTGTAAATAAACAAGTCATGTAAGCATAATGCAATAAGCATAGAAAGGCAACACAAGCGCAACTTCAAGATTCTCAACATAAAGGGGGGAACTTAATATTATTAAGATGCATATAACCATGTTTCCCTCTCTCATAATAACTTTCAGTAGCATCATGAACAAACTCAACAATATAACTATCACATGAAACATTCTTATCATGAGCTACATGCATAAAATTATTACTCTCCACATAAGCATAGTCATTACTATTAATTGTAGTGGGAGCAAATTCAATAAGATAGCTATCATTATTATTCTCATCTCCATAATCATCATATATAGGAGGCATATTGTAGTCATAATTAATTTTCTCCTCAATAGTAGGTGGATTGAAAATATGATAGTCATCATTGTAATCATCATATATAGGAGGTAAAGTATCATCAAAGTAAATTTTCTCCTCCATGCTTGGGGGACTAAAAATATCATGCTCATCAAAACCAGCTTCCCCAAGCTTAGAATTTTCCATAGCATTAGCAACAATGGTGTTCAAAGCATTCATACTAATAACATTGCCATTAGCATGCATATAAAGTTCCATAGGTTTTTTAATTTTCACTTCAAACACCTCATGTCCTAACTCAAGAAATACTATAAAGATCTCTAATATTTTTGTTGTTTTCCATTAAGCCTAACTAGTGAAATAAAAACAAGAAACAAAAAGATAAAATTGCAGAATCTAAAGGAGATACCTTCGAGCACTCACACACCGGCAACAGTGCTAGGAAATAGCTTAGTAGTCGGAGGATGTGAATACCTTTTACCTTACCTCCCCGGCAACGGCACCAGAAAATAGCTTGTTGCCGTGGGAGGCAATTCTCTGTGGTGTAACTTTTCTTTAGATCCCCGGCAATGGCGCCAGAAAATAGCTTGATGTCTACGCACGCTTCTATTCCTATAGACAGTGTTGGGCCTCCAAGAGCAGGGGTTTGTAGAATAGCAGCAAGTTTCCCTTAAGTGAATCACCCAAGGTTTATCGAACTCAGGGAGGTAGAGGTCAGAGATATCCCTCTCAAGCAACCCTGCAATTAAGATACAAGAAGTCTCTTGTGTCCCCAACACACCTAATACACTTGTCGTATGTATAGGTGCACTAGTTCGGCGAAGAGATAGTGAAATACAAGTAATATGGATGATTATAAGTAGTAATTGCAATCTGAAATAAAAATGGCAGCAAGCGAACATGTAACAGAACTTGTTGGAAACGATGTTTCAATGCTTAGAAACAAGGCCTAGGAATCATACTTTCACTAGTGGACACTCTCAACAATGATCACATAACTGAATAAATAAATGCTACTCTTAAACACTCTCTTGTTGGATAAAAAACACCATTCATTGTGTAGGGCTACAAAAGCTCCCTCAAGCCGGAGTAAACAAGCTCCACAACATTCGGAGTTCATATTAAAGTAACCTCTAGAGTGCATAATAGACCGTTGCAATTTAGACCGAGTACTAACATAGCATACACACTGTCAACAATAGCTATGAAAGGGGGAATAGATCACATCAATACTATCATAGTAATAGTTAACTTCATAATCTACAAGAGATTACAATCATAACCTACACCAAGTACTACATGATGCACACACTCGTCAACATTACATCATGGAGGAGGAATAGACTACTTTAATAACATCACTTGAGTAGCACATAGATTAATAGTGATACAAAGCTCATGATCACATAAAGATCACACCATGGGAGAGAGAGATGAACCACATAGCTACCGGTAGAGCCCTCTGCCTCGGGGGAGAACTACTCCCTCCTCAACATGGGAGACAGCAACGGCAATGAAGATGGCGGTGGTGTCGATGGAGATGACTCCGGGGGCAATTCCCCGTCCCGGCGGCATGCCGGAACAGAGACTTCTGTCCCCCGAAATGGAGTTTCGCGATGGCGGTGGCGCCCCTGGAGTCTTTCTGGAGTTTTGTCAATTGGTGTAGGGTTTTTAGGTCGCGAGGGATTTTATAGGCGAAGAGGCGGCGCAAGGGGGTGCCTGGGGGGCCCACCCCATAGGGTGGCGCACCCCCCTCCTAGGCCGCGCCTGATGACCCACAAGTATAGGGGATCGCAACAATCTTCGAGGGAAGTAAAACCCAATTTATTGATTCGACACAAGGGGAGACAAAGAATACTTGAAAGCCTTAACAGCGGAGTTGTCAATTCAGCTGCACTGGAAACGGACTTGCTCGCAAGAGTTTATCGAGTAGTAACAGCTTTATAGCAGAGTAGAGTAGTGAAATAACAACAACAGAGTAACAAAGACAGCAGTAGTGATTATAGTAAACAGCAGGATTAAAATATCGTAGGCACGAGGGATGGATGACGGGCGTTGCATGGATGAGAGAAACTCATGTAACAATCAAGGTAGGGCATTTGCGAGATAATAATAAAACGGTATCCAAGTACTAATCAATCAATAGGCATGTGTTCCATATATAGTCGTACGTGCTCGCAATGAGAAACTTGCACAACATCTTTTGTCCTACCAGCCCGGTGGCAGCCGGGCCTCTAGGGAATCTACCGGAAATTAAGGTACTCCTTTTAATAGAGCACCGGAGCAAAGCATTAACACTCCGTGAACACATGTGATCCTCATATCACCGCCTTCCCCTTCGGTTGTCCCAATTTCTGTCACTTTGGGGCCTCGGGTTCCGGACAACAATACGTGTATACAACTTGCAGGTAAGATCATAAAGCAATGAATATCATCATGAATTGATAACATGTTCAGATCTGAGATCATGGCACTCGGGCCCTAGTGACAAGCATTAAGCATAACAAGTTGCAAGAATATCATAAAAGTACCAATTACGGATACTAGGCACTATGCCCTAACAATCTTATGCTATTACATGACCAATCTCATCCAATCCCTACCATCCCCTTCAGCCTACAGCGGGGGAATTACTCACACATGGATGGGGGAAACATGGCTGGTCGATGGAGAAACGTCGGTGGTGATGATGGCGATGATCTCCTCCAATTCCCCGTCCCGGCGGAGTGCCAGAACGGAGTTTCTGGTCCCGAGACGGAGTTTCGCGATGGTGGCGGCGTACTGGATGTCTTCTAGCGATTTCGTCTAAACCCCCGTGTGTTTTTAGGTCGAAGGCATTAAGTAGTCCAGAGGAGGGCGTCGGGGGCCAGCCGAGGCGGCCACACAATAGGGCGGCGCGCCCCCCTCCTGGGCCGCGCCGGCCTAGCATGTGGGGGCCTCGGGCCTCCACCTGTCTTGCCCTTCTGGCTCGGTAATTCTTCTGGAAAAATAAGACCTTTGGCATAAATTCCGAGGATTTTCCTAAAAGTTGGATTTCTGCACAAAAATGAGACACCAGAGCAATTCTGCTGAAAACAGCGTTAGTCCGTGTTAGTTGCATCCAAAATACACAAATTAGAGGCAAAACAATAGCAAAAGTGTTCGGGAAAGTAGATACGTTTTGGACGTATCAACTCCCCCAAGCTTAGCTTATTGCTTGTCCTCAAGCAATTCAGCTTAACAACCGAGTGCGATAAAAGAACTTTCACGAACACATTTGTTCATATGATGTAAATATTCTCATGATATGGCAAGTACTTAAGCAATTCATAATAAGGTACATGCAAATAAAATCATCTAATAGCTATGTCAATCATGGAAAAGGTACCAACAAATTAATAATGAGCATCATGAATCATGTCTATAAGCAGGATTGCAATGTTCATAGAAGGATATGATAAAGTGGTATCTCGCTTGCCCGTGTTTGTACAGCAAAACATAAATGCTTGGGCACCTTTGAAGTTCATGGGAAGACTGGAAGTAGAGGTTATCAAAGATAAAAGCATCAAAGTTATACCACAATTAATCACATTTTGGGACAAGCATATTATTCTAAGAATGACAGTTGTGCTCTCAAGAAAGTGCTCAAAGAAAGGATGGAGACTCAATGTAAAAGTAAAAGATTGACCCTTCGCAGAGAGAAGCAGGGATTAATATGTGCTAGAGCTTTTCATTTGTAAAACATGAGTAAAATTATTTTGAGAGGTGTTTGTTGTTGTCAACGAATGATAGTGGGTACTCTAACTACCTCGTCAACCAGACTTTCAAGAGCGGCTCCCATGAAGGACGTTATCTCTACCAGCAAGGTAAATCATCCCTCTTCTCTTTTGTTTACACATATATTTTAGTTTCATTATGGATGACACTCCCCCCAACCTTTGCTTACACTACAAGAAAAGTTCTGATAGACAACGTCTCAAAATCGTCCGCTAAGGGGTATTTTTCGTCACCTATGGGCCTAACCCGACGATATGGGTTCTGTTGTGGAAACTGCGTCAGGCAAAGTCCTACGACGATTTTTTCGGTCCGTCGCGCTTGGGCGCCCTTCCGCCACGGAAAATCGGATCGTTGCCCAAGTGTTTCCGGGAGCCCGTTGACTGCTGACGTCATGCAAACTGACACGTGGCAAACGCCGTTAACTGGCAGTTAACGGTGTTAACCGGCTGAAACCCCGTGATAGATGGTAGGCCCACACGAGGCCTGCCACCTCTTAAGCGGGCCGGCCCATTAAGTTTGCGAGCCGGGCCAGCTGACTTAGTTTGACCGGTCAACTATATAGCTGGGCTGGTCCATTAGTTACGTGGGCCGGGCCTAACCTCTAAGGTTGACTGGTCAAAACATTAATGGGCCGGCCCACTAAGCATGTGGGTCGGGCCGAATGCACTCGTTTGACCGGTCAACAGGCAAAAGGGCCGGCCCACAAGACATGTGGGACCCACTTTCCTGTTATCGGGGCCGGCCCATTTACCAAGTGGGGTCCACCTTAAACCAAGTGGGCCGGCCCAAAAAGTTATTGGGCCGGCCCAATTAGCATGTGGGTCCCACTTTCCTGCTATCGGGCCGGCCCATTTAGTACGTGGGGTCCACATTAGATCAAATGGGCCGGCCCAAAAAGTTATTGGGCCGGCCCAATTAGCATGTGGGTCCCACTTTCCTGCTATCGGACCGGCCCATTTAGTACGTGGGGTCCACATTAGATCAAATGGGCTGGCCCAACAAGAAAGTGGGCCGGGCCAAAAACACATGTGGGTCCCACTTTCCTGTTAACGGGCCGGCCCATTTAGTATATGGGGTCCACCATATAGCAAGTGGGCCGGCCCAACAAGATAGTGGGCAGGACCAAAAACACAGGTGGGTCCTACTTCCAGTTAAAGGGCCGACCCATTTAGTATGTGGGGTCCACCATATAGCAAGTGGGCCGGCCCAACAAGATAGTGGGCCGGGCCAAAAGCACAGGCGGGTCCCACTTTCCTGTTAAAGGGCCGGCCCATTTAGTATGTGGGGTCCACCATATAGCAAGTGGGCCGGCCCAACAATATAGTGGGCCGGGCCAGAAACACAGGTGGGTCCCACTTTCCTGTTAAAGGGCCGGCCCATTTAGTATGTGGGGTCCACAATATAGCAAGTGGGCCGGCCCAACAAGATAGTGGGCCGGGCCAGAAACACGGGTGGGTCCCACTTTCCTCTTAAAGGGCCGGCCCATTTAGTATGTGGGGTCCACCACAAAGGCAATTGGGCTGGCCCAACTAGTTAGTGGGCCGGCCCAGTAGTGGGTGGGGTCCACCTTAAAGCAAGTGGGCCGGCCCGTTTAGTTGCTGTTTATATGCCGGCATAATAGGCGCTTTAGGATTTTGCGGGCCAACACATATGTGATTTCGCTTAATTGGGCCGTTTAAGGGATGGGAATTCTTTATTTAGATACTGAGAATATTTACGCATCATTGATTTCTTTCGGATAGCCTCACTTACCACAAACACCAAAGAAAAAAATGCGCGAAAGAACTATAAAAACTAACTAAATATTACATCAGCTGCAAGGCTTTGAAAAAATATTACAGAACCCAGAGAAATTGAATGGTAATTAAACCTAGCAATAAAATGAAGCGATCCGGCAATCTTTTAAGTTGTCCATGCAGCACCTATATCTGAAACAAAGACATTACAAGTTAAGACAACAACAATGGAAAGGCAAAGACACTACAATATTGTTTGCCAAAGAATTTGGAACTCATCATTTCATCGTTATAACAAGATCATTGTAATGCGCACAATAAGCAAACAAAGAGTGCATGCCGCATACCAACAGCCAATATAACAGAGCATGTTAGAATGAAACAGCAGGCTTACTACTGTCGAGTCCCATGCAAACCAACATGTTCAGGGAGTACAAAATTGGCATGAACAACATAGTAGCAGGCTATAAATTTTGTAACAACGACTGAGCAAGATGAAGTTATGATGGCTACATCTACAAAGCAGGGAATGTAAACCAAAAATAGAAGTTACGATGGCAAAAGCTAAAGAGGAGGGAATGTGAACCAACATGTGCCAAGTGCAATTACTTCATTTTGGCCGTGAACTAAATAATACTCCTGAACTTATAGTGAAGGGGATGCAAATCAAGATGCTTCGGGATATAAACCCGTAATGAGCAACACATAGAGGATAGTTAATGCTGGAGCTTAGGATGGACCAGATACGGAATATAGTGGGATCACTCGTGAACTTGTATAAGAGGGAATGCAAACCAATATGTTCAGCATTCCATATGTGAGCGACATGCCAAGTCAGAGAAACAAGTCAATAATGCAGCTTTTGAAGAACAAGATGGCACGCAAAATTATTATCTAGTAGTATGACAAGTTTATTTGTACTACAGGCTAGATAGCAGAGTGATAGCATGCCAAACTAAGTCCTTACTTTGTTAGCTTACAATGAACTAGATACAAAACAATGGCATCACCTGTAGTACAGGGAATGAAAGCCAACATGTTCATGGAGTAAAAAATTGGCACAAACAACATAGTAGCAGGCCATAATTTTTGTAACAACGACTGAGCAAGATAAAGTTATGATGGCTAGATCTACAAAGCAGGGAATGTAAACCAAATATAGAAGTTACGATGCCAAAAGCTATAGAGCAGTGGAATGCGAACCAACATGTGCAATTACTTAAAATTGGCCATGAACTAAATAATAGCAGGATGTTACTATAATAGCTAGGAATAAAACAGATAGGAGTTATAATGGCATCACTCATAAACTTGTAGATAAGGGAAACAAATCAATTTGTTTCGGGATATAAAGTTGTAATGAGCAACACATATAGGCGGTTACTTTGTTAGCTTACGACGAAGTAGATAGAAATAACAATGGCATCACCTGTAGTACAGGGAATGCAAACCAACATGTTCAGGGAGAACAAGATTGGCATGAACAAAATAGTAGCAGCCTATAATTTTTGTAACAACGACTGAGCAAGATAGCAGGGAATGCAAACCAAAATGTTCAATCTCTTAAAGTTAGCAATGAAGTAGAAAATAGCAAGGTATTACGGTCATAGCTAGGAATGAACTAAAAGAGCTTCAGACAAACAAGCATCTGAACCTAGAACATGGCGCTAAAACAAGGGACTTACATTAGGAGAAGCACTCTGTGGGAGTCACAGCAGATCTTCCTGGGGTTGGTAGATCCGGTGATGAAGTACGCTACATGTGCTACTTGGGGTTGGAGAGACGGCCATTACACTTCATGGTTACTCATCTCATCTGCAAAAACGTAACGGCGCGTCGTTAGCACAAACAGGATCCCCCAAGATTAAACAAAAACTTGCGGGCAAGCAATAGAAAAGCGACGAGTAGAAGAGTTTAGATCATGCACGGCGCCGGTGAAGCAGATCCGGTTCATGCACAGCGGTGTCGGTGAGCAAGATCCGATGCGGTGGAAGACGGATCCGGCGAAGCGGCTCCGGTGGGGTGGACGATACCGCAGCTGAAGCGACTGCGGTAGACTGCTGGATGAGTATATGGTTTCGAGGTTCGGCGGGGATGATCCGGTCCGGTTAATGAAGGCGTCGATGAAGTGGCTCCGGCAGGCAGCCGGATGACAAGGATCGCGAGGGCTCGGTAGGCCAGGGAAGTCCGGCGGGGATGTTCCAGTGCGGTGGTCGTGGAGGTGGGAGAGAGGGACTTGGGAAGTTCCGGTGGGTGGTCTGAGGGAAATGAATTTTTTTGAGCAGGGTTTCCGGGCTAGGGAGGTGGTGATCCAAAACATGACGGGCATACCCCCCCACCAACTGACTTTGTTGCCATCTCCACAGGGGTAGAATGGGAATTTGGAAGCGTGTGAAATTTTTGTATTTTGTGGGCGGGAAGTTTTGCCGCTATGAGATTTTGAATTTGGCTACCGTCCAAGTATAATGATAAAAAATTGTGACACCGTACTAGTACCTCTGTTCAAGGCCGAGTGCATAATAAAATCATTATCACATTAAATACCGGTCACTACCATGATCATGATCTATCTCTGAAATTAGCGTATCCGCTAGATCTTGCAAAGTATAATGATAAAAAGAATTGTGAGACCGTACTAGTACTTCTCTTCTAGGCCGAGTGCAACAGCAAATCATCATCACGTTGAAAATTTGTTACCATGATCATGATCTATCTCTGAAATTGGCGCATCCGCTATATCTTGCAAAGTATAATGATAAAGAATTTGTGAGACGGTACTTCTGTTCAAGCCTGAGTGCAACATCAAATCATCATCACGTTGAAAGTTTGTTACCATGATCATGATCTATCTCTAAATTTGGCGCATCCGCTAATGATAAAGAAATTGTGAGACAGTAGTAGTACTTCCGTTCAAGGTCGAGTGCAACATCAAATCATCATCACGTTGAAAATTTGTTACCATGATCATGATCTACCTCTGAAAATGGGCGCATCCGCTAAAACTTGCAAAGTATAATGATACAAAATTGTGAGACCGTACTAGTACTTATGTTCAAGGTCGAGTGCAACATCAAATCATCATTACATTGAAAAGTGTGTTACCATGATCATGATCTATCTCTGAATTTGGCGCATCCGCTAAATCTCGCAAAGTATAATGATAAAAAAATTGTGAGATTGTACTAGTACTTATGTTCAAGGCCGAGTGAAGGATCAAATCATCATCACGTTGAAATTTGTTACAACGATCATGACATATCTCTAAAATTGGCGCATCCGCTAAATCTCGCAAAGTATAATGATAAAAAAAATTATGAGACTGTACTAGTACTTATGTTCAAGGCCGAGTGCAGGATAAAATCATCATCACGTTGAAAATTGTTACAACGATCATGACATATCTCTGAAATTGGCGCATCCGCTAAATCTTGCATGTGGCGCATCTCAGTGCGGAGCAACAGGCCGGTGCTATCAAGGTTGAGGCGTCAGTAGCGTCATCGGGCTCTCCTCATTTGAAAGATCTTCTACATGGCGCGGAGCACCGCCCGTCGAGAAGCAGTCACATGTGATACCGAGGTGGAGACGTCACCTGCATCCTCGAGGCGCGGCCGCCCTTCTACGAGCCAGCGTCGACTCAAGGTATGAATCCATGCGTTGTCGCGCCCCTTCTTCCGATGAAGTGGGGTGCCTTAGATTTATTGTTCTTCTCTTACGATTATTTCGAGCCGAACATGTGTGCTCTTTCTCCTAATATATTGCTTGAAAAGCTAACCAAGTTACTTAAATTCACTTCATTCTTAATCTTGCGTGTTAATTTTGTTATTTTTGCTGACAGTGGTGCGCGCAAGGAGATTTATTTGTGGGTGTGCTGAGCTGTTAGGCCTAAGTCGAAATCCTCAGCTAAACGAGGCCTCAGCTTAACACAAAAAAAAGGTGTTCAATCTCGCCCACAATGTCCTCTTCTTTCCTCTTCCTTTATTGGAACTTGTTTTGCAGACAAGGAAAGTGGCACATGTAATGTGAGTAAAACCCTCTTAGCCAAAATCAGCTACGAGCAAGATTTTCTGTATTGTAGATGCCCCAATTGACTCTCATCCCCAATGTAGTCTTTTTTTATGTCAGTATAGACTTCTTTACATGGCATGCATTTGCCTAATGAGCAGCATTGTATTGCCATTGTAGCCAACCTGATCGATATGTCAAGCTTCATGCACGAGATGCCATGTTTAATTTACTCCCTCACTCCGATCCATATTTCTTGGTGTAAAATGAATGTGAATCGAAGGGAGTACTTTTCTTAGATAGTACTATACCAGTTCAAAAAAAGTACTACTCCTACTACATCACAAATGCATCAAAAGAGTACTATGGAGTACATCACAAGACCACCACGGTTGTACTAGTAGAGTTTAATGCTGAACTTCCAAAGGGAATAAGATTACACATATGAACTTTAAACAGGACCAGGAGCATGAGGGCCAGCAGCAGGGGCGTTGACCGGGAACAAGCCAGGCAAGACGTAATTCTGGAGGAAGAGGCCATATGTTGCGTGCTTGGCCTTGGTTGCAGGGCGGTGCTTCCCCGATGTACTTAGGCCTACACCCGTCGCATGCTGGATGAGGCTGCGGATGTCCTTCTGCAGGATTTTGCCACAGAATGGGCAAAATAGCTCCCCGCGCATGCGGAAACGAATTTCACCACCCTTCAGCCGCTTCAGAACGTAGCGGCTCTTCTGGTCCCTGCGCTCCTTGTTGTCGTCCATGTCATCAGAATATTCCTGTGAATTATAAAGTACATAATAATCAGGTGTTTAATGACAGATCGAATAAATACTGCACTATCATAATCAAACCTTAGAAACCCTAAAATTAAATGTGTAGAACAAGTAAATGGCAGAAGAAATCATACTAAATCACGAGAAAACCCTATGAACAGCAATGAACATAAGCCACAACAATTGCAAGTCCACTAAGTATGAACACATAAATTAATTATATGACTAATCAAGCCAACTACATGTCAGATTAGTTGAAATTAAACTAGAATCTGACCGTACGAACCGTAGAATCAAGTACGTCTACAAGAACAAGGTAGGAGATCAAAACAATCAAGAACCAGGTTCGTGCAAACCACGTGAACAGTAATATGACACAAAGAGGATCGAGACAGTTTCGGTAAAAGAGCAGTACCTCCTCGTCATCACCCTCGACATCCTCCTGGAACTGAACGTTTGGGCCGAAATCGTCGAAGGGGTCGAGGTCCGCGTCCAGCACCGGGTCTAGGAAGACCTCGCCGTGGTGGCCTGCAACGCCTTGCGGATCTTCGGCGGGAGCAACGGCGTTGCTATCCACCTTCTCCTCGACGGCCAGGACGCCCATTTCGACCGAGGTCGAAGAATCAGACAAGCAGAGGAGACGAGCGGCCTGGGTGCCCGGTGAAGCCTCACCCGCCGCGACGGCCACTACCGCAGAGGAATCCTCTGCGCGAGCGGCCGCCGATTGCTCCGCCTCGTACGCAAGACCTGTCTTCATGCTGCTGCAGTTGGAAACGAGGAAGTCGATGCCTCGGAGGTGCGGTGAGTTGATGGGGTTTTTTCACAGTGTGGGGGAGGGGAGAGGACGAGCTCGCGAGAGACGATGAGGCCGATTATTTTATAGCCTCTGACTCTATGTATCGAGTTGTGGACGCGTGAAGTCGTGCATGTACTCGATTTTCCACTTTCTGAGAAACGTGTACGAAACCTTTTTTTCTTGGACCATTTAACTTCATGTGGGGCTCATGTATACCAATACTTCCAAACGTCATAAGTAATTCACAATCATTCAGAAAAATATGAGACCTTAACATTTTATTGTTTGTGTCAGATATTGTCCATGAAAAATAACATCCTTCAAAAAATAAATCCCCTATGCCAATCCGGCCATGCCCGTCTACTCCAACTAGCTTCCTCGAGTAATTTGTCACCTTACATTCTTAAAATGAACCAAAATTTGGCACAGGGGCAACACATGGAAAATGATGTTACCATTCTCTCTTCCCATTTTTGTTTGAATTTTTCAAAATTGTCATGCCCTAACGGAAAAAATGTATGTTCCTTCTATGAAGCATGTATCAAAATGGCATTACCAAAACCTGGGGGTGGCGAGGCACATGGTGGTGTGATGATACATCACATTTGGACCACACAACACAATTTGGACCAACCAAAAAAATTCAACCACCCTACACAAACCCTGGTCAAAACTAGTTTGACCAATATTACAAAAGTTGTACATAATTCGAAACCGTCAGAAATATACGAAGCATTCCGGAGTCAATACTGAAGACAAAGCAATTATGCCAAAAGACGAAGGCAGAGGAGGAACAGGTCTTGCTATATTGCACAACAAAGCCAAATTCAACTTTTCATCGATTGCAAAATTCTGGCTGCAATTAGCACACCCTGGTCTCCCGATGTCGCAATAGTTGGCTGCTGGGAGCGGAGACACTCGACTTCCTTCTTCAACTTATCGCACTCTGTGCGAACTTTCAAGTACTTCGTCTCGAAATATTGCGCATGTTCAGCATGCAACTCCACTTCCCGTCGAAAACTTTCACAGTCACAGTTGCAATCACACTGACCAGCCTTGTCAGTGACCACACTCATCGGTGGATGGGCGCGTAGTTCCTTGACTTCCTTCTTCAACTTCTTACACTCAGCGACAACGTCTGAGTACCAACGGGCATTCTCCTCCGTTATGGCACGATTTAAAATGCACCTGCCCACGAGGTGGCGGATTTTCTTATGAAGGATGGTGTTGTGGCCCTTGATCTGGTCCAGCTTCACGGAGAATCGTGTTATCACATCCCGCATTGCAAATTCAACAAGCAATGAAGTATGCAGAGTGCAGATGAGGGGGAGAAATAAACAAATGGAGTGCCAACCTCTTCAATATGCCTGAGAGCTGCAAAGTCCTTGTCCATAGGAACCTCTTCAACGATGGAACCGCCATCCCTGGAAGAAAGACAGTTAAGTAGTTGGATCTAGCATCCAGCAAGGAGGCGATGAAACTGCAGCACGGCAATGGAAACATACACGGCCGAAGATGCACACACGCGCACTGGCTGCTCCTCTCCCGGAGACTGAGCATTCGTCTCTGATTCTGCATTCAGGATACCAAACCTATGCATGTTCTGGCCCTTGATCTCGGCGGTTGTCGCCGATAATCTCATAATCCCTTCCTGCATTGAAAAATTCACCAGTAACGAATCAGGGATCCTTTTTCATTCACAGGATAGGAAAATCATAAGATTAGGAAAAGCATAGGATTTTGTATACATTAGAGTGGGTGTATGCGCTATTTTATGGGCTATTTGGAATGTACAAAATGAATTCGTGTTTAATAAACCCAAATCTCATCCCTTCTTGCAGGTTATCCCTATGATTATTCACTAGATCCGTATGTTTCTTATCTCCCGCCCGAGGATCAGCAGGATATCATGGAGTCCGGGTGCAACCGACTAGAGACAGCCGCACGGGATTTTTACAGCCGGGGTGGTCGGCGGTTTCCTCATAGAATTACTTACTGATGTGTTTTTGCCTTTTTGGCACCCGCTGTTTTCTATGTTTCGTTGGTGGATCTTTGTGTCGACTCTAGCTGATCCGTGAGAAGTTGTCATAATTTGTGTATGAACTGAAGAAAGCAATAAAGCAGCCATATACATCATTTTGATGCAGAGGCTGTGGTATGTCCCCCATTTCGAAAAAAGGAACAAACATAGGATTGAGATGTCATGGCTAGTTGAATTAATGTTTTATTCCTATATTATTCGCACTACTAGATTCCTATAGGATTAGTTCCTATAGGATATGTTCCTATAAATCAAACAACTAATGTAGGAAAAAATCCCATAGGATCTAAATGCTACACAATTCTTATAGGAGTCCTACGAATTAAAGAAGCCCTCATGCAGTACGGAGATGAAGAGGAAGAAAAAAAAGCAATGGATATATATTATATAGTGCATACATTATTAATGCTCTTGAGAGCTAACAAGTGCTCATCAAACAACGGGTCCTCGATAGCTAAGTACGAAGTGGATCCTGCGGTAGAAAGCACGAGCCCGGAACCGTCGGCCCCGGAAGATGATAGCCGGTTTAGTTGGCACCGCCCGCCGACAAGGACTCAACGGAAATCCGGCATGGCGATGGAAACATACCCGGGAGCTTCGTACCCACCAGAGTTGGCGAGAAACGAGCGATTTCTCAACTTGGGTAGGAATGGCGCTGAAACCAGCCGCCATGGAAGAAAGACGGTTAAATTGTTTGATCCGCTAGCCAGCCGGAAGGCGAGAAACTTCGGCATGGCGATGGAAACATACCGGGGAGCTTCGTACCCACCATCTTGGCGAAACACGGGCGATTTCTCGGCATCGGTAGGAAGGGCGACACTTGAACGGGCGGCCCTGGAAGAAAGACGGTCAAATAGCTGGTTCTCCTGGCTAAAAAAATAGTTGGATCTGTTTGCATTGCTGTAATCTGCGTTCATGGGGGCAAAGAAAGCACATGGCGATAAAAACCTACCAGGACTCTTGCTGGATTACTCTGCCCGACCCAACAAGCCCGAAGCCGACCGAGCTTGCGATGGAAGCGCGGATATGGCTGGCCGCCGGCGCCGCCGGTACACTTTCAAAGTCGGAGTTTGCAGGACTTTCAGCGGGATGGATTTCACCGCGGATTTAGTCTCAGACACCAACGCCTCCTTCCTCTTCTTACTCTTCTTCATGTTCTTCTTAGACAACTTGTTGAACGAGGGATGAATCGCTGGAGGAAGAAGGAAGGGACAAGCAGGTGGGGATAGAAGGGGTCGGTGTAGAGCTCTCCGGGGAGGGTTCCCCGGGGAGGAGGATGAAAACTGGAACGAACAGGACAGGGATGGGACTGGGCAATCTTGTCCGTCCATCCAAAATCGAAGGGCGGGAGCACATAAGACTTTGGGCCATTGACAGGCTGGTCCTGCCACAGGCGGACCCCAAGTTTCAGCGATTCAATGTCAGTGAAAAGATATATCGGCAATGTAAAAGAATCTTGTTCGGGGTCGGCCGCGGAAGCCAAATCTCTCGTGTCCCAAAGTCTACTAGTAGTCTACTTCTATATAGGTATAGCTGCATAGCCATCATACCATTGCATTGATCGAGCTGTATAGGGGGGAAATCATATCCTTTGATTCGTACAATTTGTATAGGAGTTATGTAGGATTTGACTATAGGAGTTATGTAGGATTTGACTATAGGATTTGAATATTTGTACGGTTGTGTAATATTTTTACCCAGATCAATTCACATACCACCGGTTATGTATTTTTTTTGGGCTATAAAAATAGGAGGTGTGGTATATTTGATGTGTGTAGAGATAATCTCACCATCTTATAGCCACCCCTAACATTTCGAGCAAACAAATAAAATCTATACTACCACTAACCACCTCTCGTCCTACACTCAATTCCTACACAACCAAACAACAAAAATTGGCTATCCCTAGCCAGGTGGTTGGGGATACTCTCATCCCATAAACCTATCCCCTAAACCAAACAACCCCTAATAGGGAGGGAAGGAAAACCTAGTATCTGATACTCGTACAAAAACACATAAAGCAATCTGGAACCGTCCACATAGAATCAACGGGCCGGAGCGAGATGCCTTCTTTAGGAAGGGTCTTGCGCGGAAGCCAAGGAATCCTCTGCGTCGACAATCTGCTGTAGCAGTAAAATTGACCATCATAGCGGAACATTGATGGAGCCACTGCAATGCGTCCAAATCCGGGTATAGTCTTGTCATATCAATGGCTATGTCAGTTTCTCCAGATATAATCTATCCGTTAGCTAGTACTACTACTCTAGAGGCTTCTACAACCATCTTGTACGCCACATGCAGAAGTTGTACAGTACTACGACCACTATCAGGTATCGACTAGTCCGATCACGTCCAGGTCGCAACTACTAAAATATGGCCGTAAAGAAAATGCGGAAGTAGGATGGGGCCACGACAAAAGACATATCATATCAGCATGCATAGCATCTCATTTGCAACTAGTTGCACCCGCATCCTATTATCGGATATCACACTTCGCACTTTTAAAAAATATGAAGAAAATCAAAGCTGGGACACATATTATGTTGTGTATTGCTCCACGCCTCCACAGGTCACAGATGAGTATGCATCTGTGAAGTTTCATCAAAAAATGAAATTTTCTAGCTTGCACAAAAAAGACAAATGATATGTGAATAGTTAAGGAATATTATTAACTTTGGTCTTTTCTTTTTTCCACAGCTCACATATGGTCACTTTTTGAAAGTGTTCGACGATTACCAAGGCATCTAGGATACCTTAAAAGCACTTTTTTGTGATGTTGATCAAATTGTACTCTAAAATCATCACTGGACAACAGGCCGGCCTATTGCAAACTTGTTTGAATGAGCTAAAATAGTTAGAAATCTAGAAAATTTGTCACTTCAATGAATTTTCATCCTATAACGTTTACTTAATTTGAAAAACGAATGGGGACATTTGCCATAATGGGACAATCATTTCTACAAAAAAGAATAAGATGGAAAGTCTCGCAATGTTATTTATCATGACAACATTGACAATGTCACAACCGTGGGGTGATTAGGGAATCCACTCCGCTAGAAAAAACAAACTTATATAAGGCATGTGTGGCAATGCGGTTTGTCTACCTTATACAAATATCTCGATGTGGAGCTATATATGGATTTTATTTTCCAACTTTAGATGATCAGTTTTTAGTTCACCATTTAATTAGAATTCATAATTTTGGGGAATAAAATACTTGGAGGTACGTACCCTGCAAGTGTGGTACCACAAACAAAGCCCAAACATGGGTCCCAATAGTACAACATATATAGCGCACATAGGAAGTTTGAGCAAATTTGAAACCAACCAAATGAGGTAGAAACAAATAAAAAAAAAGTTGTGAAACATGTGCATGGAGCCATCACATGACATGTACTTACTACTAACAAGTAAAAAATATAAAACCCTATCATACATAGAGGTTTGGGGTGAAGAGTCATTATTCACACACATATACAATAAATATGGACTGCTTTTGGCTTTCTACCCATTAATTTGAGCAAGCTTCATGCATTGTCCACTTCAAACTTGACAACATTGGAACCATAGCTGCTTGAGTTCGCCTCGCTAGCCTCTTCCCATATGTAAGCTTAATTAATTGGTTACACTACGAAAACCACAGTCAACTTCTGAATAATGCATGCATTGCCCCCCTTTTGCACATATGCAACTTTGCAAATTAGGGATTTTTGGTTTACCACACATTAGTGTGTTGTTTTATTTTTATTAGGACCCCTGTTTGGTAGCCAAAAAATTTCCAAAGCCAAAGTGTGGTTAGTCAAAAAAATATAAGCTAGTGTGGCTAGCCACCAAATTGTGGCTTAAAATATTAAAGCCAAACTTTGGCAAAACTTTGTAAAAAAAGTTGAGTCTATGACAAATGGACCATACATGCAATAAAGCGTGATAAGCCAAATTGTGGCAAAAACCAAACACATGCCTAATAAACTATATGGCTGCCAAATTTTGGCTTCTTGGCAAATTGTGGCTAGGAACCAAACATGCCCTTGCTGGCCAAAGGGGTCCAAATAGGTGTTTTTTTATTCGCTATCATGTGCAGTGTGTGCACAATACCACAAATCAAAATTTCCCAGTGTAGGCCAAACATGCATGCATGGTAGGCGAATCGCCATTTCGAAGGTTAATTTGTCAAACTAGCTTACCATGAAACCATAAACTAAATCATTTGTACTCCAATTAATTAAGTTCGGATATGAATGGTGGTCATCAACCAAACTAATAAGAATTCAAAATTTGGGATGATATAGGGATGTGCCCTATTGTTGTGGAATCAGAAAACAATAGCCAACGAAAATGTGGGTTGCATCCAAGTATAGTAGCTCACAAGTCGATTGCCAAGAAGTTTTTGCCTAAATTTGAAATAAAGCCAAAATGAGGTTCAAACTTATTGAAAACAGCAAGCAAGGCAATCAAGAAGTCGCCAATTACTACTTTTATCTAGGAAAAATAACAAACATCATGGCATGCAAATATTCTTGAGAAGCAGAATCATTCTGTAAGGTATATATTTTTGGAACCATGCATGTTGGACATTGATTCGCTTCTTGCCACATGGGTGAGCTAGCTTGGTTACCGCAAGAACCATGCATGGCGAACTTTTGAATCATGACCCCTTTTTAAGAGATCAATGAAAAACTTCTTATTTTCAACTATACTTTGCCAAATACAGTTTTTTTGGTTTTCCACGTAAAGTCTTTTCATTTTTATTGGCCGAATTAAGGGGGGCAAAATTAAAAGGATGTATTTGTGAAGTGGCTACCGTGTGTATTGCGCACACTACCACCTATACAATTTTCACAAGCGGGTGACATGGTTGGATGGCCATCCATTTCCATGGTTTGTTGGATTATCTCATCATGTAGTATATAATAAATTAATTTTGTAAATATTTTTCAATTCAAGTATTAACGATGGTTATATTACAACTCAAATAAATTGGGAAAATACTGGGATTCACCTCCCTAGAATCAATCTTGCCCGTCCATTTCCTATCAACCGACTATAGGGAGTACTAGATTTAAATGGCGGTTGGAGTTAATTCCTCAACCTCATCGCAGTATTATTCCCATCTGTCCCCACTAAACAACCCCTGGCGGTTCGTTCTCCCCTGCATTTCGGCAAGTTCCAAAAACCCCATTGTTTGCAGTTGCTCTCCCTCCCTCCCCCTCAATCCCTCCGATCAGTTCGACGTGCTTCAGCGCTGCCATGGCCGACGGCGGCCTGTTTACTCTAAAGAGGAGCGTCGTTCCCCATGGGACGACCAAGGTGAACGTGGTCTACACGAATGACCCTTCCGTTCTCGAGCGCACCCTCAAGATGTACGAACAAAAGCTTCTAGAGGACAGGCCCGGGTTCGTCGGCCTCGACCTAGAATACACTTCGGACCAAGTAAGTACCGCCGTCGTTCAGTTGGCCATGGACGACCACGTCCTGGTGTACCATTTCTGCAGGTATGTTCTTCACATGCCTTCCTTTATCTTGGATCTGCTTTTCTATTTCGAAATAGACTAGGTTCTAACTTGTATGAAAACACGAACAAACTAACTTGTATGAAAAATGTGGTCTGGAACGTAATATCCAACAAACTTGTAAATTTTTTTTTGGATTGACCACGATATATAGTTTCATGATTTTGGTACTCAAAATTTGCACAAATTTCATGTACTCATACTCACCGATAATCGGCATGGATGTCAAGATATTTTTATTTTTTAACATATAGTAACTGAATCTTAACTTGACACTTAAATAATTAGATCATATAGTCGCAACAATAATTCATGTTATTTTGATGTGTATCACTGATGCAAAATCATTGTTTCACTGCAACAAGTATACGGTTCTTCGGAAGAAAAATATGTGTACTATTTCAGCATATACGATCTTACAAGATTGATTTGTGTTAACATGCTGGAGTCCTGACAATCTGGCACTGCGAGAATTCCTTCAACATAAAGGAATTTGTTTCACAACTGTTGACATCAGGAGTGACTCTAGAAGGTTTGCTAGAGATGGCATTAAAATTCCTGAACATAATTGGATTGACATTCAGGATATGATCAATTTCAATGGTCCTGGCAATAGGACTGGCATGGGTGATTTGGCAGCCGCCATCATTGACCCATCTTACAAAGACATGAAGACCAAGTTCCCTACTAGCAGCCACGATCAATGGGAGTGCATGCCATTGCCTCAAGTAAACTTGAGGTATGCTGCGATTGATGGGTATGTCAGTTTTGAGTTGTACAGGCGACTCAAAAAAATCAATGATGGGCAGCGTCAAGCACAACCAATTCCAAGGGAAGTGGTTTGCCCGGATTGCAAGGAAGCGGCTAGGTTGGCCGCTCTTCCCCCTGCCTGGCGCGACGAGAAGAAGCAGTTTGTCGGGACAACCTACCGGGAATTTGTATCTTATTGCTTTAGGTACAACATACCATTTGATCCGAAGAATATGCCACCATGGATAAAGGACCCGTGCGAGCCTACTTCGGGGTCTCCGTGGGATGGCGGTTCACATGGTGAGCAAGCTAGGGCAACGGCTGGATGTGGTGAGCTAGCAAGGGCGGGGCACTGTATCTGGTTGGGAAGCTCCAACAAGGATTCCCGACACACGAAGTGCGAACGAGTGCGGAACTTGGACCGCCAACCCATGGGAGGCAGGTACAAGCGGCACCGGCAAGCGCATCAAGAGGGATGACGATAATTGGTGAACTAGGCTGGCGTTATATGTTTCCAAGATTGTACATAAGTTTAGAATTATGAACTAGTAGTATTGTTTAGGTGATGTAATTACTTTTGCAACAATGTGTATGAGGTTTCGAACCACGCTTCCTTATTTAAACATGTTTAAACCATGAAAATGAAAAGGTAAGCCTGCATCCTTCTTAGTCACTCCAAAATGAAGCTTTTGGGAAGGTATTCGAAATTTCCATGTTTGAAACCCAAAACGACTTCTCTTCGTGATTGACTTCATAAGACAAAGTTCAGGCTTAGGGGTAGATACATGATTTTTCTGGTTTGAATATGTCTAGACCTTGTTTATCAACTTGAGTGCTTACTATATGACATAAGAAGGCTATGTGCTTTGGTTTTTCATTTTTTTCATTTTTTTCGAAATTTTATGCCCATTTGAATCTTGGTCAAATCCTAGGTACGTTGACCAAGATTTGAACAAGTTTAAAATATGAAAATAAAATGTAAGCCCGGTCTGGATCCTTCTTAGTCACTCTGAAATGAAGCTTTTGGGAGGTTTTTGAAATTTCCATGTTTGAAACCCAAAACCACTTCTCTTCATGCTTGACTTCGTAAGATAGAGTTTAGGGTTAGGGGTAGATACATGATTTTTCCGGTTTGAATATGTCTAGACCTTGTTTATCAACTTGAGTGCTTATTATATGACATAAGAAGGCTATGTGCTTTGGTTTTTCATTTTTTATGCCCATTTGAATCTTGGTCAAATCCTAGGTTTGACCAAGATTTGAACAAGTTTAAAACATGAAAATAAAAGGTAAGCTCGACCTGGATCCTTCTTAGTCACTCTAAAATGAAGCTTTTGGGGGGTTCTTGAAATTTCCATGTTTGAAACCCAAAACCACGTCTCTTCATTCTTGACTTCATAAGACAGAGTTTAGGGTTAGGGTAGATACATGATTTTTCTGGTTTGAATATGTCTAGACCTTGTTTATCAACTTGAATGCTTAATATATGACATAAGAATACTATGTGCTTTGGTTTTCATTTTTTTGATTTTTTCTGAATTTTTATGCCCATTTGCTCTTGGTCAAATCATAGGTTTAACCAAGATTTAAACAAGTTTAAAACATGAAAATGAAAAGGTAAGCCTGCATCCTTCTTAGTCACTCCAAAATGAGGCTTTTGGGAAGGCTTTTAAAATTTCCATGTTTGAAACCCAAAACGACTTCTCTTCGTGCTTGACTTCATAAGACAAAGTTTAGGGTTAGGGGTAGATACAAGATTTTTCTGGTTTGAATATGTCTAGACCTTGTTTACCAACTTGAGTGCTTACTATATGACATAAGAAGGCTATGTGCTTTGGTTTTTCAATTTTTTTGAATTTTTATGCCCATTTGAATCTTGGTCAAATCCTAGGTACGGTTTGACCTAGATTTGAACATGTTTAAAACATGAAAATAAAAGGTAAGCATGGATCCTTCTTAGTCACTCTAAAATGAAGCTTTTAGGAGGTTTTTGAAATTTCCATGTTTGAAACCCAAAACCACTTCTCTTCATGCTCGACTTCGTAAAATATATAGAGTTTATTAGGGTTAGGGGTAGATACATGATTTGTCGGGTTTGAATATGTTTAGACCTTGTTTATCAACTTGAATGCTTACTATATGACATAAGAATACTATATGCTTTGGTTTTCATGTTTTGTTTTTTTCTTAATTTTTATGCCCATTTGATCTTGGTCAAATCCTAGGTTTAACCAAGATTTAAACAAGTTTAAAACGTGAAAATGAAAAGGTAAGCCTGCATCCTTCTTAGTCACTCCAAAATGAAGCTTTTGGGAAGGTTTTTGATATTTCCATGTTTGAAACCCCAAACCACTTCTCTTCATGCTTTACTTCATATAAGATAGAGTTTAGGGTTAGGGGTAGAAATACGTGATTTGTCTAGTTTGAATATGTCTAGACCTTGTTTTATCAACTTGAATTCTTACTATATGACATAAAAAAATGTGGTTTGGTTTGATAGTTCATAGTTCATAATTCATAGTTGATCATACATACGGATCATACATACGAATTGCGCGATCCTTATCGCGACTTCTAACCTATCTAGCCATCGAGGAAGATGATGGTCGCGTTCTCCTCCGCCTCCCGCGCCTCCTTCTCCTTCACGGCGGCGATGGCCGCCGCCTTGTCTTCTTCCTCCGCCCTCTTCTTGTCGGCATCGTCCTTGAGGGACGCGGCCAGCGCCTTCAAGAAGAGGGGGTCTTCCCCTTCCTCCGCCTCCTCCGTCCTCTTCTTGTCGGCATCGTCCTTGAGGGACGCGGCCAGCGCCTTCAAGAAGAGGGGGTCTTCCCCTTCCTCCGCCTCCTCCGCCCTCTTCTTGTCGGCATCGTCCTTGAGGGACGCGGCCAGCGCCTTCAAGAAGAGGGGGTCTTCCCCTTCCTCCGCCTCCTCCGCCTCCTCGCCGGCTGGCGGGGCGAATCCGCCGCTGGTGCTCGCCTCCCACGCCACCTTCGACCGGCGGTTCCTCTCCCAGTCGGCGCGCCATTTGTTGAAGACGGGGCCGCTCATCGGTTTGAGCGGCGGATCCGCCTTGTACCAGAGCCCGCCCGGGGCGAACTCGCGGAGCGACGACGGCATGTACAGGAGCCGCCGTACCTGCACGCCGCGCGCCGACTCCCGGCGGCGGACTGCTTGCACTGGAGCCGCCACGCCTCCTCGAGCGTGTCCGTCTCGCGGGATCGCTTCGATCCGCTCGCGGGCGACGCGGAACTGGTACGGCGTGAATACATGGCGACCGGCGTTAGTACATCGAAGAATCACCACCCTGCAATCAAGGCCAAGCACGCAGCATATGGCCTCTTCCTTACGTCTTGCCTGGTTTGTTGACGGTCAACGCCCCTGCTGCTGGCCCTGATGCTCCTGGTCCTGTTTAAAGTTCATATGTGTAATCTTATTCCCCTTTGGAAGTTCAGCATTAAACTCTACTAGTAGTACAACTGTCGTGGTCTTGTGATGTACAGTAGTAGTAGTACTCTTTTGATGCATTTGTGATGTAGTAGTACTGTACTTTTTTTTGAACTGATATAGTACTATCTAAGAAAAGTACTCCCTCCGATTCACATTCTTTTTAGCACCAAGAAATATGGATCGGAGCGAGGGAGTAATTAAAACATGGCATCTCCTGCATGAAGCTTGACAGATTGATCGGGTTGGCTAGAACGGCTATACAATGCTCCTCATTAGGCAAATGCATGCCATGTACAATAGTATACATCCAGTAAATAAGTCTATACTGACATAAAAAAGACTACATTGGGGATGAGAGTCAATTGGGGCATCTACAATACAGAAAATCTTGCTCGTAGTTGATTTTGGCTAAGAGGGTTTTATTACTCACATTACACGTGCCACTTTCCTTGTCTGCAAAACAACTTCCAATAAAGGAAGAGGAAAGAAGAGGACATTGTGGGCGAGATTGAACACTTTTTTATGTGTTAAGCTGAGAACACGTTTAGCTGAGGATTTCGGCTTAGGCCTAACAGCTCAGCACACACAGAAATAAATCTCCTCGCGCGCACCAGTGTCAGCAATTTTCTTATTATTATACTTTGCGAGATTTAGCGGATGAGCCAAACTCAGAGATAGAATGAAGCTTTTGGGATGTTCTTGAAATTTCCATGTTTGAAACCCAAAACGACTTCTCTTCATGCTAGACTTCATAAGATCAACATGGGGTAGATACATGATTTGTGTGGTTTAGATATATCTCGACCTTGTTTATCAACTTGAATGCTTACGATATGACATAAGAAGACTATATATGTGCTTTTGTTTTTCATTTTTCTGATTTTTTTTATTTTGTGCCCATATTTGTATCTTGGTCAAATCCTAGGTTTGACAATGATTTAAAAAAGTTTAAAATATGAAAATGAAAAGGTAAGCATGGATCCTTCTTAGTCACTCTAAAATGAAGCTTTTGGGAGGTTTTTGATATTTCCATGTTTGAAACCCATAACCACTTCTCTTCATGCTTGACTTCATAAGATAGAGTTTAGGGGTTAGGGGGTAGATACATGATTTGTTTGGTTTGAATATGTCTAGACCTTGTTTATCAGCTTGAATGCTTACTATATGACATAAGAAGACTATGTACTTTGGTTTTCATTTTTTTGTTTTTTTAATTTTATGCCCATTTGAATCTTGGTCAAATACTAGCTATGACCAAGATGTAAACAAGTTTAACACATGAAAATGAAAAGGTAAGCATGGATCCTTCTTAGACACTCTAAAATGAATATTTTGGGAGGTTCTTTAAATTTCCAAGTTTGAAACCCAAAACCACTTCTCTTCATGCTTGACTACATAAGACAGAGTTTAGGGTTAGGGGTAGATACATGATTTTTCTTGTTTGAATATATCTAGACCTTGTTTATCAACTTGAATGCTTACTATATGACATAAGAAAACTATGTGCTTTCGTTTTTGATTTTTTTGATTTTTTTTAATTTTGATGCACATTTGAATCTTTGTCAAATCCTAGGTTTGACCAAGATTTAAACAAGTATAAAACATGAAAATGAAAAGGGGAAGCATGTATCCTTCTTATAGTCACTCTAAAATGAAGTTTTTGGGATGTTCTTGAAATTTTCATGTTTGAAACCCAAAACCACTTCTCTTCATGCTTGACTTCATAAGATAGAGTTTAGGGGCTAGGGGTAGATACATGATTTGCCTAGGTTTGAATATGTCCAAACCTTGTTTATCAACTTGAATGCTTACTATATGACATAAGAAGACTATATGCTTTTGTTTTTCATTTTTCTGATTTTTTTTAAATTTTATGCCCATTTGAATCTTTTGGTCAAATCATAGGTGTAATTTGACACAGATTTAAACAAGTTTAAAATATGAAAATGAAAAGGTGGTAAGCATGGATCCTTCTTATATTAGTCACTCTAAAATGAAGCTTTTGGGAGGTTTTTGAAATTTCCATGTTTGAAACCCCAAACCACTTCTCTTCATGCTGTTGACTTCATAAGATAGAGTTTAGGGGTTAGGGGTGTAGATACATGATTTGTCTTGTTTGAATATGTGTCTAGACCTTGTTTATCAACTTTAATGCTTAATATATGACATAAGAAAACTTTGTGCTTTAATTTGGTTTTTAATTTTTCTAATTTTTTTTGAATTTTGATGCACATTTTGAATCTTGGTCAAATCCTAGGTTTGACCAAGATTTAAACAAGTATAAAACATGAAAATGAAAAGGGAAGCATGTATCCTTGTTTAGACCTTGTTTATCAACTTGAATGCTACTATATGACATAAGAATACTATGTGCTTTGGTTTTCATTTTTTTGACCAAGATTTGAACATGTTTCAAACATGAAAATAAAAGGTAAGCATGGATCCTTCTTAGTCACTCTAAAATGAAGCTTTTGGGAGGTTTTTGAAATTTCCATGTTTGAAACCCAAAACGACTTCTCTTCGTGCTTGACTTCATAATTAAGACAAAGTTTAATTATGTCTAGACCTTGTTTATCAACTTGAATGCCTTACTATATGACATAAGAAGACCATGCGCTTTGGTTTTTCATTTTTTTTAAATTTTTATGCCCATTTGAATCTCTTGGTCAAATCCTAGCTAGGTTTGACCAAGATTTAAACAAGTTTAACACATGAAAATGAAAAGGTAAGCTTGTATCCTTCTTAGTCACTCCAAAATGAAGCTTTTGGGAGGGTTTTTGAAATGTCCATGTTTGAAACCCAAAACAACTTCTCATCGTGCTTGACTTCATAAGACAGAGTTTAGGGTTAGGGGGTAGATACATGATTTTTGTGGTTTGAATATGTCAGACCTTGTTTATCACCTTGAATGCTTACTATATGACATAAGAAGACGACATGCTTTTGTTTTTCATTTTTTTTTTGATTTTTTTGAATTTTTATGCCCATTTGAATCTTGGTCAAATCATAGGTTTGACCACGATTTAAACATGTTTAAAACATGAAAATGAAAAAGTAAGTTTGGATCCTTCTTAGTCACTCCAAAATGTACCAATTGATAGATGAGTTAACTTGGCTTCATGGAAAAAATAATGTCATGTAAATGAGTTAACTTGGCTTTCCTACCCTTGAATCCATAGGAGTAGTATAATAATCAACCGAGTTTTTAAACCAACGGGTCTGTCACTTACGTGTGGTGCCCATGCGTGAGGTCCCACACTTCAGTGAGCACAAGCCAAGTGCGGTAGGTACGCAAACTCATCAGGATGCGTACTGGAAGTCTCTGGGTCCTTCAGGATTCGGTTGTCCCTCTCACAAAATTTTTTTATCTCATTCTCGGCCTCGCTCGACTCGCTCGCTCGCTCGCACCTCCTGCTCACTGACAAAACCTGCAGAACAGTCAACATCATCACCCGAAAAAGGGCAGACACCATAATTCTCTCCCTTCTTCTCTCCTTCCGAGTGATCCCTCTTCCTCCGAGTTTCACTCGACGGGCAAACACACGTGTGCTGCATAGTAATAATAAAAAAGTAGAAAAATCGACCTACGAATCTATGATTAAATAGGTTAATCTAGGGTTTTGCCCACTACTACGAGATCAAGTTCAAAAATATCCAACTACTGGTTCGATTTCGGGCTACTAATATAAAATTAAATAAGTTGAACTAGCATTCCTCTAAAAAAATCATTTTGGTATGCATTGTTTTATACTTTTCATAGCTATAGTGCATCACAAATTCATGATTTCATGCTTTGCTTTGCCAATTTCGATTTTTTCTAACAACCTTCTCTTTGATTTCAAATTTAGGTCAAACTATTGGTGCCTGGTATGTGTTCTACTTGAATTGGATGCTGCGTGTGCACATGTTTTGCCATTGTTTTGGGCTTCCACACATCTTTTGGGGCATCCAAGTATTTAAGTTACCATGTGTTTTCTTGAATTGTAATTCATGTACCATTCCTCCCAATTTTTATGCCCATTTGAATTTGGTCAAATCATAAGTTTTACCAAGATTTGAACAAGTTTAAAACATGAAAATGAAAAGGTAAGCCTGGATCCTTCTTAGTCACTCTAAAATGAAGCTTTTGGGAGGTTTTTGAAATTTCCATGTTTGAAACACAAAACCACTTCTCTTCATGCTTGACTTCATAAGACAGAGTTTAGGGTTAGGGGGTAGATACATGATTTGTCTTGTTTGAATATGTTTAGACCTTGTTTATCAACTTGAATGCTTACTATATGTGACATGAGAATACTATGTGCTTTGGTTTTCATTTTTTGATTTTTTCTGAATTTTTATGTCCATTTGATCTTGGTCAAATCCTAGGTTTAACCAAGATTTAAACAAGTTTATAACATGAAAATAAAAAGGTAAGCTTGCATCCTTCTTAGTCACTCAAAAATGAATCTTTTGGGAAGGTTTTTGAAAATTCCATGTTTGAAATCCAAAACGACTTCTCTTAGTGCTTGAGTTCATAAGAAAAAGTTTAGGGTTAGGGGTAGATACATGATTTTTTTTCTGGTTTGAATATGTCTAGACCTTGTTTATCAACACTTGTGTGCTTACTATATGACATAAGAATACTATGTGCTTTGGTTTTCATTTTTTCTATTTTTACTGAATTTTTATGCCCATTTGATCTTGGTCAAATCCTAGGTACGGTTTAACCAAGATTTGAACAAGTTTAAAACATGCAAATGAAAAGGTAATGCCGACTCGGATCCTTCTTAGTCAATCTAAAATGAAGCTTTTGGGGGTTCTTCAAATTTCCATGTTTGAAACCCAAATAAACCACTTCTCTTCATGCTTGACTTCGTAAGATAGAGTTTAGGGTTAGGGGTACATACATACATGATTTTTCTAAGTATTTTTATGCCCATTTGAATCTTGGTCAAATCCTAAGTTTGACCAAGATTTGAACAAGTTTAAAACATTAAAATGAAAAGGTATGCATGGATCCTTCTTAGTCACTCTAAAATGAAGCTTTTGGGAGGTTTTTGAAATTTCCATGTTTGAAACCCAAAACCACTTCTCTTCATGCTTGACTTTACAAGACAGAGTTTATGGTTAGGGGGTAGATACATGATTCGTCTGTTTTAAATATTTCTAGACCTTGTTTATCAACTCGAATGTCTTACTATATGACATAAGAAGACCATGCGCTTTGGGTTTTTTTTTGAATTCTTATGCCCATTTGAATCTCTTGGTCAAATCCTAGCTAGGTTTGACCAAGATTTAAACAAGTTTAACACATGAAAATGAAAAGTCAGCTTGTATCCTTCTTAGTCACTCTAAAATGAAGCTTTTGGGAGGTTTTTGAAATTTACATGTTTGAAACACAAAACCACTTCTGTTCATGCTTGACTTCATAAAGACAGAGTTTAGGGTTAGGGGGTAGATACATGATTTGTCTTGTTTGAATATGTTTAGACCTTGTTTATTAACTTGAATGCTTATTAGCTAGCTATATGTGACATGAGAATACTATGTGCTTTGGTTTTAATTTTTTTGATTTTTTTTAATTTTGATGTACATTTGAATCTTTGTCAAATCCTAGGTTTGACCAAGATTTAAACAAGTATAAAACATGAAAATGAAAAGGGAAGCATGTATCCTTGTTTAGACCGTGTTTATCAACTTGAATGCTTACTATATGACATAAGAAGACTATATGCTTTTGTTTCTCATTTTTCTGATTTTTTTGAATTTTATGCCCATTTGAATCTTTTGGTCAAATCATAGGTGTTTAATTTGACACAGATTTAAACAAGTTTAAAATATGAAAATGAAAAGGTGGTAAGCATGGATCCTTCTTATATTAGTCACTCTAAAATGAAGCTTTTGGGAGGTTTTTGAAATTTCCATGTTTGAAACCCAAAACCACTTCTCTTCATGTTGTTGACTTCGATCATAAGATAGAGTTTAGGGGTTAGGGCTGTAGATACATGATTTGTCTTGTTTGAATATGTGTCTAAACCTTGTTTATCAACTTTAATGCTTACTATATGACATAAGAAAACTTTGTGCTTTAATTTGGTTTTTAATTTTTCTATTTTTTTTTGAATTTTGATGCACATTTTGAATCTTGGTCAAATCCTAGGTTTGACCAAGATTTAAACAAGTATAAAACATGAAAATGAAAAGGGAAGCATGTATCCTTGTTTAGACCTTGTTTATCAACTTGAATGCTTACTATATGACATAAGAATACTATGTGCTTTGGTTTTCATTTTTTTGACCAAGATTTGAACATGTTTCAAAGATGAAAATAAAAGGTAAGCTTGTATCCTTCTTAGTCACTCCAAAATGAAGCTTTTGGGAGGGTTTTTGAAATGTCCATGTTTGAAACCCAAAACAACTTCTCATCGTGCTTGACTTCATAAGACAGAGTTTAGGGTTAGGGGTAGATACATGATTTTTCTGGTTTGAATATGTCTAGACTTTGTTTATCAACTTGAGTTCTTACTATATGACATATATAAGAAGGCTATGTGCTTTGGTTTTTCATTTTTTTTGAATTTTTATGCCCATTTGAATCTTGGTCAAATCCTAGGTACGAACGGTTTGACCAAGATTTTGAACATGTTTAAAACATGAAAATAAAAGGTAAGCATGGATCCTTCTTAGTCACTCTAAAATGAAGCTTTTGGGAGGTTTTTGAAATTTCCATGTTTGAAACCCAAAACCACTTCTCTTCATGCTTGGCTTCGTAAGATAGAGTTTAGGGTTTCAAAAATAACCAACAGGTCTGTCACTTACGTGTGGTGCCCATGCGTGAGGTCCCACACTTCAGTGAGCACAAGCCAAGTGTGGTAGGTACGCAAACTCATCAGGATGCGTACTGGAAGTCTCTGGGTCCTTCAGGATTCGGTTGTCCCTCTCACAAAAAAAACTCTCATTCTCGGCCTCGCTCGACTCGCTCGCTCGCACCTCCGGCTCACTGACAAAACCTGCACAACAGTCAACATCATCACCCAAAAGGGCGAGACACCATAATTCTCTCCCTTCTTCTCTCCTTCCGAGTGATCCCTCTTCCTCCGAGTTTCACTCGACGGGCAAACACACGTGTGCTGCATAGTAATAATAAAAAAGTAGAAAAATCGACCTACGAATCTATGATTAAATAGGTTAATCTAGGGTTTTGCCCACTACTACTGATCAAGTTCAAAAATATCCAACTACTGGTTCGATTTCGGGCTACTAATATAAAATTAAATAAGTTGAACTAGAATTCCTCTAAAAAAATCATTTTGGTATGCATTGTTTTATACTTTTCATAGCTATAGTGCATCACAAATTCATGATTTCATGCTTTGCTTTGCCAATTTCGATTTTTTCTAACAACCTTCTCTTTGATTTCAAATTTAGGTCAAACTATTGGTGCCTGGTATGTGTTCTACTTGAATTGGATGCTGCGTGTGCACATGTTTTTCCATTGTTTTGGGCTTTCACACATCTTTTGGGGCATCCAAGTATTTAAGTTACCCTGTGTTTTCTTGAATTGTAATTCATGTACCATTCCTCCCAATTTTTATGCCCATTTGAATTTGGTCAAATCATAAGTTTGACCAAGATTTGAACAAGTTTAAAACATGAAAATGAAAAGGTAAGCCTAGATCCTTCTTAGTCACTCTAAAATGAAGCTTTTGGGAGGTTTTTGAAATTTCCATGTTTGAAACACAAAACCACTTCTCTTCATGCTTGACTTCACAAGACAGAGTTTAGGGTTAGGGGGTAGATACATGATTTGTCTTGTTTGAATATGTTTAGACCTTGTTTATCAACTAGAATGCTTACTATATGTGACATGAGAATACTATGTGCTTTGGTTTTAATTTTTTGATTTTTTCTGAATTTTTTATGTCCATTTGATCTTGGTCAAATCCTAGGTTTAACCAAGATTTAAACAAGTTTATAACATGAAAATAAAAAGGTAAGCCTGCATCCTTCTTAGTCACTCAAATATGAATCTTTTGGGAAGGTTTTTGAAAATTCCATGTTTGAAATCCAAAACGACTTCTCTTCGTGCTTGACTTCATAAGACAAAGTTTAGGGTTAGGGGTAGATACATGATTTTTTTCTGGTTTGAATATGTCTAGACCTTGTTTATCAACACTTGCGTGCTTACTATATGACGTAAGAAGGCTCCATGATCTTTGGTTTTTCATTTTTTTTTGAATTTTTATGCCCATTTGAATCTTGGTCAAATCCTAGGTACGGTTTGACCAAGATTTGAACAAGTTTAAAACATGCAAATAAAAGGTAATCCCGACCTGGATCCTTTAGTCAATCTAAAATGAAGCTTTTGGGGGTTCTTCAAATTTCCATGTTTGAAACCCAAATAAACCACTTCTCTTCATGCTTGACTTCGTAAGATAGAGTTTAGGGTTAGGGGTACATACGTACATGATTTTTCTAAGTATTTTTATGCCCATTTGAATCTTGGTCAAATCCTAAGTTTGACCAAGATTTGAACAAGTTTAAAACATGAAAATGAAAAGGTATGCATGGATCCTTCTTAGTCACTCTAAAATGAAGCTTTTGGGAGGTTTTTGAAATTTCCATGTTTGAAACCCAAAACCACTTCTCTTCATCCTTGATCGACTTCCTAAGACAGAGTTTAGGTTTAGGGGTAGATACATGATTTGTCTAGTTTGAAAATGTTTAGACCTTGTTTATCAACTTGAATGCTTACTATATGATATAAGAATACTATGTGCTTTGGTTTTCATTTTTTCTATTTTTACTGAATTTTTATGCCCATTTGATCTTGGTCAAATCCTAGGTTTAACCAAGATTTAATTAAACAAGTTTAAAACATGAAAATGAAAAGGTAAGCATGCATCGATCCTTCTTAGTCACTCCAAAGTGAAGCTTTTGGGAAGTTTTTGAAATTTCCTTGTTTGAAACCCAAAATGACTTCTCTTCGTGCTTGATCGACACTTCAGAAGACAAATTTTAGGGTTAGGGGTAGATATATGATCGATTTCTCTGGTTTGAATATGTCTATACCA